>NC_086453.1:200798790-201114861 GCF_028390025.1 Pseudophryne corroboree | reverse complement strand
TGATTTAGTCTCTGTCTGCAGTCATAACATTGCTCAGTAGGGCGATATCAAGTGCAGCTGAAAGTCTATCTGAAATCTTTTTTAATTTATTTTATTTTAATAAACTGCAGTGATAGAAATATGGGATTAGTAATAAGCATTAATAAAATACCAGCTTTGTTACCAAATAAAGTTATTGAACATCTATTTACTTTTTTATTGGACTTTACTAGGAACACACACCTGTTTGCTAGCAATTTAGTGGTGCACTAAGTTCAGAGTCACCATTAGGCTCATCAAAGCTTTCTGAGACAAATTAATATTTCCATACCTCCCAACATGACCCTCTCCAGGAGGGACACAATGCTCTGCTCCTGGACTTCCCTCTTAATGTACGATTGCTGGCACCTGTGTTGAACGGGTTAATGGATAAGAAAGGTGTTTCAACACAGGTGCCGGCAATCATAACTTAAGAGGGAAGTCCAGGAGCAGAGCATTCTGTCCCTCCTGGAGAGGGTCATGTTGGGAGGTATGTATTTCCGCATTACACCTTGACCCTTACGACATAGTAAGGATTACCACAGACAAAGGTCCATCAAGTTGTTACCTATGTTTGCTAAAGATTTCTTGTGCCTTTACTGGCAGAACACGTAAAAGACCTCCAAACTTACTATATACAGATACAAACAAGGCGAGTCAATTGGGTGGTTCAGGGCCTCAAATAAACTTTATGGAAATGCTGTAGGTTCACTAACTATGGTTAAGGTAAAAAAAAAAAAAAAAACATTTTAAGATTTTGTCGCCATCAACATTAGTGGCGTTGGTGGGGGAGTGAAAATGTGTCCTTCTGTCTTTCTATACAAATCTACAGTTTACAAGCGAAAATAGTGAAATTTGACATACAAGTGTATTAAAACACAACGGAGGCAACTAAAATAAATTAGAAACCCCTAGGGGGGTGACAGCAGCACAGAGTATATCAGGAGACAGCATAACTCCGGAATTGTTGGAGCAATGTACTCAATCATTGGTACACATATGCCTTACAACCTGGTAACAAACACTGTGGGGGGGAAGACGCCCCAAGCACCCCTAGGGGTGAGGCAGCAGCACTGAGTATTTCAGCAGACAGCATAACTCTGGAATGCCTCCAGCAATTTACAACAAGCTTGGTACGCATATGACTTACACCTTGGGAACAAACACTGTGGGGGTGAGACACCCCTAGCACCCCTAGGGGTGGCACAGCAGCACAGAGTATGTCATCAGACAGCATAACTGTGGAAGGGCTGGAGCAAATTACACCAAACTTGGTACACATCTGACTTACAATCGTGGAACAAACTCTGTGGAGGTAAGACACCCCTAGCACCCCTTGCAGTGGGACAGCAGCACAGAGTATTTCAGGACAAAGCATAACTCCCGAATGCCTGGACCAATTAACAACAAACTTGGTACACATATGACTGGCAATCTGGGAACAAAGACTGTGGGGGTAAGACACCCCTAGCACCCCTAGGGGTGGGCCAGCAGCACAGAGTTTTTCAGCAGACAGCATAACTCTGGAATGCCGGGAGCAATTTACACCAAACGTGCTACACAAATGACTTACACTCTGGGAACAAACACTGTGGGGGTAACACACCACTAGCACCCCTAGGGGTGGGACAGCAGCACAGAGTTTTTCAGCAGACCGCATAACTCTGGAATACCTAGAGCAATTTACACCAAACTTGGTACACATATGACTTACACTCTGGGAACAAAGACTGTGGGGGTAACACACCACTAGCACCCCTAGTGGTGGGCCAGCAGCACAGACTATATCAGGACATGCATGATATGTCAGTGATGACAGGGCTGCATGTGACAGAGCCAGTGACATGATGTCAGGAGGGGAATGCAGGTAGCACAAACCCACACACTGAGAGTTATATAGTGGAAGTAGCACGGTACCCCAGCAGCACAGAGTATATCAGGAGATACATAATGTGCTGTGCTATATAAGAAACTGTGAAAAAAATCGATAATTTCACAGGGGCACTGACATGATGTAAGGAGGGGAATGGAGGCAGCAGGAAGCCACAGACTGAGAGTTGTATAGTGGGAAGAGCAGGGTCCCTTGGGGGACCAAAAAGGGGTCCGGCCACTACACAAAAAGTGTCAGGGAAGCAAGATATGCCTATACAGTATACTAGATCTCCAACCTACGTAAATTAACGGACAACTATCATTCTAATTTACCATCCTCATCCCTTAGCAAAGCACGGGTATTCAGCTATCTACAATGTTTTTTTTTTAAATCTAATATTTACATTTATTTTTGTAAACAGACATTCTTATGCTGGGCACACACTGGCAGATATATTGGCCAATCAGTTGGCTGTCCAATATATCTTTTGCTGATCTGCAGGTGTGTACAAGCAATATGTCTGTGAAATGCTGGCCATACACTTGTGCGATGCCCCGCGAGGCATCGCACCGGCAGTTCAGGTGCGATCAAATCGCACCTGAACTGCCAAAGTGGTTACCATGCGATCATGCGATAGATAGATCGCATGGTAATCACGTGATGGGCACGTCACCGCCTAGTGGGAGCGGCCTCTGGCCGCTCCTGGCGGGTGGCCATCGCAGTGCGATATATCTCATGTGGGTTTAAAACCACATGCGATTGCACTGCGATGCAAGAAATATTGTGTGCAGCACATAATATCTTGAGACGCGACATTCGCCCGGCGTGCCCACGCATCGCGTCGAAAGGTACCTTAAATGTGCATACAATCCTTCGATTTCTCTCACAGATGTGGTCGAAATCCAAGGATAGTACCGATAATCTCACAAGTGTATGGGCACCAAAAGACGTCTTTCACAGATATATTGCATCTGCTATGCAACACAGTAGATGACCAATATATCTGCAGATATATTAGAGCATCTTTCAGTGTGTATAAACAATCCCCATCTGCATCTATAGCTGCAGATAGATTTAACAGCAGATATATCTTTAAGATATATTGGTGCATCTTTCTGTGTGACTGTGTATGAACAACCACCATCTGCAGATATATCTGCAGATCGATTGAACTGCTGATATATCTGCCAGTGTGTACTCAGCTTTAGAATCCCGGGCAACGCCGGGTACTCCAGCTAGTACATCATAAAACAATATTCATAGACCCCTGTATTTTATGGGCTCAAAGAAGTACATGTAAAGAGAAGCCAGGTCTGGAAAGTACTTAAAGGGACAAAACATTTGATTTAATTGAAGAGGTAGGAGAATGTATATAAGTATGTCTCAGCATATTTTCCTATTCTCCCAAAATGTCCCGAATTTCAGAGTTCTCCCATATTTCCGGATCCTGCCCACTTTTAAAGTTACCTGCTTCAGCAGCCTCTCTCCTATGTGCAGTGGGAAGGCAGTCACACATGCCCCCTCCAACCCACCAAATATAACATAGGCGCACCCCCTTGCCGGCGAACACAGACATTTCGCGGCCGCACATAAGAATTTTTTCTTCTTTTGAAAGGAGTGGGACTTGCCACCTCACCCTGTTGGCCACGCCCCCTCCCATTCCCAAGGGCCAGACACAGCTGTCGGCACCCTTGAACAAAACACAAGGGTTGCAGGAACTGGGAATAGGACACAGAGATGTCAGAACTTGGGAAAAGGTACAGGAGTAGCAGCAATCAGGAACAATACATAGGGATGGCAGTAACTGGGAACAGGGCACAATAGAATCTGCACAGGATGTAACTCCGGAGTTAGGTATTATGGCCTATAATCTAGAACTGCTCAGAGACCCACTTATATAGGGAGGTAGAGTCACAGTTTGCGCCAAACGTGACGTTATGTTTGGCGCATATTACCCTTTAAATTGAAAAGAGCAGGTGCACATCTCTATGGGAGAAGCAGCCATCTGTCAATTGCTGGGAGCTGAACCACTGCAGCCATGGGAAGAAGAGGGAACAGCTGGGCAGGAGATCTCACTGCAGAAAGTGCTGATGGCCACCCACCTGAAGCGGACCTGGTAAGTGAATGCTGGCCTCTAGCACACTGTGTCAGTCGGTAAGTATTGTGCCTGACTCTATAAAGAGTCCCAGGGTTTTTATGGAAACAGACATGAAAAAAATCCACCTAAATGTAACTGGAAATTGTGCATCATGGTACAAGTAATTAACATGAAAGGCCTGATTTTGAGTCACACACAATGATGATATTTGTGCAAATGTTCATGTTTTTCAACTGCGCATGTGTCTACACCACCAAAAAAATCGCTCAGCACATGCGTCCCATGGTGTGTACGCAGAGTCACTGTAGCAATTCAGATGCAGAATCTGATGGATGTGTTATGGATGTGATGTAGGCTCAGACGCTTAATAGCTTACATTGAAAGACATACTCTGACACAGGGGCATTTTAAGAGAGAGTCCATGTGCAGCCTCTGTTGCGGGCCGCCTCCTCTCTGGCAGCGAGTAGACTACTGCCTACTGCGCATGCGCAGGTTTCCGGGAACATAAAGCCATCACCTTGTTCCCAGGTACATTTCCAGTGCGAAAATTACTCGGAATGGCTGCGTCGGCCAAGTGATCTGTGTCCGCAATGCAAGACCACCACCTGGGGACTCTGGAGGGGTAGGCATATTATATGCGTCACTGCACACCTTGCACCCATTATAGAAATGTCTATGCTCTGGCAGGGCCAGGTGCAAGTTCGATGTGACTACACAAGAGATGCTAAAGAGCTCACTGCAGTATGCAACTCTGAATCTGCTGTGTAATCCGAAGCAGTAGGCACAAATACAAAAATGCATTACATCACACATTGCCTGTACAAAGCCCAGGACTATGGTGGTTAATGTTCCAAAAAATAATTTGACTCCCTTTTTCTGTAGAAAATTGGGATAAAAAATATGTTATGATCCCAGATCTGGGCAGAATTGACCACTTCTAGATGAAAGACCACCCTGTTTTATACAAACTTCAACCATTTCAAGTAGGTACTCAGGAGTCAGGGCAGGTGAAAGAAGGTGGGAGGGGGAGGGTGGTATGGAGGAGAGGGGGGCTACTGCCAGGTGCTGGGGAGTGAGCTGCACCAGATTTGCAGGATGGTCTAGGGGGGTCATTCCAAGTTGATCGCTAGCAGCATTTGTTCGCTGTGCAGCGATGAGGCAAAAAAACTGCACTTCTGCGCATGCGGCGCAATGCGCACGCGCGATGTACTATTACAACGGCCGATGTAGTTTCACACAGGGTCAAGCTAAGCTTTTCAGTCGCACTGCTGACCGCAGAGTGATTGACATGAAGTGGGCGTTTCTGGGTGGCAACTGACCGCTTTCAGGGAGTGTTCGTAAAAACGCAGGCATGCCAGGCAAAAGCAGGCATGGCTGGGCGAACGCAGGGCGTGTTTGTGACGTCAAAACAGGAACTGAATAGTCTGAAGTCATCACAAGCACTGAGTAGGTTTTGAGCTACTCTGAAACTGCACAAAAAAACTTTGTAGCCACTCTGCGATCCTTTCGTTCGCACTTCTGCTAAGCTAAAATACACTCCCAGTGGGAGGCGGCATAGCGTTTGCACGGCTGCTAAAAACTGCTAACAAGCAATCAACTCTGAATGACCAACTAAGTCTGGTAAGAAAAGAAAAAGTGTCCAGGGCTCAATGAGGCATTTTGTGGCAGAATGTTAGAAAGACAATCATCACACCCTCCAACATGACCCGCCCCACTAGGTACAAAATGCTCTGTTTCTGGACTTCCCTCTTAATTTATGATTTCCATCACCTGTGCTGAACTAGTTACATGATAAGAAAGCTGTTTCTTCACAGGTGATGGCAATCATAAATTAAGAGGAAAGTCCAGAAACAGAGCATTTTGTACCTAGTGGGGCGGGTCATGTTGGAGGGTATGAATCATTTCATCTAGCCCTGCAACTACCCGCAATATGGATGCCACCACTGAGTAAAGGTGACAGGTGCACTTTAACCTTATAGGAGTTCACTGTTTAATAGTAAGTATTCTCTCAGAAACATATTAATTGTTCAAGCAACAGGAAAATTAAATATAGCCAACTCTTAAAGGAAATGAAAAATACAGGAAGGAATTGGATTCTTCCTTTTCCGTGCATGATGGATTACGAAATATATTTACATTAGCACTCAAAGGTGTACATACATGAAATGAGTAATGCTCTCTCAAGTGAGATAATATCACTGCATCCTGTCCTAGTCGACAAGATGGATCCTTCCTTCTAGACACTGTGATGAATCGTGCTGAAGTGTAACAGATACCTCACACAATGTCATTTGACCAGGGTACATTTAAAATAGTTTATTGCTCAATGCTGAAGCTTAACTCTGCACATAAATCAATAATACTAAAAACCTGTATTTACATGTTGTTTTCTGTGTTCAAAATCAGTTCAGCGCTTATCATTCTTTAAAACAGACAACTAAAGATGGCCATTAATAAATGATGCAGGCTCACTGACAATAGAAATACTGTACATTTATTGATTATATTCACTAATGAGATACTTACCTACCTCCTGGAATGTCCGGGAGACTCCAGTATATTGGTGGTATTAAGACCTCCACCAATATCCCGCCCCCTCACTATCCCGACGGTTGACATGCCGACCAACAGGGACTATTTCCACTCGTGGGTGTCCGCGTGGCGAGCTTGCTGCATTCGCCCCTCCCCGCCGGGATCCTGGCGTCGGTATGCTGACCAGCGGTCAGCCATACCACACCCCAGTATATGGCAGATTCCCTAACTACCAGGAGAGTATGCAACCCTTCTGGATCCCACCCATTTATCTAGTGACATGGAAGTGGCGGGGATTTGAAGACGCAATTCAGAGCATTACTCTGGCGGGTGCAGCACTATGATGACACTACGTCCCCCTGCACTGCTGCAGACCCAAAAGTCTGCAAGTATGATGTACAGTACACCCCCCCACATATATATGAATATATACTATATACATACCTCCCAACTTTTATGTTATGGGATTCGGGACTCCCGTGCAACTAAGCCGCGCGTTCCCCATAAAGGGGTGTGTTGTAGTAGAAAGGAGGCATGGCTTCACTGTAATGACACAAATGCAAACCACGCCTCCTGCGTCTGCTAATGTAGGGGCATGCCCAGCACTCTGTCAGCTGCTGGCATGCCCCCAGTCCCTCTGTCTCCGGTGATTAGATGTTCTGCGTATGCGGAACAGTGCCCAAAAAACAGACTGTCCCTCGAAAATCTGGACAGTTGAGAGGTATGTATGTATGTATGTATGTATGTATGTATGTATGCACTAATATGTTGAGCATAGAGCAGAGAATTTAAGAGAGTCTCAAATAGTCTGCAAGATAAATAATACATTTTCTGACTAATTTGGAAAATGGGATTACATTGATATTCATACTGACTGTATCAGGCTGTCAGATGTTCAGTGCACACAATGGTTACCATGGCACAGATTTCCACTGATCTTTGTATCATGCTGCCTATACTGTGCACACAGACAGCCGCTATACATGTGACTTAGAGGTTACTGCAACATAATTATGCTGACACAATTTTGCTCTCTGTAACATCGGATACCTCTGAGATGGCAAACCAGAGATAGCTTTGTGCACCTCGTCATGAATGGCCTGGCAGAATCCCTTCATCTCCACGAGAATAGCAGCAATGTCAGCCTTGGTAGAGGGAGCTGTCAAGTCTTCCATATCAGAGTCCACCTCAGAAGTACCACCTAAAGAAGGCGTAGAAGGTGGTCTTTGCGGGTCCGAGGCCTGGTTTGCTTTAAAGTAGGAGACAAGGCCTTGAGGGCCAGACTTTTTGTTTTTAGGCATGGTGAAGATGGAACCAGGGATGATGGATAGCGGTGGATGGGAATGAAGACAGCTGTAGAAGGTAGACCGTATAAGACGGGAACCAGGTTTGCTTTAAAGTATAAGAGGAGTCCACGGAGACCAAAACAATGAGGATTGTGTATACTAGAAATGAGACCCAGTGTGCGGGGAGGAATACAATAAAGATAAAATAAAATAGGGGGGGGGGGGGGTAACTTCTTTTAAGCAGGATACACTCGGAGCTTATGGAGTTGGAACTAGCCCATAGTTAAGGCAGAGCTCCAGTCACATTGTTCCACAAACTGTCCAAGCCAGGACGTGTAGAGTGCTGACGGTGCGTGGCTACCCGCAGGGGACAGTGGTGATCCAAGTGAGGGAGGTAGTATGCAGAGCCGGCCCTAACCAATATGATGCCCTAGGCAAGATTTTGGCTGGTGCCCCCTAGCACCACCGCTAGTTCTGCAGGACATGCCTGGCACGAGTCAGCTGGCAGCTCTGCTAACATTGGGCGCCTTTTGTTTATGAAAATGCATCTTATTTGCATTACTATGAGGCTAGGATGCACAAGCAGCTTCTGCTGATTAAAATGATATTCAGTATGCCTATATACTGTGTGCGACTGCGGCTGTATCTGCATACGAAATGCTACATTACAGTGATTTCCAGGAATACACTGCAATATTGCATTTCGTATGCAGATACAGCGGCAGTCACACACACAATATAGGCATGCCACATATCATTTTAATCAGCAGAAGCTGCTGGTGCCCCTAAGCATACCAAATGCCCTAGGCATTTGCCTAGTTTGCCTATGCCTAGGGCCGGCTCTGGTAGTATGGACAGTCCTTAGATCTCTGGCTGACGCTGGCCCAGAACAGATCTTCCAATGGAGGCCGGAGCTACTCACAGGGATTAGATTCCAGCACACATAGAGAGCACATGAAATAGCAGAGAGCAGCTGCTGCACTCCTTGTAAAGGTCTTTCTAACGAGAGGCAGTCCTGTGACAAGTATAGAAACAGGGCTCTGTTCCCCCACTTTATGATAGCAGGTGGATAGCACTAACACACAGGCCCACTACACAGCAGCCCTCTGAGACTGGCTGCAGCAGTGCGGGGAGCTGATTTAGAGCTTTATGGCTGACACACCCGAGGAAGCAGCAATGGTACCTGGCCAGTCCTGGAGGCACAGTGCCCTGCGCCCGCTGGAACCACTATGTGCTGTATTAGGCAGCAACCCCCCCCCCCCCCCCCCCCCCTTCCCTGCAGGTACAGAGAGGTCGTGGGTCCCAGGAGACAGATAGATGCAGGGCAGCCCATAGGAAATCACAGCGCAGTAAACAGGAGGGGAGGTAGCGAAGTCCGGGCTCCTGCAGAGATTTAGCTTCTGGCTTTTGTAGAGTGTGCCCCCCCCCGACTCCGAGACCGTGCACACTGGGTCCAGGGAGGATGTGTACAATAGACATGGTGTGGAGGGACCTGAATGTGGGTTCAATAATATCAAATGAGGGCTTTAAATAAAACACTGGCCCAGGGCCCCTCTCAGGGGCACGTCTTCCCTGTTTGCCTGCTAGGCCACGCCCCCACTCTGCTCTCTGTAACATCCAAGCTGCACATATCAGTCATCACTACTAATCATGATAGTATACAGTAGGTGTCAAGGCAAAGAGACCAATGGATCTCAATCTCTCTTGCTGTTTTCTAAAGCCTCCCATACATCAGCAATCCCCCCCCCCCCCAAAACAAAATAATATATTTTTTTATCTTTTTTTTCCCTCAGATTAAAAAATTCCCTAATGCACCAATCTGCGGCCATACATTACAGATATATGCAGATCATTTTCAGCAAATGCAGATCTTACAATTTTGAAAGGCTCATCAGTTTACTAAAAATGGTCTACAAATCTGCTGATTTGTACAGGTTTAGTATCCAAGGGCGTAGCTACCATAGGTGCAGGGAGTGCAGCTGCTATGGGGCCCAGAGCTGAGAGGGGCCCAGCTTACCTGTCACAGGTACATGTGTTATATATATTTTCCCACATTTGTAGATACATAGGGGCCCTTACAATCTTGTGCCTTGGGGCCTATAATATATCTAGTTATGCCCCTGCACTTGCTCATTGTAATTTGGTATAACATGAACTGGAGGACATTATAATGTTGCATGATATGAACTGGGGCACTGTAATTTGGCACAAGATAAAGTGGAGGCACTATAGTGTGGCATAATATGAACTGGGGACAATAATGTGGCATAATATGAACTGGGAACACTGTGTCATAATGTGAATTTGGGGTACTGTTTTGCATAATTTGTACTGGTAGCTCTACAATGTGGCATAATGCAAACTAGGCAGTACTATGGTTAAAAAAATTAACTCGGGATCTATTACGGGGGCATACAATTAACAACTGCTGTGAAGAGGTGTCTTTCTAGAAGCATTGGGACAGGATCCCCTTCAAAATGTTGCTATGGGGCCCACAAAGTTCTGGCTACGCCCCTGTGAGTATCCCATATCCAAATATTCCGAAATACAGAAGTTTTTGAGTGAGAGTGAGATAGTGAAACCTTTGTTTTCTGACGACTCAATGTACACAAACTTTGTTTAATACACAAAGTTATTAAACATATTGTATTAAATGACCTTCAGGCTGTGTGTATAAGGTGTATAAGGTGTATAAGGCTCGTTGCCGATTTTCGCTATACTGTGATTAGTCACTTACTGCGCATGCGCAAGGTTCGCAGAGCGCATGCGCTTAGTTATTTTACACAAAAGTTAGGTATTTTACTCACGGCATAACAAAGCTTTTTCAACGCTGTGCTGATCGTAGTGTGATTGACAGGAAGAGGGTGTTTCTGGGCGGAAACTGCCCGTTTTATGGGAGTGTGCGGAAAAACGCAGGCGTTCGAGTTGCAAAACGCAGGAGTGGCTAAAGAAACGGGGGAGTGACTGGGCAAACGCTGGGTGTGTTTGTGGCGTCAAACCAGGAACGAAAAGGACTGAGCTGGTCGCAATGGCTGAGTAAGTCTGGAGCTACTCAGAAACTGCGGGGTAATCGTTACGAGAAAATTAGCGAAGCTTTCGTTAGCAAATCTGCTATGCTAAGATACACTCCCAGTAGGCGGCGGCTTAGCGTGTGCAATGCTGCTAAAAGCAGCTAGCGAGCGAACAACTCGGAATCACCCCCAAAGTTAGTAAAAATATTAGCTAAAATTACCTTTAGGCTGTGTGTATAAGGTGTATATGAAACATAAATGCATTCTGTGCTTAGATTTGGGTCCCAACGCCATGATATCTCATTATGGTGTGCAATTATTCCAAAATACGGAAAAATCTGATATCCAAAATACTTCTGGTCCCAAGCATTTTGGAAAAGGGATACTCAACCTGTATTATTATTATTATTATTTATATGGCGCCACATGGGATCCGTAGCGCCCAATTACAGAGTACATAAACAAATAGCAAATCAAGAAGACAATGGGGTATATGCAATTGCGGTCGAATTCCCGAAATTGTCGAATTTCGGGTCATTTTCGACCAAAAAAAAAAAATCGCCTATGCAATTCAGTGCTTTCCGACCAAAAAACGGACTTTCAAAATTCGACTTTTTGAAATTCGAATTTTTGCAAATTCGACTTTTCTGCAATGATACAAGTGCTGCAATTCGACCAAAGCATATTCAATTCAAGTTTGGAAATTCGACAGCAGTGCTTTTAGACAGCAAATTCGTCATTTTCAATCCGCCACACTTTGGAGGGTGAAAACAAATAAAAAAATTTTAAACATGTTTTTTTTTGTGGTTTTTTTTTGGGGAATAGCAGATCTATTTATATTAGAAGGGATTAGGTACTTTTTTTTTTTTTTTTGGAGGCACAAATATTATTTATATATTTTTTAAAATATTATTATTATTTTTTTTTTTTTTTAATGCTGGAACGGTGAAATCATAAAAAAAAATGGCGTGGGGTCCCCCCTCCAAAGCATAACCAGCCTCGGGCTCTTCGAGCTGGTCCTGGTTCTAAAAATGCGGGGAAAAAATTGACAGGGGATCCCCCGTATTTTTAAAACCAGCACCGGGCTCTGCGCCTGGTGCTGGTGCCAAAAATACGGGGGACAAAAAGAGTAGGGGTCCCCCGTATTTTTAACACCAGCATCGGGCTCCACTAGCTGGACAGATAATGCCACAGCCGGGGGTCACTTTTATGCCATGCCCTGCGGCCGTCGCATTAAATATCCAACTAGTCACCCCTGGCCGGGGTACCCTGGGAAAGTGGGGACCCCTTCAATCAAGGGGTCCCCCCCCCAGCCACCCAAGGGCCAGGGGTGAAGCCCGAGGCTGTCCCCCCCATCCAATGGGCTGCGGATGGGGGGGCTGATAGCCTTTTGTGATAATAAAAAGATATTGTTTTTTCCAGTAGTACTACAAGTCCCAGCAAGCCTCCCCCGCAAGCTGGTACTTGGAGAACCACAAGTACCAGCATGCGGGAGAAAAACGGGCCCGCTGGTACCTGTAGTACTACTGGGAAAAAAATACCCAAATAAAAACAGGACACACACACCGTCGACAGTAAAACTTTATTTCATACGTCGACACACACATACTTACCTATGTTCACACGCCGACATCGGTCCTCTTCTCCATGTAGAATCCACGGATACCTGAAAAGAAAAGATCAATATACTCACCTCAGCCATGGTCCAGAGATAAATCCACGTACTTGGCAAAAAAACAAACCGAACACCCGCTCCATGCCGGACTGAAAGGGGTCCCATGCTGACACATGGGACACCTTTCCACGAATGAGACCTGTCAGTGACAGCTGTCACAGAAAGGTCTCTAAGCCAATCAGGAAGCGCAACTTCGTTGCGCTCACCTGATTGGCTGTGCGCTGTCTGTACTGTGACAGCACATCGCAAAGCCGCTCCATTACTTTCAATGGTGGGAACTTAGCGGCTAGCGGTAAGGTCACCCGCCGGTCAGCGGCTGACCGGCGGGTGACCCCACCGCTACCCGCAAAGTTCCCACCATTGAAAGTAATGGAGCGGCTTTGCGATGTGCTGTCACAGTACAGACAGCGCACAGCCAATCAGGTGAGCGCCACGGAAGTAGCGCTTCCTGATTGGCTGAAGGGACTTCAGTGACAGGAGTCACGTGATGTCCCGGCATTCGGGAGAAAGGGGTCTGATGTGAAAGCATTGGACCCCTTTCTAGTCCGGTATGGAGCGGGTATTTGCGTTTTCTTTTTTTTTACAAGTACGTGGATTTATCTCTCTGGACGTGGATTTATCTCTGGACGCTGGAAGGTGAGTATCATTTTTTCACAGGTACCCTCGGATCGTCGGAGACCGTGGCAGTCGGCGTGTCAACATAGGTAAGTATGTGTGTGTCGGTAGTGTGTAATAAAGTTTTACTGTCACGGTGTGTGTGTCCTGTTTTTTTTGGGGTATTTTTTTCCCAGTAGTACTACAGGTACCAGCGGGCCCGTTTTTCTCCCGCATGCTGGTACTTGTGGTTCTCCAAGTACCAGCTTGCGGGGAGGCTTGCTGGGACTTGTAGTACTACTGGAAAAAACAATATCTTTTAATTATCACAAAAGGCTATCAGCCCCCCCATCCGCAGCCCATTGGATGGGGGGGGACAGCCTCGGGCTTCACCCCTGGCCCTTGGGTGGCTGGGGGGGGGGACCCCTTGATTGAAGGGGTCCCCACTCCCCCAGGGTACCCCGGCCAGGGGTGACTAGTTGGATATTTAATGCCACGGCCGCAGGGCACGGCATAAAAGTGACCCCCGGCTGTGGCATTATCTGTCCAGCTAGTGGAGCCCGATGCTGGTGTTAAAAATACGGGGGACCCCTACTCTTTTTGTCCCCCGTATTTTTGGCACCAGCACCAGGCGCAGAGCCCGGTGCTGGTTTTAAAAATACGGGGGATCCCTGGCCAATTTTTCCCCGGATTTTTAGAACCAGGACCAGCTCGATGAGCCCGAGGCTGGTTATGCTTTGGAGGGGGGACCCCACGCCATTTTTTTTTCCGGGTTTTTCCCGTTTTTTACAGTTTTTTAAAATCGCGGCAAAATCCGCCAAATCGGCCGATTTTCGCCCGCGACTCTGGCGAATCCGTTTTTCATTGAATATGGTGAATTCCGGAAGCCACCTTCCGGAATTCACCTGGCGAATTTAGTCGAATTAAAAAACGGCGAAAAATTGCCGCGATTCGCCGTGAATTGCTTATACCCCAATGACTTACAATTCAGTACAATATAGGACAAGTACAGAATATATAAACATAGCTGCGTCAGCATCAGGGCTGCAGAAAACCGAGGGATTTGGTGCCGTCAATGGAGATATTGAAAAGAAGAAAGGTTAAGTAAAAGAGACATAGAAGCACGAGGGAAGAGGGCCATGCTCGTGAAAGCTTACATTCTAAAGACACTAGCAATCTTCTGCCCCAATTGATCTGTGAAATCCAACATGTTGGACAACCCAGTGACGTGCGGTGGGGTGAGGCAGGTGAGGTAGAGCCTTTCCTGTCATACTTACGTTTGTACCAGAGTTTTGACTGTATAAAGTATATGAAAAATACAAAGACTATGTTTGAAATATCTTCTTTGCATTATTCTAATCATTTTTATAGCCAAAACTCTGGAGTAAATTTCCAGGAGTTTATAATTCTGCACCTGTGTATAATGCCCAGATGCACCCTTTGGCTCATATTTTATGTGTAAATCTGGCTCTGGTGCTAACTAGTGCCTCCTTAGCTTTTTAGCTCACCGCACGTCCCTGGGACAACCTGATTTAACAATCCCAATCACTTTTTGGTCTGAATCCATGACCTGTGAACCCAAAACCAGGGCCGAAACTAGGGGGGGGCTAGGGGGGCAGGCGACCTGGGCGCCGGATTGGAGGGGGCGCCGAGACCCCCTAACACCCTCTCCCTATGCGCCTTTGTACTTTGAGAATTGCAACCCCCTTCTCCGTCCTCCCGAGTGCCCAGCTGGGGGGGGCGGGGTTTCGCGGAATGACGCGATTGCGTCGTGACGTCACGACGCAAACGCGTCATTCCACGAAACCCCGCCCCCCGAGCTGGGCACTCGGGAGGACGGAGAAGGGGGAGCCGCGCAGACGAGGAGGGAGAGGCGGCTGAAGAGCGGCGAGAACCGCTTCAAATGTAAGTCAGCCCCTCTCCCTCCCTCTCTCTCTCCCTCCCTCCCTCTCCCCACCACCTGCCGGAATGTGTAAAATGGGGACCTGTCTGCAGCAATGTGTAAAATGGGGACACTTTTTCCTGCCGCAATGTGTAAAATGGGGACACTTTTTCCTGCCGCAATGTGTAAAATGGGGACACTTTTTCCTGCCACAATGTGTAAAATGGGGACACTTGCCTGTCGTACTGTGTAAAATGGGGACACGTGCCTGCCGCAATGTGTAAAATGGGGACACTTTTTCCTGCCGCAATGTGTAAAATGGGGACACCTGTCTGCCGCAATGTATAAAATGGGGTCACCTGTCTGCCGCAATGTGTAAAATGGGGACACTTGCCTGTCGTACTGTGTAAAATGGGGACACGTGTCTGCCGCAATGTGTAAAATGGGGACACTTGCCAGCGTACTGTGTAAAATGGGGACACGTGCCTGCCGCAATGTGTAAAATGGGGACACTTGCCTGTTGTACTGTGTAAAATGGGGGCACGTGCCTGTCGTACTGTGTAAAATGGGGACACGTGTCTGCCGCAATGTGTAAAATGGGGACACCTGTCTGCCGCAATGTGTAAAATGGGGACACTTGCCTGTCGTACTGTGTAAAATGGGGACACGTGTCTGCCGCAATGTGTAAAATGGGGACACTTGCCTGTCGTACTGTGTAAAATGGGGACACGTGTCTGCCGCAATGTGTAAAATGGGGACACTTGCCAGCGTACTGTGTAAAATGGGGACACGTGTCTGCCGCAATGTGTAAAATGGGGACACTTGCCAGCGTACTGTGTAAAATGGTGTCACCTGTCTGCCGCAATGTGTAAAATGGGGACACTTGCCTGTCGTACTGTGTAAAATGGGGACACGTGTCTGCCGCAATGTGTAAAATGGGGACACTTGCCAGCGTACTGTGTAAAATGGGGTCACCTGTCTGCCGCAATGTGTAAAATGGGGACACTTGCCTGTCGTACTGTGTAAAATGGGGACACGTGCCTGCCGCAATGTGTAAAATGGGGACACCTGTCTGCCGCAATGTGTAAAATGGGGTCACCTGTCTGCCGCAATGTGTAAAATGGGGACACTTGCCTGTCGTACTGTGTAAAATGGGGACACTTGCCAGCGTACTGTGTAAAATGGGGTCACCTGTCTGCCGCAATGTGTAAAATGGGGACACGTGTCTGCCGCAATGTGTAAAATGGGGACACCTGTCTGCCGCAATGTGGAAAATGGGGTCACCTGTCTGCCGCAATGTGTAAAATGGGGACACTTGCCTGTCGTACTGTGTAAAATGGGGACACGTGTCTGCCGCAATGTGTAAAATGGGGACACTTGCCAGCGTACTGTGTAAAATGGGGTCACCTGTCTGCCGCAATGTGTAAAATGGGGACACTTGCCTGTCGTACTGTGTAAAATGGGGACACGTGTCTGCCGCAATGTGTAAAATGGGGACACTTGCCAGCGTACTGTGTAAAATGGGGACACGTGCCTGCCGCAATGTGTAAAATGGGGACACTTGCCAGCGTACTGTGTAAAATGGGGACACGTGCCTGCCGCAATGTGTAAAATGGGGACACTTTTTCCTGCCGCAATGTGTAAAATGGGGACACCTGTCTGCCGCAATGTGTAAAATGTGGTCACCTGTCTGCCGCAATGTGTAAAATGGGGACACTTTTTCCTGCCGCAATGTGTAAAATGGGGACACCTGTCTGACGCAATGTGTAAAATGGGGACACTTGCCTGTCGTACTGTGTAAAATGGGGACACTTTTTCCTGGATATGAAATTTATGTTAGAAAAGGCAATTTTTCAGGTAAAAAAGTTCTGAAAGAGATATATGTATACATATATATATATATATATATATAATATTTTTATTCATTTATTTATTTATTTTAAAATGTATTTTTTTTTTATTTATTGTAAAAAAAAAATAAAAATTTTTTTTTTTTGGGGGGGGTCAAATGACTACTTTGCCCCGGGTGCCAAAAATCCTAGTTTCGGCCCTGCCAAAACACTGCATATATATTTGCCCAATAGTCTACAAATTGCTCCAATCGATTGCTGATGTATGGGAGCCTTTAGACATGATTGATGTCTATAGTGAATGAGCCCATACTCACTGGAGATGGCTTCTTAGCTAATCAATGATTTCTATGATAAAAGGCATCTTGCAGCATCCACCATGCAGGGAATGCTATGTGCACTGCTTGAAAAACACAATTCTTAAACATATTATTTATGAGTCTTCATTTACCATAAGTCCATTACACTGCCAGAGGCTGAAACCAATAGAGAATGTGACAAATACAGATTGCTGGGGGTTTTTGGTTGTTTTTTTGTTGTTGAAAATTTTGGCCATTATATATTGTCATCCATGCCCCTTAATCAGCCCATATAGAATTTAGGTGATGCTGCAGTCTAAAATAATTAATTCACGACCATAAGCTGATTCTGAAACATCTCAAGATGCATATGTGCCATGTTTATTATCACTATTATGTCATATTTATAGACAGATCACACATTACGCAGTGCTGTATGAGGGGTTCATGACACAAACTGCACACAAAGACACAAAACAAAATGTAAAGATGGCCGAGTTTACAATCTAAGACGTTTGGGAAACACTTGTACAACTGTACATAAGGTAGTGGAATAACAATTATAGGTTTACATCTGAGATCCTGACACACTTGCACACAACCAGTTCATAGGCAGATTTTTTTTTTAACATTTAGGGGGGGTAGCTAATTAGTCCCAAAAATACCATGGGTGTGAAAAATGGGGGGAGTTTGCAATTCTTTTTTTGTGGCTATTTTTTCCCGGGCTATACAATTAACCCCCATTGTTCTGCACAAAAAATTTCCATTTTTGGCCAAAGACACATAGTATCCGCAAAAAGTCACAGACCTATGTTTTTCACTGCTGCGGTCAGATAAAATATGCAAGTATATCAGAGATATGGTTTCGCCTACCTGAGGCAGGCAAAACAAAATCCCCAGTAAATGCTGGCATCGGGGCTAGTGGATAGCCCCGGGGAGGTAATTAAACGCGGTAAAATTCTGCAGCTAATTGGATAACACCCTTATTTTAATAGCCCAAAAATTACATAGGCAGCCTTACTGGGGTGGTGACATTCAATGTGTCGCTCCCAGTCAGGCTTTCTTAACTCACACAATTTATTGGACCTACTTCAGTCAGGCTTTCATCCCCAACAATCCACAGAGACAGCACTGACTAAAGTAGTGAATGATCTGGTCACTGTGAAGTCTAAAGGCCATTACTCACTTCTTATTATTCTAGATCTCTCTGCTGCTTTTGACACAGTTGAACAATCTCTTCTCATACACACACTACAATCCCTAGGTCTTTAGGACACAGCCCTTTCTTGGTTCTCATCCTACCTATCTAATCGCTCTTTCAGTGTCCAATTCTCTGAATCCACCTACCTCTATCAGTTGGAGTACCGCAAAGCTCAGTCATAGTCCCTCTGCCTTTCTCAATCTATACCTCACCTCTTTGCAAACTAATCAGCTCTTTTGGATTTCAGTATCATCTGTACGTGGATGATACTCAAATGTACCTAGCCTTCCCTGATTTGTAACCATCTGTATTGGTCCGAGTCACTGAATGCCTTTCTGCCATTTCATCCTGGATGTCATCTCATCTCCTCAAACTTAATATTTCCAAAATAGAATTGATTATATTTCTACCGACCAGTTGTGGTTATCAACCTGTTATCTCTGTCACTGTTGAGAACTCAACAATCAATCCTACCCCACAAGATTGCTGCATAGCATTAGGGAACTCCTATGTGTGTGAGACTCCTAGGGCTGGTGAGAGGGTCTTCTGCCAATAACAGCCGCTCCTGTTCCCATAAAGCTGTATGCGCTCACCGGTACTTGAGATGCCACCTGGACTTAAACCTCTAGCAGTAGGGGCTCAAACAATAGACTGGAGACCACAATGTAATAAACCTGGAGTGCAGCAGCTGGCAAGGCACGAGTTAATTGTAGGCAAACTGGATACAGGAATGGTAATTGCAGACAGGCTTGACAAGATATGGTGACTGAAGACTGCAGTACTGGATATACACTGGTTACAGAACAATGATAACTGCAGTAAGAAAGTGTTTGTTTGGTAAGTACAGCCAGGCGATGGTTAACTGCTGGGAAACAATCAGACGCTGAGTATGTACTGGGATTGAAAGCAGAGTGCTGACAGCATGAACCTCTTAGCAGAGAGACTTGCTGGATTAATAAGAGAGAATTGCTGGATTAACTGTGTGAGTAGACCGCAGTCTGTAATAACACACAGTGGCAAAGCTGTAACTTGCATACAGGTTCAGGTGTACAGACAATGCTGCAGACTTGTGACTACAGGCACAGCTTGAGTAAATATATTTTGGTGTTGGTAACCACGGACACACAGGCTGAATGTACACAGAACCAGAACTGGCAGGATATATTCACAGAGGCTTGACAGGAGCCTGGACATGGATCAGGACCAGACATAAGAGTAATTGGAGGCCCACAGTAAGACAAGGACACGGACCACGAATGGACACTGTATAGCAGGTACAGGGCAGAATCCAACAGGGCACAGGTGCAGGACTGGTAGGGACAGCACACTGAGGACTGGGACAGGATACAAGGATGCAGGAACACAATGTCAGGGTACCAGGACACAGGAACAGACAAGCAAGCTGGGAACTGTACAGGGTACAGCAACCGTGTGGTGAGTCTGCTAGGTGCAGGAGATAGGGAATATCACCAGCAGGGCGTAACTGACCAGGATCCCTAATAAAAGGGAGAGAGACCAATCACAGGAGTGATCAGGCTAGAGTCCGGCAACAAGGCATTCCAAACAGTTGTGTTACTGCATATAGCAGCCAGCATCCTAGTTACTAGGAGACGGACAGAATATAGGCAGGAAAGAGCCGCAGCGGCGTCCAGGTCGCTAAGCAGCGAGCTTCAGCGACCACACAAAATACCTAGGTGCCATCCTTGACTCTGAACTATCCTTTGTTCCTCATATTCAATGTGTCTCAAATTCATGTTCCATGCATCTAAAAAAACATAACGAAAATATGACCATATCTTGCACAAGACACCGCAAAAGTCTAATCCATGTGCTCATTATCTCCTGCATTGATTATTGCAATAGTCTTCTTACTGGTTTTAAGAGACTCTCACCACTACAATCCATTCTGAATGCAGCTGTGAGGTTAATCTTCCTATGCTGATTGCTCTGTCACTCTCTTCATTGGTTACCTGTATTCTACATACAATTCGTATTCGATATACAATACTTTTACTCAGGGCCGGTGCTAGGGTGTTCGGCGCCCTCCTGCAAACTATAAAATTGCTCCCTCCCTCCCATAACTCATAAAGGGTCAGCGTGCGTCACAAAAGAGGGGTGTGCTCTCACATGGAAGGGGTGTGGACACACAATAGCACCTCACAATAGTACCTCCAATTCAAATTACGCCCCACTGTAGCACAATCTTATCACACATTACACTTCACGTAGTCCCCATGATTCATATTACACAACATAGTAGTGTCCCTTATACTTATGTCCAGCATTGCCTGGGGGTTTTTTTTTTAAGCTATTATCCCCAGCACTGCCAGAGGCTATTTTATCCTTTTCTCTTTTTCCTCCTCCCTCTCTGTACCCCCTTTCCCCATCTATTTTCCATCCCCTTGTTCCTCTTCTTCTTACTCCCACTACTTTGGGAGTTATAGGGAGAGTGAGGGCATGGACGCTGACAGGGAGTTAGAGGGATGGTGAGGGAAGGGGCACTGACTTGGAGTTGCAGGGTGGGTGAGGGCAGAGACGATGACGGGGAGTTAGAGGAGGGCAGTGGCACTGACAGGGAGTTAGAGGGAGAGTGAGGGCAGGGGCACTGACAGGGAGTTACAGGGAGGGTGAGGGCAGGGACGTTGAGGGGGAGTTACAGGTAGTGTGAGGGCAGGGATAATGATGGGGAGTTACAGGGAGAGTGAGGGCAGGGGCACTGACAGAGTTTAAGGGAGGGTGAGGGCAGGGACAATGATGGGGATTTACAAGGAGGGTGAGGGCAGGGATGCTGAGGGGGAGTTACAGGGAGGGTGAGGGCAGGGACAATGGCGGGGAGTTACAGGGAGGGTGAGGGTAGGGACACTGACAGGGAGTTACAGGGAGGGTGAGGGTAGGGACGCTGGCTAGGAGTTACAGGGAGGATGAGGGTAGGGACGATGATAGGGAGTTACAGCGAGGGTGAGGGCAGGGACGCTGACAGGGAGTTACAGGGAGGGTGAGGGCAGGGATGCTTACAGGGAGTTAGAGGAGGGCAGTGGCACTGTCAGGGAGTTAGAGGGAGAGTGAGGGCAGGGGCACTGACAGGGAGTTACAGGGAGGGTGAGGGTAGGGACGATGACGGGGAGTTACAGGGAGGGTGAGGGCAGGGATGATGACGGGGAGTTACAGGGAGTGTGAGGACAAGGACACTGACAGGGAGTTACAGGGAGGGTGAGGGCAGGGACACTGACGGGGAGTTACAGGGAGGGTGAGGGCAGGGACACTGACAGGGAGTTACAGGGAGGGTGAGGGCAGGGACGATGATGGAAAGTTACAGAGAGGGTGAGGGCAGGGATGATGACGGGGAGTTACAGGGAGTGTGAGGACAAGGACACTGACAGGGAGTTACAGGAAGGGTGAGGGCAGGGACACTGACGGGGAGTTACAGGGAGGGTGAGGGCAGGGACACTGACAGGGAGTTACAGGGAGGGTGAGGGCAGGGACGATGACGGGGAGTTACAGGGAGTGTGAGGGCAGGGACACTGACAGGGAGTTACAGGGAGTGTGAGGGCAGGGACACTGACAGGGAGGGTGAGGGCAGGGTTACCGACGGGGAGTTACAAGGAGAGTGAGGGCAGGGGCACTGACAGGGAATTACAGGGAGGGTTATGGCAGAGGCACTATTCCTTTGATGCAGAGCAGCCCACAGGGGAGGTGGAGCTCGGGACTCAGAGAGGACTCAAAGCTGTGCTAGTGTGCAGGGACAAACGCAGGATTTTCTTGTGGGGGGGGATGGGGGTTCCGTATGAGTGTGTGTATTTCTGTGTAAGTAGCTAGGTCCAGCACTCAGTGATCTCTCCACATACACTGGGTGCGCTCCGCAGATACCAGCAAGGACTCTGGGACACGTAGCAGCCAATGGAAATGGTAGCACTCTGGTCTATAACAAATGAACTCGTAACACAATGGTGCAACACAATCAACGTTTCCGCTCTTTAGTGCACTTTTTAATGTTCTGTTACTCTTGGGGGAAAAAAGCGCATTAAAGAGTTGAAACATTGATTTAACACACCATTGTGTTCCGAGTTGGTTTGTAATAGTTACATACACACACACATACTGCATAAACACCATGGGGTAAATTTACTAAGATGGGAGTTCTATTTAAGATGGGATGTTCCCCATAGCAACCAATCAGATTCCATGTATTATCTTCTACAAGGTGCTAGATAAATGGGAAGTAGAATCTGATTGGTTGCTATGGGCAACATCCCATCTTAAATAGAACTCCCATCTTAGTAAATTTACCCCCATGTACACCAACCCACCCCCATTCTACACTATGTATACCCACCTTATCCCTCCCCCCTTTTGTACGCTAAATGTTATTGGTGGTTTCTTACTTACTCCCTGTTGTTGTGACAATAAACACATGCTGCAATGAATGCCCCCTTTCTTCCTTGTAGCCTGTGCAGGCTCCACGGCAAATTGTCTGTCCATAAGACAGGAACAAGTGCGGAGCTCAGTGCCTCAGTAATCACTTAGCTGTGCTGTTGTGATGAGCATGAAGACGGTCTACGGCTCTGCGCAGCGGGACAGAGAACTGATTGCCAGTGGTGGTGGTGAGCTGCCCCTCCCCTCACTCGTGGCCCTCTTCCCCCTACTCACCTGATGCTAAATCCAACCCTGGCTGCCACGCATGTGCGGCAGCTCTGATGACTGCATGGGTTGCGCATGGCAAGTGCAGAGACAGCTGAAAACATTGTGGTCTAACTCAGGGGGGGTTTATGGGTATCTAGAACACCTCCCATCCCCCTTGCATGCGGTGGTCCTCCTGGGCGTGCGGGTGGGAGGCGCATGTTATATTTCTGCGGCACATCTCTTCATGTTTCCAGTGCCACTGCTGCCTGTGATGAGTGTTACAGGCGCTGGCAGCAGCCGGCAGCAACAGGCACGACAGTGCGGTTCCGTCCGTAAGGCGGCAGAGAGGGGGAGCCGCTCTTCATGCTCTTGGCGCCGCTGTTGCCTGTCAGAGTGACAGGCGCTGGCAGCCGGCAGCAACCGTGCACAAGGTAGCAGAGCAGGGAGAGCGCCTCTCCGACCCGGTGCCTCCCGGCATTGCAGACCTTCCTGAGCGGGTAGCGCCGGGCCTGATTTTACTCACACACAAAACCATTAACCAAACTACACCAACATACATCTCTTCACTTATCTCAAATTATCTCCCTACCCGACCTCTCCGCTCTGCACAAGATCTACAGTACATCTTTTATCCACACTCATTGTTCACTCCCATTCACGACTGCAGGACTTTCTTCAGGATGCACCCACTCTGTGGAATGCCGTCCCATGCACACTAAGAGTCTCCTCTAGTCTCCAAACCTTCAAGTGTTCCCTGAAAACTCATCTATTTAGACAAGCCTATCAAATTCCACAACCGGCCACATAACCTTCACAAACTTTCCTATCCAATTAGTCCACACATATCCTTCCTCACATATGTTCCCTCTCTTCACTTACACATCCTCGTCACCCCTGGTCAACATTGCTGTGTGAGCATATCATACAGCCCACCAAGAACTTTTTCAATCTGGTGGACCATTTTTCAATAGATAACACCTATCCTTGTGTATCAATGCTTATTACAGTATAGATTGTAAACTTGCAAACAGGGTCTTCCTACCTCTATGACTGTCTGTTATAAGCCAGTTTTGTTTTATCACTGTTGTTTCCAATTGTAAAGCGCAATGGAATTTGCTGCACTATATAAGAAACTATTAATACATAATCATAATAATAATAATAATAATAATAATAATAATAAATAATAATGTAGGGAATTTCCCTGTGTGGCCCTGGCAGCTCATATGCTAACAGGAAAATTACAGTACAGAACATTGTATGACATAGAACAGAAAGCATCTATTACAAGACAGTTGACAGATAATGAGATGATGCCTCCTCCCAGAAACTTTAATAGGGACAAGTGATAAAGGAGTGTACTCTTTGGACATTTGTGAGGATTAACAGGCCGGAGGCTAGTGCAAGGTACTTCAGCGAGGGTGATTACACTGTACACACCACCCAACAGTCGCAGACCAAAAAAGAGGCACGGCCTTTCATTCAAATGGGTGTGGATTTGCTCTACCTGAGAATGGCCTGGACAATTCTGTGCATTATTTCGGCAGATTGTTGAAGAGGCTTATTTGTGCCCTAATTTTGCTTTTTTAATGTTGGGAGTCCTGGTGATAGGATTTCCTTTATTTCCAATATGGGGGGTGATTTCGAGTTGTTCGTTCGCTAGCAGATTTTGGCAGCATTGCACACACTAGGCCGCCGCCCTCTGGGAGTGTATCTTAGCTTAGCAGAATTGCGAACGAAAGATTAGCAGAATTGCGAATGGAAAATTCTTAGCAGTTTCTGAGTAGCTCGAGACTTACTCCTACAGTGCGATCAGCTCAGCCCGTTTCGTTCCTGGTTTGACGTCACAAACATGCCCAGCGTTCGGTCAGCCACTCCCCAGTTTCTCCAGACACTCCCGTGTTTTATCCTGGCACGCCTGCGGTTTTCCGCACACTCCCAGAAAACGGTCAGTTTCCGCCCAGAAACACCCACTTCCTGTCAATCACACTCCGATCACTTCAACGATGACAATTCTTCGTTCGGACGTGAGTAAATCTACCAAGTTTTGTGCTAAAATACTTAGTGCATGCGCACTGCGTACCATGCACATTTTTGCCTTAATCGCTCCGTTGCGAAGGTCAGCAACGAGCGAACAACTCGGAATGACCCCCCTGGTCTTTTTCCTAGTTTAGCTAGCAAGAAGGGGGTTAGGTATAAGGCTGCTTCAAATTTAAAGACGTAGACAATTTAGTTGCCAGTTTGCATTCAATATATGTGGTGCATTATAACTTTATATAAGTAGAATATGTTTTTAGAAAATCTGTTATTCTGTTACATATCTGCTTGTGTTTCCTTGTACATATACAGGTGAAACTCAGAAAATTAGAATATCATGCAAAAGTTCATTTATTTCAGTAATTCAACTTAAAAGGTGAAACTAATATATTATACAGACTCATTACATGCAAAGTGAGATATTTCAAGCCTTTGTTATAAATGATGATTGTGTCCTACAGTTTAGGAAAACCCCAAATCCAAAATCTCAGAAAAATTAGAATATTACATAAAATCAATAAAAAATAAGATTTTACTTACCGGTAAATCTATTTCTCGTAGTCCGTAGTGGATGCTGGGGACTCCGTAAGGACCATGGGGAATAGACGGGCTCCGCAGGAGACAGGGCACTTTAAGAAAGAATTAGGACTACTGGTGTGCACTGGCTCCTCCCTCTATGCCCCTCCTCCAGACCTCAGTTAAGGAAACTGTGCCCGGAAGAGCTGACAGTACAAGGAAAGGATTTTGGAATCCACGGTAAGACTCATACCAGCCACACCAATCACACCGTATAACTCGTGATAAACTTACCCAGTTAACAGTATGAACAACAACAGAGCATCAGACAAACCTGATGCAACCATAACATAACCCTTATTTAAGCAATAACTATATACAAGTATTGCAGAAGAAGTCCGCACTTGGGACGGGCGCCCAGCATCCACTACGGACTACGAGAAATAGATTTACCGGTAAGTAAAATCTTATTTTTTCTAACGTCCTAGTGGATGCTGGGGACTCCGTAAGGACCATGGGGATTATACCAAAGCACCCAAACGGGCGGGAGAGTGCGGATGACTCTGCAGCACCGAATGAGCAAACTCAAGGTCCTCCTCAGCCAGGGTATCAAACTTGTAGAACTTTGCAAAGGTGTTTGAACTAGAGATGAGCGGGTTCGGTTTCTCTGAATCCGAACCCGCCAGAACTTCATGTTTTTTTTCACGGGTCCGAGCGACTCGGATCTTCCCGCCTTGCTCGGTTAACCCGAGCGCGCCCGAACGTCATCATGACGCTGTCGGATTCTCGCGAGGCTCGGATTCTATCGCGAGACTCGGATTCTATATAAGGAGCCGCGCTTCGCCGCCATTTTCACACGTGCATTGAGATTGATAGGGAGAGGACGTGGCTAGCGTCCTCTCCATTTAGATTATAAGAGACTGAGAGAGATTTACTGGAGCTGACTAGGAGGAGTACTGTTACTGTAGAAGTGTAGAGACTGAGTGGAGAGAGTTTACTAGTGAGGACAGTGCAGTTTACTTTATAATCCGTTCTCTGCCTGAAAAAAGCGATACACAGCACACAGTGACTCAGTCAGTCACATACCATATCTGTGTGCACTGCTCAGGCTCAGGCCAGTGTGCTGCATCATCTATTATCTATATATAATATTATATATATCTGTCTGACTGCTCAGCTCACACAGCTTATAATTGTGGGGGAGACTGGGGAGCACTACTGCAGTGCCAGTTATAGGTTATAGCAGGAGCCAGGAGTACATAATATATTATATAGTGAGTGACCACCAGACACACAGTGCAGTTTATTTAATATATCCGTTCTCTGCCTGAAAAAAGCGATACACACAGTGACTCAGTCAGTCACATACCATATCTGTGTGCACTGCTCAGGCTCAGGCCAGTGTGCTGCATCATCTATATATATTATATATCTGTCTGACTGCTCAGCTCACACAGCTTATAATTGTGGGGGAGACTGGGGAGCACTACTGCAGTGCCAGTTATAGGTTATAGCAGGAGCCAGGAGTACATATTATATTAAAATTAAACAGTGCACACTTTTGCTGCAGGAGTGCCACTGCCAGTGTGACTGACCAGTGACCTGACCACACTGACCACCAGTATAGTTAGTAGTATACTTATATTGTGATTGCCTGAAAAAGTTAAACACTCGTCGTGTGACTTCACTTGTGTGTTTTTTTTTTTTTTATTCTATAAAAATAAAACTCATTCTGCTGACAGACAGTGTCCAGCAGGTCCGTCATTATATAATATATAATATATACCTGTCCGGCTGCAGTAGTGATATATATATATTTTTTATATCATTTATCATCCAGTCGCAGCAGACACAGTACGGTAGTTCACGGCTGTGGCTACCTCTGTGTCTCTGCACTCGGCAGGCAGTCCGTCCATAATTGTAATACCACCTAACCGTGGATTTTTTTCATTCTTCTTTATACATACATAGTTACATAGACATCTTCTCTTTATCAACCAGTCTATATTAGCTGCAGACACAGTACAGTACGGTAGTTCACGGCTGTGGCTACCTCTGTGTCTGCACTCGGCAGGCAGTCCGTCCATAATTGTATACCACCTAACCGTGGTTATTTTTCATTCTTCTTTATACATACATAGTTACATAGACATCTTCTCTTTATCAACCAGTCTATATTAGCTGCAGACACAGTACAGTACGGTAGTTCACGGCTGTGGCTACCTCTGTGTCTGCACTCGGCAGGCAGTCCGTCCATAATTGTATACCACCTAACCGTGGTTTTTTTTCATTCTTCTTTATACATACATAGTTACATAGACATCTTCTCTTTATCAACCAGTCTATATTAGCTGCAGACACAGTACAGTACGGTAGTTCACGGCTGTGGCTACCTCTGTGTCTGCACTCGGCAGGCAGTCCGTCCATAATTGTATACCACCTAACCGTGGATTTTTTTCAGTCTTCTTTATACATACATAGTTACATAGACATCTTCTCTTTATCAACCAGTCTATATTAGCTGCAGACACAGTACAGTACGGTAGTTCACGGCTGTGGCTACCTCTGTGTCTGCACTCGGCAGGCAGTCCGTCCATAATTGTATACCACCTAACTGTGGATTTTTTTCAGTCTTCTTTATACATACATAGTTACATAGACATCTTCTCTTTATCAACCAGTCTATATTAGCTGCAGACACAGTACAGTACGGTAGTTCACGGCTGTGGCTACCTCTGTGTCTGCAGTCGGCAGGCAGTCCATAATTGTATACTAGTATCCATCTCCATTGTTTACCTGAGGTGCCTTTTAGTTGTGCCTATTAAAATATGGAGAACAAAAATGTTGAGGTTCCAAAATTAGGGAAAGATCAAGATCCACTTCCACCTCGTGCTGAAGCTGCTGCCACTAGTCATGGCCGAGACGATGAAATGCCAGCAACGTCGTCTGCCAAGGCCGATGCCCAATGTCATAGTACAGAGCATGTCAAATCCAAAACACCAAATATCAGAAAAAAAAGGACTCCAAAACCTAAAATAAAATTGTCGGAGGAGAAGCGTAAACTTGCCAATATGCCATTTACCACACGGAGTGGCAAGGAACGGCTGAGGCCCTGGCCTATGTTCATGGCTAGTGGTTCAGCTTCACATGAGGATGGAAGCACTCAGCCTCTCGCTAGAAAAATGAAAAGACTCAAGCTGGCAAAAGCAGCACAGCAAAGAACTGTGCATTCTTCGAAATCCCAAATCCACAAGGAGAGTCCAATTGTGTCGGTTGCGATGCCTGACCTTCCCAACACTGGACGTGAAGAGCATGCGCCTTCCACCATTTGCACGCCCCCTGCAAGTGCTGGAAGGAGCACCCGCAGTCCAGTTCCTGATAGTCAGATTGAAGATGTCAGTGTTGAAGTACACCAGGATGAGGAGGATATGGGTGTTGCTGGCGCTGGGGAGGAAATTGACCAGGAGGATTCTGATGGTGAGGTGGTTTGTTTAAGTCAGGCACCCGGGGAGACACCTGTTGTCCGTGGGAGGAATATGGCCGTTGACATGCCAGGTGAAAATACCAAAAAAATCAGCTCTTCGGTGTGGAGGTATTTCACCAGAAATGCGGACAACAGGTGTCAAGCCGTGTGTTCCCTTTGTCAAGCTGTAATAAGTAGGGGTAAGGACGTTAACCACCTCGGAACATCCTCCCTTATACGTCACCTGCAGCGCATTCATAATAAGTCAGTGACAAGTTCAAAAACTTTGGGTGACAGCGGAAGCAGTCCACTGACCAGTAAATCCCTTCCTCTTGTAACCAAGCTCACGCAAACCACCCCACCAACTCCCTCAGTGTCAATTTCCTCCTTCCCCAGGAATGCCAATAGTCCTGCAGGCCATGTCACTGGCAATTCTGACGAGTCCTCTCCTGCCTGGGATTCCTCCGATGCATCCTTGCGTGTAACGCCTACTGCTGCTGGCGCTGCTGTTGTTGCCGCTGGGAGTCGATGGTCATCCCAGAGGGGAAGTCGTAAGCCCACTTGTACTACTTCCAGTAAGCAATTGACTGTTCAACAGTCCTTTGCGAGGAAGATGAAATATCACAGCAGTCATCCTACTGCAAAGCGGATAACTGAGGCCTTGACAACTATGTTGGTGTTAGACGTGCGTCCGGTATCCGCCGTTAGTTCACAGGGAACTAGACAATTTATTGAGGCAGTGTGCCCCCGTTACCAAATACCATCTAGGTTCCACTTCTCTAGGCAGGCGATACTGAGAATGTACACGGACGTCAGAAAAAGACTCACCAGTGTCCTAAAAAATGCAGTTGTACCCAATGTCCACTTAACCACGGACATGTGGACAAGTGGAGCAGGGCAGGGTCAGGACTATATGACTGTGACAGCCCACTGGGTAGATGTATGGACTCCCGCCGCAAGAACAGCAGCGGCGGCACCAGTAGCAGCATCTCGCAAACGCCAACTCTTTCCTAGGCAGGCTACGCTTTGTATCACCGCTTTCCAGAATACGCACACAGCTGAAAACCTCTTACGGCAACTGAGGAAGATCATCGCGGAATGGCTTACCCCAATTGGACTCTCCTGTGGATTTGTGGCATCGGACAACGCCAGCAATATTGTGTGTGCATTAAATATGGGCAAATTCCAGCACGTCCCATGTTTTGCACATACCTTGAATTTGGTGGTGCAGAATTTTTTAAAAAACGACAGGGGCGTGCAAGAGATGCTGTCGGTGGCCAGAAGAATTGCGGGACACTTTCGGCGTACAGGCACCACGTACAGAAGACTGGAGCACCACCAAAAACTACTGAACCTGCCCTGCCATCATCTGAAGCAAGAAGTGGTAACGAGGTGGAATTCAACCCTCTATATGCTTCAGAGGTTGGAGGAGCAGCAAAAGGCCATTCAAGCCTATACAATTGAGCACGATATAGGAGGTGGAATGCACCTGTCTCAAGTGCAGTGGAGAATGATTTCAACGTTGTGCAAGGTTCTGATGCCCTTTGAACTTGCCACACGTGAAGTCAGTTCAGACACTGCCAGCCTGAGTCAGGTCATTCCCCTCATCAGGCTTTTGCAGAAGAAGCTGGAGGCATTGAAGAAGGAGCTAAAAGGGAGCGATTCCGCTAGGCATGTGGGACTTGTGGATGCAGCCCTTAATTCGCTTAACAAGGATTCACGGGTGGTCAATCTGTTGAAATCAGAGCACTACATTTTGGCCACCGTGCTAGATCCTAGATTTAAAGCCTACCTTGGATCTCTCTTTCCGGCAGACACAAGTCTGCTGGCGTTGAAAGACCTGCTGGTGACAAAATTGTCAAGTCAAGCGGAACGCGACCTGTCAACATCTCCTCCTTCACATTCTCCCGCAACTGGGGGTGCGAGGAAAAGGCTCAGAATTCCGAGCCCACCCGCTGGCGGTGATGCAGGGCAGTCTGGAGCGACTGCTGATGCTGACATCTGGTCCGGACTGAAGGACCTGACAACGATTACGGACATGTCGTCTACTGTCACTGCATATGATTCTCTCAACATTGATAGAATGGTGGAGGATTATATGAGTGACCGCATCCAAGTAGGCACGTCACACAGTCCGTACTTATACTGGCAGGAAAAAGAGGCAATTTGGAGGCCCTTGCACAAACTGGCTTTATTCTACCTAAGTTGCCCTCCCACAAGTGTGTACTCCGAAAGAGTGTTTAGTGCCGCCGCTCACCTTGTCAGCAATCGGCGTACGAGGTTACATCCAGAAAATGTGGAGAAGATGATGTTCATTAAAATGAATTATAATCAATTCCTCCGCGGAGACATTGACCAGCAGCAATTGCCTCCACAAAGTACACAGGGAGCTGAGATGGTGGATTCCAGTGGGGACGAATTGATAATCTGTGAGGAGGGGGATGTACACGGTGATATATCGGAGGGTGAAGATGAGGTGGACATCTTGCCTCTGTAGAGCCAGTTTGTGCAAGGAGAGATTAATTGCTTCTTTTTTGGGGGGGGGGTCCAAACCAACCCGTCATATCAGTCACAGTCGTGTGGCAGACCCTGTCACTGAAATGATGGGTTGGTTAAAGTGTGCATGTCCTGTTTTGTTTATACAACATAAGGGTGGGTGGGAGGGCCCAAGGACAATTCCATCTTGCACCTCTTTTTTCTTTTCTTTTTCTTTGCATCATGTGCTGATTGGGGAGGGTTTTTTGGAAGGGACATCCTGCGTGACACTGCAGTGCCACTCCTAGATGGGCCCGGTGTTTGTGTCGGCCACTAGGGTCGCTAATCTTACTCACACAGTCAGCTACCTCATTGCGCCTCTTTTTTTCTTTGCGTCATGTGCTGTTTGGGGAGGGTTTTTTGGAAGGGACATCCTGCGTGACACTGCAGTGCCACTCCTAGATGGGCCCGGTGTTTGTGTCGGCCACTAGGGTCGCTAATCTTACTCACACAGCTACCTCATTGCGCCTCTTTTTTTCTTTGCGTCATGTGCTGTTTGGGGAGGGTTTTTTGGAAGGGCCATCCTGCGTGACACTGCAGTGCCACTCCTAGATGGGCCCGGTGTTTGTGTCGGCCACTAGGGTCGCTAATCTTACTCACACAGCTACCTCATTGCGCCTCTTTTTTTCTTTGCGTCATGTGCTGTTTGGGGAGGGTTTTTTGGAAGGGACATCCTGCGTGACACTGCAGTGCCACTCCTAGATGGGCCCGGTGTTTGTGTCGGCCACTAGGGTCGCTTATCTTACTCACACAGCGACCTCGGTGCAAATTTTAGGACTAAAAATAATATTGTGAGGTGTGAGGTATTCAGAATAGACTGAAAATGAGTGTAAATTATGGTTTTTGAGGTTAATAATACTTTGGGATCAAAATGACCCCCAAATTCTATGATTTAAGCTGTTTTTTAGTGTTTTTTGAAAAAAACACCCGAATCCAAAACACACCCGAATCCGACAAAAAAAATTCGGTGAGGTTTTGCCAAAACGCGTTCGAACCCAAAACACGGCCGCGGAACCGAACCCAAAACCAAAACACAAAACCCGAAAAATTTCAGGCGCTCATCTCTAGTTTGAACCCGACCAAGTAGCTGCTCGGCAAAGCTGTAATGCCGAGACCCCTCGGGCAGCCGCCCAAGAAGAGCCCACCTTCTTTGTGGAATGGGCTTTTACTGATTTTGGATGCGGCAATCCGGCCGCAGAATGAGCCTGCTGAATCGTGTTACAGATCCAGCGAGCAATAGTTTGCTTTGAAGCAGGAGCACCCAGCTTGTTGGATGCATACAGGATAAACAGCGAGTCAGTTTTCCTGACTCCAGCCGTTCTGGCTACATAAATCTTCAAAGCCCTGACTACATCTAGTAACTTGGAATCCTCCAAGTCACGAGTAGCCGCAGGCACCACAATAGGTTGGTTCAAATGAAAGGATGACACTACCTTCAGCAGAAATTGCGGACGAGTCCTCAATCATACCTCACAACTTTTGCCTTCTTAAAAGAGGGACACCCGCGCGGCGAAGTCGCGCGCGCTCCCAAAAAGGGGGCGTGGCCTACAAAAAGGGGGCGTGGCTTCGCGGGAGGACCCGCGATCGCAAGCCACGCCCCCGTTTTCGTCACTGAAGGGGCATGCCCAGCGCTCTGTGAGCTGCTGGCATGCCCCGTCTCCCTCTGTCTCCAATGAATAGACGCTGTGCACATGCGCACAGCGTCTATTCACCGCTGCTCTGCTAAGCAGGGCAGCGAGAGACAGAGCCTCCCAACTGCCCCCCCACCGCGGGACACTGCGGCCCGCGGGTGGGACAGCGGGACAGTCCCCAAAAAACGGGACTGTCCCGCGAAAATCGGGACAGTTGGGAGGTATGCCTCAATTCTGCCCTGTCCATATGGAAAACCAGATAGGGGCTTTTACATGACAAAGCCGCCAATTCAGACACACGCCTAGCTGAAGCTAAGGCCAATAGCATGACCACTTTCCACGTGAGATATTTTAACTCCACAGTCTTAAGTGGCTGAAACCAGTGAGATTTCAGGAAACTCAACACCACGTTAAGATCCCAAGGTGCCACTGGTGGCACAAAAGGGGGCTGAATATGCAGCACTCCCTTTACAAACGTCTGAACTTCAGGAAGAGAAGCCAGTTCCTTTTGAAAGAAAATGGATAGGGCCGAAATCTGGACCTTAATGGACCCTAATTTTAAGCCCATAGTCACTCCCGCCTGTAGGAAGTGAAGGAAACGGCCCAGTTGGAATTCCTCTGTAGGGGCCTTCCTGGCCTCACACCAAGCAACATATTTTCGCCATATACGGTGATAATGTTTTGCTGTCACGTCCTTCCTAGCCTTTATCAGCGTAGGAATAACCTCATCCGGAATGCCTTTCTCCGCTAGGATCCGGCGTTCAACCGCCATGCCGTCAAACGCAGCCGCGGTAAGTCTTGGAACAGACAGGGCCCCTGTTGCAACAGATCCTGTCTGAGAGGCAGAGGCCATGGGTCCTCTGTGAGCATTTCTAGCAGTTCCGGATCCCAAGCCCTTCTTGGCCAATCCGGAACAATGAGTATTGTTCTCACTCCTCTTTTTCTTACGATTCTCAGCACCTTGTGTATGAGAGGAAGAGGAGGAAACACATAAACAGACTGGAACACCCACGGTGTCACTAGTGCGTCCACAGCTATCGCCTGAGGGTCTCTTGACCTGGCGCAATACCTTTGTAGCTTTTTGTTGAGGCGGGATGCCATCATGTCCACCTGTGGCAGTTCCCATCGATTTGTAATCTGTGTGAAGATTTCTTGATGAAGTCCCCACTCTCCCGGGTGGAGGTCGTGCCTGCTGAGGAAGTCTGCTTCCCAGTTGTCCACTCCCGGAATGAACACTGCTGACAGTGCTTGCACGTGATTCTCCGCCCAGCAAAGAATTCTGGTGGCTTCTGCCATTGCCACCCTGCTTCTTGTGCCGCCCTGGCGGTTTTCATGAGCCACCGCGGTGATGTTGTCTGACTGAATCAGCACCGGTTGGTTGCGAAGCAGAGGCTCCGCTTGACTCAGGGCGTTGTATATGGCCCTTAGTTCCAGGATATTGATGTGCAGACAAGTCTCCTGACTTGACCACAGCCCCTGGAAGTTTCTTCCCTTAGTGACTGCCCCCCACCCTCGGAGGCTTGCATCCGTGGTCACCAGGACCCAGTCCTGTATGCCGAACCTGCGACCCTCGAGAAGGTGAGCACTCTGCAGCCACCACAGAGGAGACACCCTGGCCCGGGGGATAGGGTGATCAGCCGATGCATCTGAAAATGCGATCCGGACCACTTGTCCAACAGATCCCACTGAAAGGTCCTCGCATGGAACCTGCCGAAGGGAATGGCTTCGTATGATGCCACCATCTTTCCCAGGACTCGCGTGCATCGATGCACCGACACCTGTTTTGGTTTTAAGAGGTCTCTGACCAGAGTCACGAGCTCCTGGGCCTTCTCCTCCGGGAGAAACACCTTCTTCTGGTCTGTGTCCAGAATCATGCCAAGGAAGGGCAGACGTATGAATCAGCTGCGACTTTGGGATATTCAGAATCCAGCCGTGCTGTTGTAACACCTCCCGAGAGTGTGCTACGCTGATCAGCAACTGCTCTCTGGACCTCGCCTTTATGAGGAGATCGTCCAAGTATGGGATAATTGTAACTCCTTGCTTTCGCAGAAGCACCATCATTTCTGCCATTACCTTGGTAAATATTCTCGGTGCCGTGGACAGACCAAACGGCAACGTCTGGAATTGGTAATGACAGTCCTGTACCACAAATCTGAGGTACTCCTGATGAGGTGGATAAATGGGGACATGCAGGGAAGCATCCTTTATGTCCAGAGACACCATAAAATCCCCCTCTTCCAGGCTTGCAATGACCGCCCTGAGCGATTCCATCTTGAACTTTGAACCTTTTCAGGTAAATGTTCAGGGATTTTAAATTCAATATGGGTCTGACCGAACCGTCCGTTTTCGGAACCACAAACATTGTGGAATAGTAACCCCTTCCCTGTTGAGGGAGGGGAACCTTTACCACCATCTGCTGGAGATATCATTTGTGAATTGCCGCTAACACTACTTTCTTACCCTTTCTATGGGGGAAGCTGGCAGGGCCGATTTGAGGTAACGGTGAGGGGGCATCACTTTGAATTCCAGCTTGTATCCCTGAGACACAATCTGTATAGCCCAGGGATCCACCTGTGAGCGAACCCACTGGTGGCTGAAATTTTGGAGACGCGCCCCCACCGCTCCTGGCTCCACCTGTGGAGCCCCAGCGTCATGCGGTGGATTTAGTGGAAGCCTGGGAGGACTTCTGTTCCTGGGAACTAGCTGTATTGTGCAGCTTCTTTCCTCTACCCCTGCCTCTGGCAAGAAAGGACGCACCTGACTTTCTTGCCTCTTTGTGATCGAAAGGACTGCATTTGGTAATACGGTGCTTTCTTAGGTTGTGAGGGAATATATGGCAAAAAATTTGACTTCCCAGCCGTAGCTGTGGAAACTAGGTCCGAGAGACCGTCCCCAAACAATTCCTCACCCTTATAAGGTAAAACCTCCATGTGCTTTTTTGAGTCGGCATCACCTGTCCATTGCCGAGTCCACAGGACCCTTCTGGCAGAAATTGACATTGCATTTATTCTAGAGCCCAGTAGGCAAATGTCTCTCTGGGCATCCCTCACATATAGGACAGCATCTTTTATATGCCCCAGGGTCAGCAATATAGTATCCTTGTCCAAGGTATCAAGCTCCTCAGACAGAGTATCTGTCCATGCTGCTACAGCACTACACATCCAGGCCGACGCAATTGCCGGCCTTAGTAGCGTACCTGAATGTGTATAAACGGACTTCAGGATACCTTCCTGCTTTCTATCCGCAGGATCTTTTAGGGTGGCCGTATCCTGTGACGGCAGGGCTACCTTCTTAGATAAGCGTGTCAAAGCTTTGTCTACCCTAGGGGAGGATTCCCAGCGTAACCTGTCCGTTGGCGGGAAAGGATACGCCATAAGTAACCGTTTGGAAATCTGCATTTTCCTATCAGGAGAATCCCAAGCTTTTTCACATAACTCATTTAACTCATGTGAAGGGGGAAAAGTCACTTCTTGCCTTTTCTCCCCAAACATATAAACCCTCTTGTCAGGGACAGGGTTTTCCTCTGAGATGTGCAATACATCCTTCATTGCTATAATCATGTACCGGATGGCTTTAGCCATTTTAGGCTGCAACTTTGCATCATCGCCATCGACACTGGAGTCAGAATCCGTGTCGATATCCGTGTCAACAATTTGGGATAGTGGGCGCTTCTGAGACCCTGACGGCCTCTGCGCTGTAGGATCAGGCATGGGTTGGGACCCTGACTGTCCCAAGGCATCAGCTTTATCCAACCTTTTATGCAAGGAGTTTACATTATCATTTAACACCTTCCACATATCCATCCAATCAGGTGTCGGCGCCGTCGGCGGAGACACCACATTCATCTGCACCTGCTCTGCTTCCACACAGCCTTCCTCGTCAAACATGTCGACACAAGCGTACCGACACACCGCACACACAGGGGATGCTCTATTTGAGGACAGAACCCCCACAAGGCCTTTTGGAGAGACAGCATGCCAGCACACACCCCAGCACTATATGACCCAGGAATTACACAGTAACTTAGTGTTTACCCAGTAGCTGCTGTATATACTGATTTTGCGCTAAATTTATGTGCCCCCCCCTCTCTTTTTACCCTCTTTCTACCGTGAATCTGCAGGGAGAGCCTGGGGAGCTTCCTCTCAGCAGAGCTGTGGAGAGAAAATGGCGCTGGTGAGTGCTGAGGAAGAAGCCCCGCCCCCTCAGCGGCGGGCTTCTGTCCTGCGATTTTGTGTAAAATAATGGCGGGGGCTCATGCATATATACAGTGCCCAACTGTATATATGCCCTTTTATGCCAAGAGGTACTTAATTGCTGCCCAGGGCGCCCCCCCCTGCGCCCTGCACCCTACAGTGACCGGAGTGTGTGGGTTTGATGTGGGAGCAATGGCGCACAGCTGCAGTGCTGTGCGCTACCTCATATGAAGACTGGAGTCTTCTGCCGCCGCTTTTGACGTCTTCTTGCTTCACACGCCGGCTTCTAGCTTCTGGCTCCGCGAGTGGGACGGCGGCGCGGCTCCGGGATCGGACCACCAAGTTCCTGTGTTCGATCCCTCTGGAGCTAATGGTGTCCAGTAGCCTAAGAAGCATGACCTATCCGCAGTTAGTAGGTCTGCTTCTCTCCCCTCAGTCCCACGTAGCAGAGAGCCTGTTGCCAGCAGATCTCTCTGAAAATAAAAAATCCTAACAAAATACTTTCTTATTAGCAAGCTCAGGAGAGCTCACTAAAGTGCACCCAGCTCGGCCGGGCACAGATTCTAACTGAGGTCTGGAGGAGGGGCATAGAGGGAGGAGCCAGTGCACACCAGTAGTCCTAATTCTTTCTTAAAGTGCCCTGTCTCCTGTGGAGCCCGTCTATTCCCCATGGTCCTTACGGAGTCCCCAGCATCCACTAGGACGTTAGAGAAAAAGGGTTTTAAATACAGAAATGTCGGCGCTCTGAAAAGTATAGTAATGCATATGTACTCAGTACTTGGTGTGGGCCCCTCTTGCATGAATTACTGCCTCAATGTGGCGTAGCATGGATTCTATCAGCCTGTGGCACTGCTGAGGTGTTATGGAAGACCAGAATGCTTCAATAGCGGCCTTCAGCTCTTCTGCATTGTTCGCTCTCATGTCTCTCTTAGCAATGACCCATAGATTCTCTATGGGGTTTAGGTCAGGTGAGTTTGCTAGCCAATCCAGCACAGTAATCCCACGGTCACTGAACCAAGTTTTGGTACTTTTGGCAGTGTGGGCTGGTGCCAAGTCCTGCTGGAAAATGAAGTCAGCATCGCCATAAAGCTTGTCTGCTGAAGGAAACATGAAGTGCTCTAAAATGTCCTGGTAAACGGCTGCGTTGACTCTGGACTTAATAAAGCACAGTGGACCAACACCAGCAGATGACATGGCTCCCCAAATCAACACAGACTGTGGAAACTTCACACTGGACTTCAAGCATCTTGGATTGTGTACCTCTCCATTCTTCCTCCAGTCTCTGGGACCTTGGTTTCCAAATGAGATGCAAAATTTGCTCTCATAAGAAAAGAGGACTTTGGACCACTGAGCAACAGACCAGTTTTTTTTCTTTAGCCCAGGTAAGACGCTTCTGACGTTGTTAGTTGTTCTGGAGCGTCTTGACAAGAGGAATACGACCTTTGAAGCCCATGTCCAGGATCCGTCTGTGTGTGGTGGCTCTTGATGCACTAACTCCAGCCTCAGTCCACTCCTTGTGAAGCTCCCCCACACTCGCCCGACCTGAACCCCATAGAGAATCTATGGGGCATTGCCAAGAGAAAGATGAGAGACATGAGACAGAACAATGCTGAAGAGCTGAAGGCCGCTATTGAAGCATCCTGGTCTTCCATAACACCTCAGCAGTGCCACAGGCTGACAGAATCCATGCCACGCCGCATTGAGGCAGTAATTCATGCAAAAGGGGCCCAAACCAAGTACTGAGTACATATGCATGATTAGACTTTTCAGAGAGCCAACATTTCTGTATTTAAAATCCTTTTTTATTGATTTTATGTAATATTCTAATTTTCTGAGATTTTGAATTTGGGGTTTTCCTAAGCTGTAAGCCACAATCAACAAAATTATAACAAAAAATGGCTTGAAATATCTCACTTTGAATGTAAGGAGTCTATGTAATATCTTAGTTTCACCTTTTAAGTTGAATTACTGAAATAAATGAACTTTTGCACGATATTCTACTTTTCTGAGTTTCACCTGTAATTAATATTAGATATAACCTCACTCTGCCATTTAGCAGGGTTTTTTTTTAAAAAGTTGCATCTTTTTAAATTGTCATAATGTCTGCATACAGTACAGTATATTTCAGTCTGATAAATTGTTTTGGGAATAGGGTATGAGGTTTCCCTTGCTTTATACAAAGAGGAGCAGAAGGCAGTCTTTCCCAAGGGCATCAGCAAAGCAGGAACATGACACCAAGTGGGAATAGCTTTGGATGGAGAAACCCAGGAATACAAGTGATGGTCCATCTGGTGGTCATGTGCACTGAACAGATGCTTTTAGGTATAGATGGAGTAGAAGCAATATCTCATTACAGCAGCATGCCATGAGTAAAGTAGAACATTCTTACTATTCTTAAGTAAAGGGATAGTAAACTTTTTTTTAATCAAAGCTGCCAATTCTCAAAACAAAAATCAGTTTCATGTGATTAACATCATACAGCCATTCCCCCATATATATATCTGCCGATATTGTTATCTGTACCCAAGAGTGCCAGACATTGCAAATCTACCTTTATTGATATCAATGCCAGATTGTTACAACATTAGTGAAAAATAATACATATTCTGATAATCCATTTTGTGACCATATTGTCCATTTCCAGTGGAGAAAGTACATTAGGTCCACTACTTCTCCCTATCACTCCCTTCCTCTCCCTGCCATCACCCACAGCCTTTTCCCATCACCCTCTTCCTGGCATCACCTCCTGCCACTTCCCGTCAACCTCTCCCTGTCACCCATTGCCTCTCCAATCACCTTCTCCCTGGCATCACCCCCTGCCTCTCCCTGGCATCATCCACTGCCTCTCTGGGTCAACCTCTCCCTGTCACCCACTGCCTCTCCCATCACATTCTCCCTGTCTCCCTGGCATCATCCACTGCCTCTTCATGTCACCCACTGCTTCTCTGTCTCCCACTATCTTTCCTGCCACCCACTGCCTCACCCTCTGCCTCTCCCCAGCGTCACTATCTCCCCATCACCCTCTGCCTGTCACTTACTGCCTCTCCACCGTCACCTATTCCCTGTCATCCTCTGCCTCTCCCTGGCATCACCCACTGCCTCTCTCTGTCACTTACTCCTGTCACACTCTACCGGTCCCTGACACCCCCTGCCTCTCTGTCTTCCACTATCTCTCCCTGTCACCCACTGCCTCACATTTTTCCTGGAGCGCACGCGCCAAGCTTCCACTGTCATGGTGCACTCCCTGTCATTTTGTTCTAGATCCGCCCCTGATGTATTAATGCTGCAGGTGAAACCCTTCTATATTACAGCACTAGGCAGCACTAAGTAATGGAGTACATAGGAGTGTGATGCCGTTATTAACTACAGTGACGGTGCATCAAAATTATTAATTTGTTTACAATAATTATATTGACAATAAAGTGGCATATATGTCAAAAATACCATGTCTGGCATTGAGGAATTCACTCAAGTTCAGCACCATGAAAAATATTAATGTGTTGTGTTGTATGTTAAACTGATCCTCTACAGCTCAGTGTCCTATCCTGAGAAAAAGGAAGCTTGGATGCCAACCTCCTACTTAACGTCAATTAGATCTTGTAAACTAAACAACAGGCGATTCCGAACAATAATGACATGCCCTTTCAGTGTAATATTTATTTTTCCTTTTCTGTTTGTCCTTTGCCAAAAATCTGCCAGCTTGGAATCAATGTGAATCCTCCCTGGTTGAGTGCCTGAACCATATTGAGTAATGACGTTGTGAAAGCAGAGACTGTCAGAAATGTTGCTTTGAAATACAGATGTATAATGACAGCTGCAGGAATTTGAACAATATATAAATCTTTTTCTATTTAACGATTATGCAAAAGTTTGTTTTAAAAAAACAAGTACATTTTAAATCATGTCTGTGTTGCCAGAGGCAGAACATTGCTAACTAATGGAAATAGAGGGTTGAGCGAGTCATCATTCTTGTAAACAGCATTGTGATCATGTTTCCAAACTATTATAATACAGGCTTCATATTAAAATCCCAACATTTCTAATGAAACTTGATAACTCTTTGAGATATCCTAATAATTAGTGGGCTATGTATAATTTTAGAAAACTAGAAAGCTCATATACATAATTGAAAGAACAATAATACGTAAAACATTTTTTAAATCACTTACTGATCAGGTAATCTTATTAGGGATGCATGGATTTAAGGATTTTATTTGGAATTCTGATAAAGCCAAAAAATTTCAGCAGATTTTGAATTTGTCCAAATCTTTGTTCCCCAGAGCTGATAGCACTACAAATATTAAGTCTCTACTGTAAAAATTGAATTTTGGTTACCTACCGGTAAATCCTTTTCTCGTAGTCCGTAGAGGATGCTGGGGTCCACATTAGTACCATGGGTTATAGACGGGTCTACCAGGAGCCATTGGCACTTTAAGAGTTTGAGAGTGTGGGTTGGCTCCTCCCTCTATGCCCCTCCTACCAGACTCAGTCTAGAAACTGTGCCCGAGGAGACGGACATCTTCGAAAGAAGGATTTAACACAGATAGTGGCGAGATTCATACCAGCTCTCACATACAAGGCACATCAAGCTAACCTAGCTTGAAAACTCAGCAACCGCTGAAACATTACTTACCAAGTAACAATGCAGTACTCAACTTAAACGAAGTTGTACTGAACCAAATAACGATAGCAGGAAAATGAAGCGCTGGGCGGGCGCCCAGCATCCTCTACGGACTACCGTACTGCAGGACCTCGTAAGAGGCCACCATTTTTCCCAGAAGGCGAATGCACTGATGAACTGACACCCGGGCTGGCTTCAGGACATCCCAGACCATTGTTTGTATCACCAACGCTTTTTTCTCTAGAAGAAACACCCTCTTCACTTCCGTGTCGAGGATCATTCCCAGAAAGGACAATCTCCTGGTTGGTTCCAAATGTGATTTTGGAAGATTCAGGATCCAACCATGTTACCTGAGAAGCTGGGTCGTGAGAGCTATGGACCTTAACAGCTTCTCCTTGGACGATTGGTTTTATCGTCCAGATATGGAATTATGTTCACCCGCTGTCTGCGGAGCAGAATCATCATTTCTGCCATCACCTTGGTGAATACCCTCGGTGCTGTGGAGAGGCCGAATGGCAGGGCCTGGAACTGAAAATGACAGTCCAACAGAGCGAATCAAAGATAAGCCTGATGCAGCAGCCAAATCGGAATGTGGAGGTACGCATCCTTGATATCCACGGATACCAGGAATTCCCCCTCCTCCAGACCTGATATCACTGCTCTTAGAGACTCCATTTTGAACTTGAACTCCCTCAGAAAGGGGTTTAGTGATTTTAAGTTCAGAATGGGCCTGACCGAACCATCCGGTTTCGGTACCATGAAAAGGTTTGAATAGTAACCTTTGTTTTGCATATGAGGTGGTACTGGCAAAATGACCTGTGTCTCCACCAACTACTGGACGGCTTCTTGGACGAGAGTCCTGTCCGCCAGCAGAGCTGGCAAGCCTGATCTGAAAAATTGGTGAGGAGGGAGAATTTGAAATTCCAGCTTGTACCGCTGAGACACAATATCTTGCACCCAGGGGTCCAGGCCGGATGACACCCAGACGTGACTGAAATGCCTGAGTCTCGCTCCCACCGGCCCCACCTCCGGGGAGTGCAGTCCACCGTCATGTGGAGGACTTTGGTGTACCTCCATTATCCTAGGCGATTTCAACATCCCTATTGACATCCCCACACAATCCCCTGCCTCTAAACTCCTTAACCTCACCTCTTCACTTGGTCTCTCCCAGTGGACCTCCTCACCCTCCCATGTGAATGGAAGCTCACTGGATCTGGTCTTCACTCACCGCTGTGATATTTCTGATTTTTCCAACTCCCCATTTCCCCTCTCTGACCACCACCTGCTCTCCTTTAACCTATCTCTATCGACTTCCCCATCTCTACCTCCTAAGGCTACCATCACTAAGCGTAACATTGAAGCTATTGACACCACATTCCTTTCCTCCCTGTTTGACTCACTTCTCTCTCCTATTCTCTCTATCTCGTGCCCTGAACAAGCCACTTCCACATACAATGCATCCCTTACTTCTGCTCTTGACTCTGTTGCTCCAGCAACCACTATTCACCCTCGCAAATTAACACCACAACCCTGGCATACCAAATGCACCAGATATCTGCAAAAATGCTCACGTACTGCTGAGCGACACTGGAGGAAATCACGCTCTAAGGCAGACTTCCTCCATTTCAAACTTATGCTCTCATCCTTCAGTGCTGCCCTTTCTCTTGCTAAACAGTCATACTTCAAGAACCTCATCTCCTCCCAGTCTTCAAACCCACGGCGCCTCTTTGCCACTCTCAACTCACTCCTCTGCCCACCTCCACCTCGTCTACCTTCCTCACTCTCTGCTCTTGACTTTGCCACTTACTTCACATCCAAAACTGACTCCATACGTCAGGACATCACATCACACCAGTCCATCAGTAACCAGCCTTCTCCCATCCCTTAACAACCATCCCCATCCTTCGCACCTACTCTGACATCTTTCTCCCATGCATCTGGAGAGGAAGTCATGGCCCTCATTCGTTCCTGTCCCCTCACCACCTCCCCACTTAACCCTATCCCCTCCCACCTCCTCCGCTACCTCTCTCCTTCTGCTTGTTCCCATCTTTCCCACCTTCTCAATCTCTCCCTCTCATCAGGCACTGTCCCCTCTGCCTTCAAGCATGCACTCATCTCTCCTATTCTTAAAAACCTACCCTTGATCCAAACACTCTCTCCAACTACCGACCCATCTCTCTCCTCCCTTTTGCCTCCAAACTCCTTGAGCGTATTGTCTACAACCGCCTTACTTCCCTTCTTTCCTCATACTCACTGCTTGACCCATTCCAGTCTGGCTTCCGTCCTCTCCACTCCACTGAAACTGCCCTTACAAAAGTATGCAATGACCTCCATGCTGCTAAATCTAAGGGACACTACTCTCTGCTTATTCTACTTGATCTCTCTGCTGCTTTTGACACTGTGGACCATCCTCTCCTACTGCAAATCCGTCACTCCATTGGTCTGCGTGACACTGCCCTCTCTTGGCTGTCCTCCTACCTTTCCGACCGTTCATTCTCTGTCTCCTCTCATGACCCCACCTCCCCCTCACTTCCACTAACTGTAGGGGTACCCCAAGGTTCTGTCCTTGGTCCTCTTCTCTTCTTTCTCTATACGTCCTCACTAGGTAAGCTCATTAGTTCTTTTGGTTTCCAATATCATCTCTATGCTGATGACACCCAAATCTATCTTTCCTCTACAGACCTCTCCCCTGTTCTCCTCACTCGTATCTCCAACTGTCTCTCTGCTACCTCTTCCTGGATGTCCCAGCGCTTTCTTAAACTTAACATGTCTAAGACCGAGCTGATCATCTTCCCTCCCTCCAGCATAACCTCACCTCCTACAATCTCATTATCTATTGATGGCACTACTATCTCCTCTAGTCCCCAAGTGCGCTGTCTTGGAGTAATCCTTGACTCCTCCCTCTCCTTCAAACCACACATTCAGCACCTGGCGTTTTCATCTAAAAAATATTTCCAGGATCACACCCTTTCTGACCCAGGATGCTACTAAGACTCTTATCCACTCATTGGTCATCTCCAGACTGGACTACTGTAATCTCCTCCTGACTGGCATTCCTGACAAATACCTCTCTCCACTCCAATCTATCCTCAATGCTGCTGCCCGGCTCATCTTCCTCACCAAACGCACTACGTCCACCTCTCCTCTCTTACTAGACCTTCTCTGGCTCCCCTTCCCTTTCAGAATTCATTTCAAGCTTCTCACACTCGCTTACAAAGCCCTCACCCACTCCTCTCCCATCTACATCTCTGACCTTATCTCCCTTTACACTCCCACCCGTCCTCTTCGCTCTGCTAATACACGCCGACTCTCCTGCCTACGGATTACTTCCTCCCACTCCTACCGCCAAGATTTTTCACGTGCTGCACCACTTCTCTAGAATTCCCTACCTCTCCCCCTCAGACTCTCAACCTCTCTACAAAACTTCAAACGGGCTCTCAAGACCCACTTCTTCACCAAACCCAGCCAAATCTCATCCTAACCCTCTGTTCTACGCTCTCTGTGTACCCCATTTGTGTCACCCCTGTCTGTCTACCCCTCCCCTTTAGAATGTAAGCTCTCACAAGCAGGGCCCTCTTCCCTCATGTGCTTATCCTTTCTTACTTTAATAATCTTCCAACTGCACCAAATCCAGCAGTCTTCTGCCACCTGATACTTATTCCAGTGTCATCTGCTGATGTAACTATGTTCATTTACCCTGTACTTGTCCTATACTGTCATCAACTGTAAGTTGCTGTTTTCCTGTTTGATTATTTGTTTATGTATTCTGTAATTGGGCGCTGCGGAACCCTTGTGGCGCCATATAAATAAAGGATAATAATAATAATAATACCTGAAGCAGGCTTCTGTTCCTGGGAACCTGCAGCCGCAGGTTTCTTGGACTTAGGCTGACCTCCACGAAAAAAGGTGTTGGACGGCTTGGCCTTTCTGGGCTTGATAGACCGAAAGGGCTGTGATGTAGCTGAAGAAAATAAGATTTTACTCACCGGTAAATCTATTTCTCGTAGTCCGTAGTGGATGCTGGGACTCCGTAAGGACCATGGGGGATAGCGGCTCCGCAGGAGACTGGGCACAACCAAAGAAAGCTTTAGGACTACCTGGTGTGCACTGGCTCCTCCCACCATGACCCTCCTCCAGACCTCAGTTAGGATACTGTGCCCGGAAGAGCTGACACAATAAGGAAGGATTTTGAATCCCGGGTAAGACTCATACCAGCCACACCAATCACACTGTATAACTCGTGATACTATACCCAGTTAACAGTATGAAATAGAACTGAGCCTCTCAACAGATGGCTCAACAATAACCCTTTAGTTAAGCAATAACTATAAACAAGTATTGCAGACAATCCGCACTTGGGATGGGCGCCCAGCATCCACTACGGACTACGAGAAATAGATTTACCGGTGAGTAAAATCTTATTTTCTCTGACATCCTAAGGGGATGCTGGGACTCCGTAAGGACCATGGGGATTATACCAAAGCTCCCAAATGGGCGGGAGAGTGCGGATGACTCTGCAGAACCGAATGAGCAAACTCTAGGTCCTCCTCAGCCAGGGTATCAAACTTGTAGACTCTTGCAAAAATGTTTGAACCCGACCAAGTAACAGCTCGGCAAAGTTGTAAAGCCGAGACCCCTCAGGTAGCCGCCCAAGAAGAGCCCACTTTCCTCGTGGAATGGGCTTTTACAGATTTAGGGTGCGGCAGTCCAGCCGCAGCATGTGCAAGTTGAATCGTGCTACAGATCCAGCGAGCAATAGTCTGCTTAGAAGCAGGAGCACCCAGCTTGTTGGGTGCATACAGGATAAATAGCGAGTCAGTTTTCCTGACTCCAGCCGTCCTGGAAACATATACTTTTCAGGGCCCTGACTACGTCCAGTAACTTGGAATCCTCCAAGTCCCAAGTAGCCGCAGGCACCACAATAGGTTGGTTCACATGAAAAACTGATACCACCTTAGGAAGGAATTGGGAACGAGTCCTCAATTCCGCCTTATCCATATAAAATACAGATAAGGGCTTTTGTATGACAAAGCCGCCAATTCTGATACACGCCTGGCCGACGCCAAGGCCCACAGCATGACCACTTTCCACGTGAGGTATTGTAGCTCCACGGATTTAAGTGGCTCAACTCAATGCGACTTCAGGAAATCCAACACCACGCTGAGATCCCACGGTGCCACTTGAGGCACAAACGGGGGCTGACTATGCAGCACTCCCTTAACAAAAGTCTGAACTTCAGGCAGTGAAGCCAGTTCTATTTTGAAAGAAAATCGATAGAGCCGAAATCTGGACCTTAATGGAACCCAATTTTAGGCCCATAGTCACCTCTGACTGTAGGAAGTGCAGAAATCGACCTAGCTGATATTTCTCCTTTGGGGCCTTCCTGGCCTCACAGCACGCAACATATTTCCGCCATATGCGGTGATAATGGTTTGCGTTCACTTCCGACCTAGCTTTAAATAGCGTAGGGATAACTTCCTCCGGAATGCCCTTTTCCTTCAGGATCCGGCGTTCAACCGCCAGGCCGTCAAACGCAGCCGCGGTACGTCTTGGAACAGACAGGCCCCCTGCTGCAGCAGGTCCTGTCTGAGCGGCAGAGGCCATGGGTCCTCTGAGATCATTTCTTGGAGTTCTGGGTACCAAGCTCTTCTTGGCCAACCCGGAACAATGAGTACAGTTCTTACTCCTCTCCTTCTTATTATTCTCATTACCCTGGGTAAGAGAGGCAGAGAAGGGAACACATACACCGACTGGTACACCCACGGTGTCACCAGAGCGTCCACAGCTATCGCCTGAGGGTCCCTTGACCTGGCGCAATATCTTTGTAGCTGTTTGTTGAGGCGGGACGCCATTATGACCACCTGTGGCCTTTCCCAACGGTGTACAATCACTTGGAAGACTTCTGGATGAAGTCTCCACTCTCCCGGGTGGAGGTCGTGTCTTCTGAGAAAGTCTGCTTCTCAGTTGTCCACTCCGGGAATGAACACTGCTGACAGTGCTAACACATGATTTTCCGCCCATCGGAGAATCCTTGTGGCTTCTGCCATCGCCATCCTGCTTCTTGTGCCGCCCTGTCGGTTTACATGAGCGACCGCTGTGATGTTGTCTGACTGGATCAGCACCGGCCGGTGTTGAAGCAGGGACTAGCCTGACTTAGGGCATTGTAAATGGCCCTTAGTTCCAGAATATTTATGTGTAGGGAAGTCTCCTGACTTTTCTATAGCCTTGGAAGTTTCTTACCTGTGTGACTGCCCCCCAGCCTCGAAGGCTGGCATCCGTGGTCACCAGGACCCAGTCCTGTATGCCGAATCTGCGGCCCCCTAGAAGATGAGCACTCTGCAGCCACCACAACAGCGACACCCTGGCCCTTGGAGACAGGGTTATCCGCCGATGCATCTGAAGATGCGACCCGGACCACTTGTCCCACAGATCCCACTGGAAGATCCTTGCATGGGACCTGGCGAATGGAATTTCTTGTAAGAAGCTACCATCTTTCCCAGGGCTCGCGTGCATTGATGCACCGACACCTGTATTTGTATTAGGAGGTCTCTGTCTAGAGACGACAACTCCTTGGACTTCTCCTCCGGGAGAAACCCTTTTTATCCTGTTCTGTGTCCAGAACCATACCCAGGAACAGTAGACGCGTCGTAGGAACCAGCTGCGACTTTGGAATATTCAAAAACCAGCCGTGCTGTTGTAGCACTTCCCGAGATAGTGCTACTCCGACGAACAACTGCTCCCTGGACCTCGCCTTTATAAGGAGATCGTCCAAGTACGGGATAATTATTTCGGCCATTACCTTGGTAAATACCTCGGTGCCGAGGACAGACCAACGGCAACGTCTGGAATTGGTAATGACAATCCTGTACCACAATTTTGAGGTACTCCTGGTGAAGAGGGTAAATAGGGACATGCAGGTAAGCATCCTTGATGTCCAGTGATACCATGAAATTCTCCAGGCTTGCAATAATCGCCCTGAGCGATTCCATTTTGAACTTGAACCTTCGTATATAAGTGTTCAAAGATTTCAATTTTAGAATGGGTCTCACCGAACCGTCTGGTTTCGGTACCGCAACATTTTGGAATAGTAACCCCGGCCTTGTTGAAGGAGGGGTACCTTGATTTCACCTGCTGGAAGTACAGCTTTTGAATTGCCGCCAGTACTACCTTTCTCCGAGGGCAGCAGGCAAGGCTGATGTGAGGTAACGGCGAGGGGGAGTCGCCTCGAACTCCAGCCTGTATCCCTGTGATACTACTTGCAGAACCTAGGGATCCACCTGTGGGCAAGCCCACTGGTCCCTGAAGTTCCCGAGACGCGCCCCCACCGCACCTGTCTTCACCTGTGGAGCCCCAGCGTCATGCGGTGGACTCAGAGGAAGCGGGGGAAAATTTTTGATCCTGGGAACTGGCTGTCTGGTGCAGCTTTTCCTTCTTCCCTTGCCTCTGTGCAGAAAGGAAGCGCCTTTGACCCGCTTGCTTTTCTGAAGCCGAAAGGACTGTACCTGAAAATACGGTGCTTTCTTAGGCTGTGAGGAAACCTGAGGTAAATTTTTTTCTTCCCAGCTGTTGCTGTGGATACGAGGTCCCAGAGACCATCCCCAAACAATTCCTCACCCTTATAAGGCAGAATCTCTTTGTGCCTTTTAAAGGCAGCATCACCTGTCCACTGCCGGGTTTCTAATACCCTCCTGGCAGAATGGACATTGCATTAATTCTGGATGCCAGCCGGCAAATATCCCTCTGTGCATCCTTCATATATAAGACAACGTCTTTAATATGCTCTATGTTAGCAAAATATTATCCCTGTCTAGGGTATTAATATTATCTGACAGGGTATCAGACCACGCTGCAGCAGCACTATTTATGCTGAGGCAATTGCAGGTCTCAGTATAGAACCTGAGTGTGTATATACAGACTTCAGGATAGTCTCCTGCTTTTTATCAGCAGGCTCCTTCAAGGTGGCCGTATCCTAAGACGGCAGTGCCACCTTTTTTGACAAACGTGTGAGCGCCTTATCCACCCTAGGGGATATCTCCCAAAGTGACCTATCCTCTGGCGGGAAAGGGTACGCCATCAGTAACTTTTTAGAAATTACCAGTTTCTTATCGGGGGAACCCACGCTTCTTTACACACTACATTTATTCATCTGATGGGGGAACAAAACACTGGCTGCTTTTTCTCCCCAAAAATAAAACCCCTTTTATGTGGTACTTGGGTTCATGTCAGAAATGTGTAACACATTTTTAATTGCCGAGATCATGTAACGGATGTTCCTAGTGGATTGTGTATATATCTCAACCTCGTCGACACTGGAGTCAGACTCCGTGTCGACATCTGTGTCTGCCATCTGAGGTAACGGGCGTTTTTTTTTGAGCCCCTGATGGCCTTTGAGACGCCTGGGCAGGCGCGGGCTGAGAAGCCGGCTGTCCCACAGCTGTTACGTCATCCAGCCTTTTATGTAAGGAGTTGACATTGTCGGTTAATACCTTCCACCTATCCATCCACTCTGGTGTCGGCCCCACAGGGGGCGACATCCCATTTATCGGCCTCTGCTCCGCCTCCACGTAACCTTCCTCATCCAACATGTCGACACAGCCGTACCGACACACCGCACACACACAGGGAATGCTCTGACTGAGGACAGGACCTCACAAAGTTCTTTGGGGAGACAGAGAGAGAGTATGCCAGCACACACCAGAGCGCTATATAATGCAGGGATTAACACTATAACTGAGTGATTTTTCCCCCAATAGCTGCTTGTATACATATATTGCGCCTAAATTTAGTGCCCCCCCTCTCTTTTTAACCCTTTGAGCCTGAAAACTACAGGGGAGAGCTTGGGGAGCTGTCTTCCAGCTGCACTGTGAAGAAAAAATGGCGCCAGTGTGCTGAGGGAGATAGCCCCGCCCCTTTTTCGGCTGACTTTTCTCCCGCTTTTTTATGGATTCTGGCAGGGGTAATTTATCACATATATAGCCCTGGGACTATATATTGTGATGATTTGCCAGCCAAGGTGTCTTATATTGCCCTCAGGGCGCCCCCCCCCCCCCCCCCCCCCCAGCGCCCTGCACCCATCAGTGACCGGAGTGTGAGGTGTGCATGAGGAGCAATGGCGCACAGCTGCAGTGCTGTGCGCTACCTTGTTGAAGACAGAAGTCTTCTGCCGCCGATTTTCCGGAACACTTCTTGCTTCTGGCTCTGTAAGGGGGCCGGCGGCGCGGCTCCGGGAACGAACACCAAGGTCGGGTCCTGCGGTCGATCCCTCTGGAGCTAATGGTGTCCAGTAGCCTAAGAAGCCCAAACTACCACCTGTTAGGTAGGCTCGCTTCTTCTCCCCTTAGTCCCTCGCTGCAGTGAGTCTGTTGCCAGCAGATCTCACTGTAAAATAAAAAACCTAAATATACTTTCTTTCAAGGAGCTCAGGAGAGCCCCTAGTGTGCATCCAGCTCAGCCGGGCACAAGATTCTAACTGAGGTCTGGAGGAGGGTCATGGTGGGAGGAGCCAGTGCACACCAGGTAGTCCTAAAGCTTTCTTTGGTTGTGCCCAGTCTCCTGCGGAGCCGCTATCCCCCATGGTCCTTACGGAGTCCCAGCATCCACTTAGGACGTCAGAGAAAAGGGTTTCTTCGGAGCAGGTGTAGCTGAGGGAAGAAAAGGTGACTTTCCAGCCGTAGTCATGGAGATCCACGCATCTAACGCTTCCTCAAAGAGAGCCTGACCTGTGTAGGGTAGGGTCTCCACACTTCTCCTGGATTCCGCTTCGGCAGACCACTGGCGCAACCACAGTCCTCGACGAGCTGATATAGACATGGAAGAAATTCCCGCAGCCATGGAACCCAGGTCTTTCATGGATTCTACAAGAAATCCTGCCGAATCCTGAATGTTACGTAAAAACAATTCAACATCACATTTCTCCATAGTATCCAAGTCTTCAAGTAACGTGCCTGACCACTTTACTATAGCTTTGGCAATACAAGAACTGGCAATAGTGAGACGTAGTATTGCCCCAGAAGCCGTGTACATGGATTTGAGCGTATTATCAATTTTACGATCGGCCGGCTCTTTCAAGGCAGTAGATCCTGGAACCGGTAAAACCACCTTTTTTGAGAGACTGGATACTGATGCGTCAACAATAGGTGGGTTTTCCCATTTTTTCCTATCCTCTACCGGGAAAGGAGATGCCACCAGAACCCTTTTAGGTATCTGGAATTTTTTATCCGGGTTTTCCCAAGCCTTTCAAAAATAGCATTTAATTCCTTTGACGCAGGGAAGGTTAGCGAGGCTTTCTTATTTTCAGTGAAGTAAGCCTCCTCAACCTGCTCAGGTGTTGTATGAGCAATATTCAACACATCTCTAATAGCCTCTATCATCAACTGCACCCCTTTAGCAAGAGATGCTGTCCCCCGCAACACATCCCCGTCACCATCTGCAGTGTCAGAATCGGTATCCATATTATCCTGCATGATCTGCGCAAGAGCACGTTTATGTGAATATACAGCGGGGAGCCCTGAGGTACCAGAACTGGGCCAGACTGCCATAGAGTTCTGTAAAGCCTGAGTTGCAGATTCATTTTGTGCAACCCTATTTGTAATCTGAGAAATCATAGATTTGATAGAGGATAATCACTCAGATTCCCTTGCTGGTATCTGTGCTAAACCAGTGCAATCCTGATTACATGGAATGGGATCATCCTGAGAGGACATATCCTCCGTAGCATATGACACAGAGTCCCTGGACATTGCTTAATGGAGACCACAGACACTCCACACACACACAGGGGAGGACAGACAGGATTTCACCCCCAAGAATGGCAAGAGAGACACAGAGATTGGAGCCAACCCACACACAGTGCTTTTAATGTAAAGGGAGACCCCTACTAGCGCTGACTGTGCACCTTAATAGGTTGCACAGTCTTAATGCAGCCTCCCCCTCCTTCTACAACCCCCTGGTACCGTGAGAGACAGCTAGAGTTGCTGTGGAGGGACTTGCTCTTCTTGGACAGCGCTGTGCCGGCAGGAAAATGGCGCTGAAACGCAAAGGATTATACTGGTTAGAGGTAAAATGCTGGCTGAGATCCACGGACCCCGACAGGCGTGCTGCCCAGTGCAGGGTTCAGGCGCTGGCTCAGGGCGCCCCTCTCAGCGCCGCACTAAGTACCGCTGAGCCTCCGGAGCGCAGTTAGTACTGCGCTCCTACCCTACCCTGTTGCCGCCATCTTCACACCGGCCCCCCGCTTGTTAGGGGGGGGTCGGTGACTCACTCGCCACTGATCTTCAGCTCTGTAAGGGGGTGGCGGCATGCTGCTGGGGTGAGCGATCCCAAATGGCTGGGAATGATCTATCCCCTCAGGAGCTCAGAGTCCTGTCAGCAGAGATAGTGGCTCAGACCCCGTAGGGCTGACACTACTCCTTCCCTTAGTCCCACGAAGCAGGGATGAATTGCCAGCAGACTCCCTGTAAAATAATAACCTCTAAAAAAAAAACTTTACTAAAGAAGCTCTATAGAGCTCCCCTAGCTGTGACCAGCTCCTCCGGGCACATTTTCTAAACTGAGTCTGGTAGGAGGGGCATAGAGGGAGCAGCCAGCCCACACTCTCAAATTCTTAAAGTGCCAATGGCTCCTGGTGGACCCATCTATAACCCATGGTACTAATGTGGACCCCAGCATCCTCTACAACAGGGCTGGCCAAACCGGTCCTCGAGATCTACCAACAGTTCACATTTTCCAGACTACCTAGCTGGTGCACAGGTGTAGTCATTACGAATTAAGATGTGCTGCATTCATTCCTAACTGACAATTCTACAGATCTCCAGGAGGCCTGGAAAACATGCACTGTCGGTAGATCTCGAGGACCGGTTTGGCCAGCCCTGCTCTACAGACTACGAGAAAAGGATTTACCGGTAGGTAACCAAAATTCTATTTTTACAGTAGAGACTTAATATTTGTAGTGCTATCAGCTCTGGGGAACAAAGATTTGGACAAATTCAAAATCTATATGGACCCCAGCATCCTCTAGGACGTAAGAGAAACTAGAGTTCAAATTTCTTCAGTTTTAGATTCTATGGGGCAGATTTATTAAAGCTTGCAGCGGGAAGTAATGGAGTCCAAAATCACTGGAGATGTGGAATGCCGTTTTTTTTAAAGGTGCAAACACTTTTACGGGAAAAACAATGCCTTGTAAGCGATTGCCCCTTTAAAAAATGTCTGAGATTGGACAGCACCCTGCACGTCCGGTGATCTCAGACTCCATTAATTCCAACCCTTGGACAGCTACTAACTGTGATTGTTTTTTTCAAACACATCCTGTAACATGGCACTTAGGGGTCTATTGATGAAGCAGTGAAGAAGTGAGCCAGTGGAGAAATTGCCCATGGCAACCAATCAGCTACAATTTATAGTATGCATCCTCTCCACTGGCTCACTTCTCCACACTTCTCCACACTTTTCACTGCTTCATGAATAGACCACTTAGGAGCTAATTGGTTGATACTTTATCTCACTTTGAGCTTTGATAAATCTGCTCCTATATTTCTAAAATGAATTAGGCATTTCAAAAAATCCTAAATTAATTTGGCATGTACTTCATGGCCTATTGTAGAATTATTGCTGCAATGTGTCAATGATGACTGTCATCTTAAAACTAGTAACATGCCTCCCCTATGTACACTTTGCACATGACAGAAAATGTCCCTGGATATGTGGAAGATGGCACCAAACCTGAACAAATAGTAGACATGACATTAGTAGCCCAATCACAATCTCCTCTAATAGCACATTCTAATTATGGGGTCTATTCATGAGCAGTAAAAAAAAGTAGAGAAACAGACCAGTGGAGAAGTTGCCCATGGCAACCAATCGGCATCTCCCTTACATTTTATAGAATGTACTTGATAAAGGCTTCCTTCAAAGCTGATTGCTTACCACTCCACAGGTCATTTTCTACACTCTTTTCACTGCTTCATGAATAGACTCCTAAGTCTGCTGTCACCAAAGGGTGGAAAAGATAGTGAGGCAGACGTTCTGTATGTAATAACATACATGTGCTGTCTGTATAGTGTGGTATGCATCTGTATGGTCACATTAACATTATACTAGCAGTTCAGTTGCATTCTGTACTTAGGGAACCTGAGTGACGGTAAAACAGAAATTAATGTTATAGCAGTGCGGAAGACATGGGTGACTGCGAAGCATATCTGTGCAGATATATAGTCACCCGTGACCCACATACACAGCCTGCAGTCCACTCCCAGCACCGCATTCCCCTGACAGAGGCATAGCATATGCCTGCAGGCAACACACAACCAGTCCTGACATGCTGTGTACAAAACATCCGTTCTCAGAGGTCTCAGTGGTAAAGACAGGTCCTGCTAAACCTCCAAAGACCAGCATGTAGTCTATATCAAACTGGGGTCTATGTGTCAGCGATGGGCACCAGACAAGTTCAGGTTACATCTCTATCATATTAGAAATGCAGATCTGTTTAGTAAAGCTGATAAATGTAACAGGTTAGGTGCATAAACCAAATACTTCCATCATTTGAAAGAACTGTACCTTAAACCCTTGAGAACTTTTCATGAATCCATTGCTGAGTACAAATTTGTAAGTATAGCTGATTGGTTGTGGGATTCGGATGGTAGATCTAGGTGGTCATTCCGAGTTGTTCGCTCGCTGCCGATTTTCGCAGTGCAGCGATTAAGTAAAAAAACTGCAAAAATGCGCATGCGCATGGTACGCAGCACACATGCGCCAAGTACTTTCACACAAAACTTTGTAGATTTACACAAGGTCGAGCAACGTTTTTTCATCGCTCGAGTGATCGTAGTGTGATTGACAGGAAGTGGATGTTTCTGGGTGGAAACTGGCCGTTTTCAAGGCGTGTGCTAAAAAACGCAGGTGTGCCAGGTAAAAACGCAAGAGTGGCTGGAGAAACGGGGGCGTGGCTGGCCGAACGCAGGGCGTGTTTGTGACGTCAAACCAGGAACTAAACGGACTGAGGTGATCGCAGTCTAGGAGTAGGTCTGGAGCTACTCAGAAACTGCAGCAAATTATTTAGTTCGCTATTTTGCTAAGCTAAGATACACTCCCAGAGGGCGGCGGCCTAGCGTGTGCAATGCTGCTAAAAGCAGCTAGCGAGCGAACAACTCGGAATGAGGGCCCTAGTGTCTTTGTAGACCAGCGGTGGCCAACCAGTGGCTCTTGAGCCGCATTCGGCTCCTTCTTTATTCAGATGTGGCTCCCGGCACTTTAAATCATGTGAACACAACAGGAGTGACTTATGGGGAGCTGGATGGTGTGACATAGGAGGGTCGTAGTAGGAGTGACACATGGGAGTGCTGGCTGGAGTGACACAGGAAGGTCCTGGCAGGAGTGACACATGGGGAGCTGGCTGGAGTGACACAGAAGGGTCCTGGCAGTAGTGACACATGGGAGAGCTGGCTGGAGTGACATAGGAGGGTCCTGGCAGTAGTGACACATGGGAGAGCTGACTGGAGTGACACAGGAGGGTCCTTGCAGTAGTTACACATGGGAGAGCTGGCTGGAGAGACACAGGAGGGTGCTGGCAGGAGTGACTCATGGGAAAGCTGGCTGGAGAGACACAGGAGGGTGCTGGCAGGAGTGACACATGGGAGAGCTGGCTGGAGTGACACAGGAAGGTCCTGGCAGTAGTTACACATGGGAGAGCTGGCTGGAGTGACACAGGAGGGTGCTGGCAGGAGTGACACATGGGAGAGCTGGCTGGAGAGACACAGGAAGGTCCTGGCAGTAGTGACACATGGGAGAGCTGGCTGGAGAGACACAGGAGGGTGCTGGCAGTAGTGACACATGGGAGAGCAGGCTGGAGTGACACAGGAAGGTCCTGGCAGTAGTGACACATGGGAGAGCTGGCTGGGGTGACACAGGAGGGTGCTGGCAGTAGTGACACATGGGAGAGCTGGCTGGAGTGACACAGGAGGGTCCTGGCAGGAGTGACACATGGGAGAGCTGGCTGGAGTGACACAGGAGGGTCCTGGCAGTAGTGACACATGGGAGAGCTGGCTGGAGAGACACAGGAGGGTGCTGGCAGTAGTTACACATAGGAGAGCTGGCTGGAGAGACACAGGAGGGTCCTGGCAGTAGTGACACATGGGAGAGCTGGCTGGAGAGACACAGGAGGGTGCTGGCAGTAGTTACACATGGGAGAGCAGGCTGGAGAGACACAGGAGGGTGCTGGCAGGAGTGACTCATGGGAGAGCTGGCTGGAGAGACACAGAAGGGTCCTGGCAGTAGTGACACATGGGAGAGCTGGCTGGAGAGACACAGGAGGGTCCTGGCAGTAGTGACACATGGGAGAGCTGGCAGTAGTTACACATGGGAGAGCTGGCTGGAGAGACACAGGAGGGTGTTGGCAGTAGTGACACATGGGAGAGCTGGCTGGAGAGACACAGAAGGGTGCTGGCAGTAGTGACACATGGGAGAGCTGGCTGGAGTGACACAGGAGGGTGCTGGCAGTAGTGACACATGGGAGAGCTGGCTGGAGTGACACAGGAGGGTGCTGGCAGGAGTGACTCATGGGAGAGCTGGCTGGAGTGACACAGGAGGGTGCTGGCAGTAGTGACACATGGGAGAGCTGGCTGGAGTGACACAGGAGGGTCCTGGCAGTAGTGACACATGGGAGAGCTGGCTGGAGAGACACAGGAGGGTGCTGGCAGTAGTTACACATGGGAGAGCTGGCTGGAGAGACACAGGAGGGTGCTGGCAGGAGTGACTCATGGGAGAGCTGGCTGGTGAGACACAGGAGGGTGCTGGCAGTAGTGACACATGGGAGAGCTGGCTGGAGTGACACAGGAGGGTCCTTGCAGTAGTTACACATGGGATAGCTGGCTGGAGAGACACAGGAAGGTCCTGGCAGTAGTGACACATGGGAGAGCTGGCTGAAGAGACACAGGAGGGTGCTGGCAGTAGTGACACATGGGAGAGCAGGCTGGAGTGACACAGGAAGGTCCTGGCAGTAGTGACACATGGGAGAGCTGGCTGGGGTGACACAGGAGGGTGCTGGCAGTAGTGACACATGGGAGAGCTGGCTGGAGTGACACAGGAGGGTCCTGGCAGTAGTGACACATGGGAGAGCTGGCTGGAGAGACACAGGAGGGTGCTGGCAGTAGTTACACATAGGAGAGCTGGCTGGAGAGACACAGGAGGGTCCTGGCAGTAGTGACACATGGGAGAGCTGGCTGGAGAGACACAGGAGGGTGCTGGCAGGAGTGACACATGGGAGAGCTGGCTGGAGAGACACAGGAGGGTGCTGGCAGGAGTGACTCATGGGAGAGCTGGCTGGAGAGACACAGAAGGGTCCTGGCAGTAGTGACACATGGAGAGCTGGCTGGAGTGACACAGGAGGGTGCTGGCAGTAGTTACACATGGGAGAGCTGGCTGGAGAGACACAGGAGGGTGTTGGAAGGAGTGACACATGGGAGAGCTGGCTGGAGAGACACAGAAGGGTGCTGGCAGTAGTGACACATGGGAGAGCTGGCTGGAGTGACACAGGAGGGTGCTGGCAGTAGTGACACATGGGAGAGCTGGCTGGAGTGACACAGGAGGGTGCTGGCAGTAGTTACACATGGGAGAGCTGGCTGGAGAGACACAGGAGGGTGCTGGCAGGAGTGACTCATGGGAGAGCTGGCTGGTGAGACACAGGAGGGTGCTGGCAGTAGTGACACATGGGAGAGCTGGCTGGAGTGACACAGGAGGGTCCTTGCAGTAGTTACACATGGGAGAGCTGGCTGGAGAGACACAGGAGGGTGCTGGCAGGAGTGACTCATGGGAAAGCTGGCTGGAGAGACACAGGAGGGTGCTGGCAGGAGTGACACATGGGAGAGCTGGCTGGAGTGACACAGGAAGGTCCTGGCAGTAGTTACACATGGGAGAGCTGGCTGGAGAGACACAGGAGGGTGCTGGCAGTAGTGACACATGGGAGAGCAGGCTGGAGTGACACAGGAAGGTCCTGGCAGTAGTGACACATGGGAGAGCTGGCTGGGGTGACACAGGAGGGTGCTGGCAGTAGTGACACATGGGAGAGCTGGCTGGAGTGACACAGGAGGGTCCTGGCACGAGTGACACATGGGAGAGCTGGCTGGAGTGACACAGGAGGGTCCTGGCAGTAGTGACACATGGGAGAGCTGGCTGGAGAGACACAGGAGGGTGCTGGCAGTAGTTACACATAGGAGAGCTGGCTGGAGAGACACAGGAGGGTCCTGGCAGTAGTGACACATGGGAGAGCTGGCTGGAGAGACACAGGAGGGTGCTGGCAGTAGTTACACATGGGAGAGCTGGCTGGAGAGACACAGGAGGGTGCTGGCAGGAGTGACTCATGGGAGAGCTGGCTGGAGAGACACAGAAGGGTCCTGGCAGTAGTGACACATGGGAGAGCTGGCTGGAGTGACACAGGAGGGTGCTGGCAGTAGTTACACATGGGAGAGCTGGCTGGAGAGACACAGGAGGGTGTTGGCAGGAGTGACCACATGGGAGAGCTGGCTGGAGAGACACAGAAGGGTGCTGGCAGTAGTGACACATGGGAGAGCTGGCTGGAGTGACACAGGAGGGTGCTGGCAGTAGTGACACATGGGAGAGCTGGCTGGAGTGACACAGGAGGGTGCTGGCAGTAGTTACACATGGGAGAGCTGGCTGGAGAGACACAGGAGGGTGCTGGCAGGAGTGACTCATGGGAGAGCTGGCTGGTGAGACACAGGAGGGTGCTGGCAGTAGTGACACATGGGAGAGCTGGCTGGAGTGACACAGGAGGGTGCTGGCAGTAGTGACACATGGGAGAGCTGGCTGGAGAGACACAGGAGGGTGCTGGCAGGAGTGACTCATGGGGAGCTGGCAGGAGTGACACAGGAGGGCATTGGCTGGAATGACACATGGGAGAGCTGGCTGGAGTGACACAGGAGGGTGCTAGCAAGATTGACACAGGAGGGCATTGGCTGGAGTGACACATGGGGGAGCTGAAGTGTATTATGTGAATCTGGCTTTTTCAATTATTTTATGCGAAAGTAGCTTTTTCAATGTGTTTTATGTTGGCACTGGCTGTTTCAATGTATTTTATACCGGGGCATGGTCTAGCAGGCACAAGGCCACATCCCATTTCTGCATGCGCACCTTCGGCGCAATGTCGACTCTTTGACGTATTTAACAAGGTTTTTTGTCTCTTTGTCTCTGACTGGTTGGCCACCCCTGATGTAGACAGTCAATAGGTCGACACCATATGGCGACATGCCTTAGGTCGACAGATACAAAAGTTTGACAGGTGCAAATGGTCGACTTTGCTTAAGGTCAACAGGCACTAAAGGTTAACATGACAATGTGCAACGCATTTTTTTTTCATGCTTTCCCAACATTTGCTTGATTTACTAGCCATGTGGACTATGGACCTAATTCAGATCTGGGGGGTCATTCCGAGTTGTTCGCTCGTTATTTTTTTCTCGCAACGGAGCGATTAGTAGCTAATGCGCATGCGCAATGTCCGCAGTGCGACTGCGCCAAGTAAATTTGCTATGCAGTTAGGTATTTTACTCACGGCATTACAAGGTTTTTTCTTAGTTCTGGTGATCGTAATGTGATTGACAGGAAGTGGGTGTTTCTGGGCGGAAACAGGCCGTTTTATGGGTGTGTGTGAAAAAACGCTACAGTTTCTGGGAAAAACGCGGGAGTGGCTGGAGAAACGGAGGAGTGTCTGGGCGAACGCTGGGTGTGTTTGTGACGTCAAACCAGGAACGAAACTGACTGAACTGATCGCAGACGCCGAGTAAGTCTGGAGCTACTCAGAAACTGCTAAGTAGTGTCTATTCGCAATTCTGCTAATCTTTCGTTCGCAATTTTGATAAGCTAAGATTCACTCCCAGTAGGCGGCGGTTTAGCGTGTGCAAAGCTGCTAAAAGCAGCTTGCGAGCGAACAATTTGGAATGACCCCCCTGATCACAGCAGCAAATTTGTTAGCTAATGGACAAAACCATGTGCACTGCAGGTGGGGGCAGATATAACATGTGCAGAGAGAATTAAGGGGGGTACTCACGGAGCGATCGCTGCTTAAAATCTAAGCAATATGACTAGATTGCTTAGATTTTAAGCAGTGATCTCTCCGTGTGTACACCCACATGCAGGCTAAATCTAGCAGGTCACTAGGTGAAATGAGCGGCCCCCCCATCTTCCCCCGCATGCTCAGCACACATCGCGCTGTGCTGAGCGGGGGGAGAGATATGCTATTCAGATTTTGGTTTGAACACACCCCATCTAACCCATCTAAATCTAACTCTCTCTGCCCCCCCCCCCCCCCCCGCAGTGCACATGTTTTTGCCCATCAGCTAACAAATTTGCTGCTGCGATCAGGTCTGAATTAGGCCCTATAATTGGGAATAGTAACCTTGTCTGAGGCATGGCGAGCAAAGCAAGCCCGTGAGAGTATACGTTTCTAATGACAGTGGTTACATATTACCATAAATACAAAATCTGACCCAAAAAATGGAAAAACAAAAAACAAAACTTGTGTTGACCATTGTTATTAGGTCGAAAATAAAAGGTCACCAATGTTAAAAGGTCGACAGTGAAACTGTCGATAGGGTCAAAGGTTGACAGTCAAAAGGCCGACAGTCAGAAGGCCGACAGGGTCAAAAGGTCAACACAAAAAAAATGTGGGTGTTATTTTGTGTTTTTAAACATTTTTTTATCTTATTTTTTTGAAATGCATTCCCTCGCGGGCACGCTTCGCTCGCCACGCTTCGCTTGCCACAAGGTTACTAAAGGTAATAGTTTGTGACATGAATAGTAAATGCAGCAAAAGTTGCAAAAATTTAAAGACCCTAAAAAAAATGTGTTGACCTTTTGACTCTGTCGACCTTTTGACCCTGTCGACCTTTAGACTGTTGACCTTTTGAATGTAGACCTTTTTAGTGTAACTTCATCTTACAGTAGCTCTCTCTTAGATTTGATCCATCTCCACCCAAGTATTCTAGTCTAGGATAATCAAGTGCTACAGCAGACGCAGGGTTGAGTGTCTCAGGAACTGAGGGGACTCAGACGTGGGAATCCCTTAATTATGCTAATTGGGTAGTGGTGATTTATAAGGAAAAAGAGGAGTAGAGTTCAAAAATATCTCACACTCAAAATAACTGTTGCACACTTACGCTGGGTACACACTGGAGCAATGTGTACCCAGCTAATATGTCGGCCCGATGGGCTGACATATCGGATCCTGGGTACACAGTGAGCGATGTTAATGAAGGCCAGAATGATCACTGTTCCATCTTCATTAGCATACTTGGTGTCACTAGCGATATTGTCAGGTTGATGTGCAGCCCATCAACCTGACGATGTCACTAGCAACCACGGGCACCCACATATCGGGCATACATATTGCACGATATGCTACAAGTTGAGCATTATGTTGGTCTGATCTGCCGGATAAGAGGACATATCGCTCAGTCTAACTCTATACCCAGTTTAAGGGCAAAGTGAATCAAAGCGGATGTACTGTATGTATGTAAATGATGTATATACTGTATGTACTGTGATATGAGTTATTCCTAATACATAAATTAAGTTTCACAACTGGCAAATATTTAATAAATATGATAGATAAAATGAATATTGTATGTCATTAGTGGAAAATAAAGAACCCCAAAAATTAATTGCAAGATAATTGTTACCCAGACTACTGATAAGCCAGCTGTTCTCAGAGGATTCATGCCATACTTTGCACTATCCATTCCTGTTGGCTCACAGCCATTTTGCTTATGGTGGCTGTAAGGTTTAGGATTTTGCTGTTGTGGATTAAGGGGCAAATTCAGGTTGGATCGTAAATCGCAATTCAACCTGAATTTTTGCGATCTCCCAGCGGGCGCATGTGCAGGGCCCGTCCTGTGCATGCGCCCGCATTTACTACGGAGGACCTGCAGTAATTACGAACAATAAGGCAGAGGCGTTCGCGGGGTGGCAATGCTCCAATTCCAAGGCAGAGACAGTGTGTTGCGGGACGGCAGCAGGGAAAGGGGGGCATGTCGGCGTGAATTGGGGGCATGTTGGCGGCGTTATCGGGGCGGCTGCGTGACGTGACATGCAGCCACTCCGATCAAAGGATGCAGGAAGCTTCCATAATTTCTGCGATCGCACCGCAATTTCAGCGTGACCGCAGTGGGTGAGCAGTGGACAACATGCTGGGCGGCCTTGCCATGCTATAGACGGCCCCTGGCATGTGAGTCAAAAAGCAGAATTTGCAAACCTTACTGAATAGGCTCCTAAAACCGCTTTCACATATCCAATGCCGGATCCCACCCGGGAATTGAAAACGGGTCCTTCCCGGATGGGATCCGGCATTGGAGGCTGCTTGCTGGCTTCCCGACCCGGTACTTTGCCGGGTCGGTTGACATAGCGCTGGGGGGAGGAGACGGCAGCAGGGGTGGAGGCGGCGCTGGGAGATGAGCTCATCTCCGCACCGCCTCTCCCTATAATGTGAATGGGTACCGGGTCGCATTGACCCTGCAACCCATTCACACTCAGGCGACCCGGCAATTCGGACATGGCCCTTTCACATCGCACACTGACCCGTGTCGACCTGGCAATATGCCGTGTTTCTACCGGGTTATTTGTGCGATGTGAAAGGGTATTAGTTAGGTCAGGTTGAGTAATAGTGATAGGTAGGGGAAGCCGGTTGTCAGGATGGGGCACAATAATAAAAAAAGGCCGCACGGAAGAACACTGTGAAGAGACAAATATAATAAGAATTTACTTACCGATAATTCTATTTCTCGGAGTCCGTAGTGGATGCTGGGGTTCCTGAAAGGACCATGGGGAATAGCGGCTCCGCAGGAGACAGGGCACAAAAAAGTAAAGCTTTTACCAGATCAGGTGGTGTGCACTGGCTCCTCCCCCTATGACCCTCCTCCAGACTCCAGTTAGGTACTGTGCCCGGACGAGCGTACACAATAAGGGAGGCAATTTGAATCCCGGGTAAGACTCATACCAGCCACACCAATCACACCGTACAACTTGTGATCTAAACCCAGTTAACAGTATGATAACAGAAAGAGCCTCTTAAAGATGGCTCCTTAACAATATAACCCGAATTTGTTAACAATAACTATGTACAGTATTGCAGATAATCCGCACTTGGGATGGGCGCCCAGCATCCACTACGGACTCCGAGAAATAGAATTATCGGTAAGTAAATTCTTATTTTCTCTATCGTCCTAAGTGGATGCTGGGGTTCCTGAAAGGACCATGGGGATTATACCAAAGCTCCCAAACGGGCGGGAGAGTGCGGATGACTCTGCAGCACCGAATGAGAGAATTCCAAGTCCTCTTTTGCCAGGGTATCAAATTTGTAGAATTTTACAAACGTGTTTTCCCCCGACCACGTAGCTGCTCGGCAGAATTGTAATGCCGAGACCCCTCGGGCAGCCGCCCAAGATGAGCCCACCTTCCTTGTGGAATGGGCCTTAACAGATTTAGGCTGTGGCAGGCCTGCCACAGAATGAGCAAGTTGAATTGTGTTACAAATCCAACGAGCAATCGTCTGCTTAGAAGCAGGGGCACCCAACTTGTTGGGTGCATATAGTATCAACAGCGAGTCAGATTTTCTGACTTCAGCCGTCCTTGAAATGTATATTTTTAAGGCTCTGACAACGTCCAACAACTTGGAGTCCTCCAAGTCGCCAGTGGCCGCAGGCACCACAATAGGTTGGTTCAGGTGAAACGCTGATACCACCTTAGGGAGAAAATGCGGACGAGTCCTCAGTTCTGCCCTATCCGAATGGAAGATTAGATAAGGGCTTTTATAAGATAAAGCCGCCAATTCAGATACTTTCCTGGCGGAAGCCAGGGCCAGTAACATAGTCACTTTCCATGTGAGATATTTAAAATCCACCTTATTCAATGGTTCAAACCAATGGGATTTGAGGAAATCTAAAACTACATTTAGATCCCACGGTGCCACCGGAGGCACCACAGGAGGCTGTATATGCAGTACTCCTTTAACAAAAGTCTGTACCTCAGGAACTGAGGCCAATTCTTTTTGGAAGAATATTGACAGGGCCGAAATTTGAACCTTAATAGATCTCAATTTGAGACCCATAGACAATCCTGATTGTAGGAAATGTAGGAAACGACCCAGTTGAAATTCCTCCGTCGGAACACTCCGATCCTCGCACCACGCGACATATTTTCGCCAAATGCGGTGATAATGTTTCGCGGTGACTTCCTTCCTTGCCTTAATCAAGGTAGGAATGACTTCTTCTGGAATGCCTTTCCCTTTTAGGATCTGGCGTTCAACCGCCATGCCGTCAAACGCAGCCGCGGTAAGTCTTGAAAGAGACAGGGACCCTGTTGTAGCAGGTCCCTTCTCAGAAGTAGAGGGCACGGGTCGTCCGTGACCAACTCTTGAAGTTCCGGGTACCAAGTCCTTCTTGGCCAATCCGGAGCCACTAGTATTGTTCTTACTCCTCTTCACCGTATAATCTTCAATACCGTTGGTATGAGAGGCAGAGGAGGAAACACATATACTGATTTGTACACCCAAGGTGTTACCAGTGCGTCCACAGCTATTGCCTGTGGATCTCTTGACCTGGCGCAATACTTGTCCAGTTTCTTGTTGAGGCGAGACGCCATCATGTCTACCATTGGTCTTTCCCAACAGTTTATTAGCATGTGGAAGACTTCTGGATGAAGACCCCCCTCTCCCGGGTGAATATCGTGTCTGCTGAGGAAGTCTGCTTCCCAGTTGTCCACGCCCGGGAAGAACACTGCTGACAGTGCTATTACGTGATTCTCCGCCCAGCGAAGAATCTTGGCAGCTTCTGCCATTGCACTCCTGCTTCTTGTGCCGCCCTGTCTGTTTACATGGGCGACCGCCGTGATGTTGTCCGACTGAATCAACACCGGTTTTCCTTGCAGGAGTGGTTCCGCCTGGCTTAGAGCATTTTAGATTGCTCTTAGTACCAGAATGTTTATGTGAAGAGACTTTTCCAGGTTCGTCCATACCCCCTGGAAGTTTCTTCCTTGTGTGACTGCTCCCCAACCTCTCAGGCTGGCGTCCGTGGTCACCAGGATCAAATCCTGTATGCCGAATCTGCGGCCCTCCAATAGATGAGCCTTTTGCAACCACCACAGAAGATATACCCTTGTCCTTGGCGACAGGGTTATTCGCAGGTGCATCTGAGGATGCGACCCTGACCATTTGTCCAACAGATCCCTTTGGAAAATTCTTGCATGGAATCTGCCGAATGGAATTGCTTCGTAAAAAGCCACCATTTTTCCCAGGACTCTTGTGCATTGATGTACAGACACCTTTCCTGGTTTTAGGAGGTTCCTGACAGGTCGGATAACTCCTTGGCTTTTTCCTCGGGAAGAAAAACCTTTTTCTGAACCGTGTCCAGAATCATCCCTAGGAACAGCAGACGTATCGTCGGAAAACAGCTGCGATTCTTGGAATATTTAGAATCCAGTCGTGCCGTCGAAGAACTACTTTAGATAGTGCTCTTCCGACCTCCAACTGTTCTCTGGAACTTGCCCTTTTTAGGTCGTGCAAGTAAGGGATAATTTAGATGCCTTTTTTCTTTGAAGAAACATCTTTTCGGCCATTACCTTGGTAAAAAGGCCCGGGGTGCCGTGGATAATTCAAACGGCATCGTCTGAAACTGATATTGACAGTTCTGTACCACGAACCAGAGGTACCCTTGATGAGAAGGACAAAATTTGGACATGGAGGTAATCCTTGATGTCCAGGGACACCATATAGTCCCCTTTTTTCCGGTTCGCTATCACTGCTCTGAGTGACTTTATCTCGATTTGAACCTTTTATGTAAGTGTTCAAAACATTTTAGATTTAGACTATGTGTCACCAAGCCGTCTGGCTTCAGTACCACAATATAGTGTGGAAAAATAATACCCTTTTCCTTGTCGTAGGAGGGGTACTTTGATTATCACCTGCTGGATATACAGCTTGTGAATTGTTTCCAATGCTGCCTCCCTGTCGGAGGGAGCCGTTGGTAAAGCAGACTTCAGGAACCTGCGAGGAGAAGATGTCTCGACTCTCCAATCTTTACCCCTGGGATAATACTCGTACGATCTAGGGGTCAACTTGCGAGTGATCCCACTGCGCCCTGAGACTCTTGAGACTACCCCCCCACCTTGAGTCCGCTTGCACGGCCCCAGCGTCATGCTGAGGACTTGGCAGACGCGGTGGAGGGCTTCTTTTCCTGGGAAAGGGCTGCCTGCTGCAGTCTACTTCCCTTACCTCTATGTCTGGGCAGATATGACTGGCCTTTTGCCTGCATGCCCTCATGGGAAAGGAAAGATTGAGGCTGAAAAGACGGTGTCTTTTTTAGCTGAGATGTAACTTGGGGTAAAAAAGGTTGGATTTCCCAGCTGTTGCTGTGGTCCCCAGGTCCGATGGACCGACCCCCAAATAACTCCTTCCCTTTATACAGCAATACTTCCATCTGCCGTATGGGATCTGTATCACCTGACCACTGTCGTGTCCCTGACATCTTCTGGGAGATATGGACAACGCACTTATCTTGATGCCAGAGAGCAAATATCCCTCTGTGCATCTCACATACATATATATAGAATGCATCCTATTAAATGCTCTACATGAATAAAATATTTTCAGTCAGGGAATCCGACCAAGCCAACCCAGCACTGCATCTCCAGGCTGATGGCGATCGCTGGTCGCAGTATAACCACCGTATGTGTGTATATACTTTTTAGGATATTTTTCCAGCTTCCTATCAGCTGGCTCCTTGAGGGCGGCCGTATCTGGAGACGGTAACGCCACTTGATAAGCGTGTGAGCGCCTTATCACCCTAAGGGGTGTTTCCCAACGTACCCTAATTTCTGGCGGGAAAGGGTATAACGCCAATATTTGCTATCGGGGTAACCCTACGCATCATCACACACTTCATTTTATTTTATCTGATTCAGGAAAAACTACAGGTAGTTTTTTCACTCCCACATAATACCCTTTCTTGTGGTACTTGTAGTATCAGAAACACGTAACACCTCCTTCATTGCCCTTAACGTGTGGCCCTAATGAGAAATACGTTTGTTTATTCACCGTCGACACTGTATTCAGTGTCCGTGTCTGTGTCTGTGTCGACCGACTGAGGTAAATGGGCGTTTTTAAAACCCCTGACGGTGTTTCTGAGACGCCTGGACCGGTCCTAATAGATTGTCGGCCGTCTCATGTCGTCAACCGACCTTGCAGCGTGTTGACATTCTCACGTAATTCTCTAAATAAGCCATCCATTCCGGTGTCGACTCCCTAGAGAGTGACATCACCATTACAGGCAATTTCTCCGCCTCCTCACCAACATCGTCCTCATACATGTCGACACACACGTACCGACACAGCACACACACCGGGAATGCTCTGACAGAGGACAGGACCCACTAGCCCTTTGGGGAGACAGAGGGAGAGTCTGCCAGCACACACCAAAAACGCTATAATTATATAGGGACAACCTTATATAAGTGTTTCTCCCTTATAGCATCTTTTATATATATACAATATCGCCAAAATCAGTGCCCCCCCTCTCTGTTTTAACCCTGTTTCTGTAGTGCAGTGCAGGGGAGAGCCTGGGAGCCTTCTCTCCAGCTTTTCTGTGAGAGAAAATGGCGCTGTGTGCTGAGGAGATAGGCCCCGCCCCTTTTTCGGCGGGCTCGTCTCCCGCTATTTTTGAAGTTAGGCAGGGGTTAAATATCTCCATATAGCCTCTGTGGGCTATATGTGAGGTATTTTTTGCCTCTAATAAGGTTTTTATTTGCCTCTCAGAGCGCCCCCCCCAGCGCTCTGCACCCTCAGTGACTGCCGTGTGAAGTGTGCTGAGAGGAAAATGGCGCACAGCTGCAGTGCTGTGCGCTACCTTTAGAAGACTGCAGGAGTCTTCAGCCGCCGATTCTGGACCTCTTCTGTCTTCAGCATCTGCAAGGGGGCCGGCGGCGCGGCTCCGGTGACCATCCAGGCTGTACCTGTGATCGTCCCTCTGGAGCTTGATGTCCAGTAGCCAAGAAGCCAATCCATCCTGCACGCAGGTGAGTTGACTCCTTCTCCCCTCAGTCCCTCGCTGCAGTGATCCTGTTGCCAGCAGGAATCACTGTAACATAAAAAACCTAGCTAAACTTTCTCTAAGCAGCTCTTTAGGAGAGCCACCTAGATTGCACCCTTCTCGGCCGGGCACAAAAATCTAACTGGAGTCTGGAGGAGGGTCATAGGGGGAGGAGCCAGTGCACACCACCTGATCTGGTAAAAGCTTTACTTTTTTGTGCCCTGTCTCCTGCGGAGCCGCTATTCCCCATGGTCCTTTCAGGAACCCCAGCATCCACTTAGGACGATAGAGAAAAATATAATACTATTTCAAGCATCTGTATAATGAGCAACTGTTCTCAATCTTATAACTGACCAGCAGTTGCCAGTGAACAATTATTCACCTATAAATCACAAAGAACAATCTACACAACAAACTACTGTCACTGTATTTTTATATTTCAGTCATAATAGTTTCTACACATATACAGTACGTACAGAAGAAAACAGACATTACAAGATGAGTAGTTGTTTGCAGATGGTGGTATAAAGCATCCACTGAAACAGGCTTTGTTGTCACCATATTTGCGATCTTTCTGTGCATCTGTAATGCAGGCACATTATTCAGTCACAGAAATAAAACTGAGGCAGGCATATATTGTTAAAAAAATCAATGACAATTATTTATGTGATCCAGGCAAGGCTTGTGTCAGGACTTAATAGATACCTCTGTCAGTCAAGTAGGACTACACTGACCAGTACACACTTGACACACAATGGCGTAAAATCTGAGACAAGATGGCAGGTCACTATACCGTCATCATGGGTCTCTCTGTTCTTCCGTCTGTGACGTTCTCTCCTGTGGCTAACGACAGAGTCTGTTCCTGTCTCATTATCTAGTCCATCCCGACTGCTGCCAGCGTTTGGACTGTAATAAATGGAAAAGTCATATATTCACTATAAACAGCAGTACACAGTATACTGAAGAATATTTCAGTCTCAGTTTCCACATCATATACACACATGTGCCAACTATTCCTCTTTACAAGCGCAGTCCCTTGTTGGATCCCAATCCCCTTTTTCTGATCAAACTCACTTTAGAGTCTTAAGTGTAGATCCCTAAAGATAAACTCTGCTATTCCCTGAAAGCATAATCCCTAACGAGTAAAATATAAATACTTCACACAGATTTACAATAGTCAGGAGAAGCACAAAAAAGTTTTTTGCTTTATTTATTTTTTAAATCTGTATCCATATAGGCCATTTATATTGCCATGCAGGTGGTACCCTAAAGCAGGCCTGGCCAATCTGTGTCTCTCCAGCTGTTGTGACACTACAAATCGCAGCATGCCCTGCCACAGTTTTGCTATTAAGGAATGCTAAAACTGTGGTAAGGCATGCTGGGATATCTAGTTTCACAACAGTTGGAGATGTCTGCCCTAGAGAGTATGGGATTGTCACAAGGTCCAGGTGTCAGAACCTGATGTGTAATGATTGGAATTCCGATTGCTGAATACCAGTATGATGGAAGAAACAGGGAGGAGCTGGTCAGGAAAGCCAAAGGTCATTATATATTAACCGATGGTGCCAGAGCAGAACAGCAGACAAGGAGAATTCAGGAGGCATGGGTGGGGCCAGAGTTTGGTGCACAGTATTGGAAACACCAGGGCAATGGAAGGCTAGGGAAATGCAGTAAACGTAGTCAATGGGCAAATAGAGGGTCTGGTTTATATGCGGCAATACACTGCAGAGCATAAGACAGGGATGTGGTCAAAGAAGAATCATTGGGCCTGTAACAGCCAGATACAACATGTAGCGCTTGAAAGCACTGCAGTGCAGGACGAGTTTTATTACACAGGCTGAAGGCAGGTATTATCAGGCAAGGTGACAGACCCAGAATGGCATACAGGTGTCATGGCATCTAGTTTGTGGGTAGTTTCAGAATGCACTGGCGGCAAAGTGGTGCATCCGTACCAGTGAGCAATCTGCCGGAACCAACTCTGCAGCAACTCCTGCGACTAAGTACTGCTTGTGACATGGATAAATAGAGCGCAAGTTTATTTCTTTACTGTTATATTTAGAAGTACTGTCTAATGCTGTCTTAGCTACTGTACTGCCCATTCAGCCTAAAGTATTTACAGCTATTTGACTGTGTATAAACCAGCTCTTTGTTACATGTTAGCTTCCATATTTGAGAGACGAGTGCTTTTGAGTTTAATTAAATTTTAGTGTTGTTTGTAGCATAGATGTTAGACCTTGCAAACATGAGGGCCCTCGACATTGGGTTGCAAGCTTAAATGTTTTGATCTAAGGCAGAGGTTCCCAAACTGTGTGCCGTGGCTCCCTGGGGTGCTTCGGGACACTTGCAGGGGTGCCCAAGGTTGGTGGTCCAGGACCAATTCAAATTATTCATGGTCAATATAATAGGCAAAACCAGTGCTGGTGGCTGCCAGTCATAAAATATGTGGCCAAACAGAAGCAAATCTTGCTCCTCACCACACAACTGACCCTAAAGGTGTGTACACACGGTAAGATATTTTCTTCCGATTCTGACTATATAGTCAGAATCGGAAGAAAATATAGTGCAGATCGCAAGGTGACAGTCACCTTGCGATCCCGATTCGATGCCGATGCGCGGCCCCGCGCGGTCGGCATCGGAAGAAAAAATAGGCTGTGCAGGCAAGTCAATCCTGACTATCTCTATAGAAGAGATAGTCAGGATTGAAATCGCACATAGCCAGCATCGCAAGCACAGTTATTATGTGCTTGCGATACTGGCTAAGTGCCGACCCGGCCCCCTGTCGCACGGTGAGAATCGGATAAGTCCGAATCTCACCGTGTGTATGCACCCTTAGGATGACATATAAACGCGATCTACTTAATGTAATATTTCTTTCTAAATTTCTCAATAAGAAATTTTTGGCCTAGGGGTGCCGTGAAAAAAATTCTGATATTCTAGGGTGCCGTGATTTAAAAAAGTTTGGAAACAATTCCGAGTTGATCGCAGCAGCAAATTTGTTAGCACCAAACAAAAGTAATTGAAGCGCTGTACAGCCAGAATTCAGATTTTATAAATTTAATATCACAATATAGACAAAACACATAAACATACAACACTAAACACACTGCCGGTGTATAAAATATACTTAAAATGACAATTACTTCAGAGATTGATTGGTCCTAAACAACCTAGCCATTGGAAATACATCATATAACCCTCTCCATTCTCTATAAAACACCGGAATGATCAGTCTTCGTTTGTTAATTGATCCGTGCACAATAGCAAGTATTTAATCACAGCTTTTTAATAAAATTAAATATATCTTGCTGGTCATCCGTTATTCGTCCAGATCATGCAAAAAGTTAGTGCAAATTCATGTCAGACTCTGTCCACAGTTGTTAGTTGAATAATGCATGCATAAATATATAATAGCCTTTAATAAAGCCCAAAGCAAAATTGCAATAGATTAATAGATGGGTGAAAAACCATCCGAAGCAGAGTATAAAGTCACAGCTGATGCGTTTCCAAATTAGTGCATTTTAGATCACTTTAACTTGTTAGTAGATAGCAAGCACTCACAGCTTAATGCATACCCCGTCAGCATGGGTTAATAGAAGGACACTGGAATCTTAGTTGGCTTACTGTGCAATGATCACACCCAGTAGCTGCAAACTATACTGGGAAAAGATTCCCCCTCAAGCGGCAGAAAGTGCTGTATACCGCCGTAGCTTATCCGGGGTCCCGCCGCACCAAGTCCGTTCGATTGATGTCCCACCAATGGTCAAAAAGGTCACAGCCGTGCATAAAGAGCAACCTCAGCGCGTTTCTCCGCCTCTATACTCTGCGGCTTCCTCAGGAGTAATGATACTTGTGTTCTCATCCATTCATTTAAATAGTGGGTAACTCCTCCATTTACGGGCACTCTGACATTGCGCATGCGCTTTCTATGCGCTCCACTTGCGTGTCACCGCTCATCAGGTTCCACATACCACTGATTAACACATGCGCACTATGTGCGCGACATTTGTCACATCACTAATTGGTGTATGCGTGGTTCGTACGCAACGTATATCATCCATAACCAAACTCAATTTTAATATATGTATCATCATATTAATGCCAATTGTATTTCCAATGGTAATTATTTACATTCGTGTTGACACATAATCTGCAGACTTCTCTAATCATTTAAACATTCCTATTATGTATACAAATTACCCTGAATCATAACGGTCATTTCTCCACCCTGAGATCATTGTTGAGATCATACCTGGGGGTCTAGATGTTAGATATTAATTTATAGGAAAGATAGGGATCACTAATCGATTAAGTTATGTATTAATTATTTGGGTCATTGACATCATGTGCTAAATTAGGGGGAATTCCCTATAGGTTATAATACTGCGGTGTGTCGGTAGGGAGGTGAATCTCCCTTCTGACATGCAGGTAGTAGCTTTTTTATGTCAATTTATTAGTGTATGGTTTTAGGTAGATCTAGAAATAGGTCACCATATCTTAATAGTATCGATAAAGCGTGGAGAAATTACCGTTATGATTCAGGGTAATTTGTATACATAATAGGAATGTTTAAATGATTAGAGAAGTCTGCAGATTATGTGTCAACACGAATGTAAATAATTACCATTGGAAATACAATTGGCATTAATATGATGATACATATATTAAAATTGAGTTTGGTTATGGATGATATACGTTCCGTACGAACCACGCATACATCAATTAGTGATGTGACAGATGTCGCGCACATAGTGCGCATGTGTTAATCAGTGGTATGTGGAACCTGATGAGCGGTGACACACAAGTGGAGCGCATAGAAAGCGCATGCGCAATGTCAGAGTACCCGGAAATGGAGGAGTTACCCACTATTTAAATGAATGGATGAGAACACGAGTATCATTACTCCTGAGGAAGCCGCCGAGTATAGAGGCGGAGAAACGCGTTGAGGTTGCTCTTTATGCACGGCTGTGACCTTTTTGACCATTGGTGGGACATCAATCAAACGGACTTGGTGCGGCGGGACCCCGGACAAGCTACGGCGGTATACAGCACTTTCTGCCGCTTGAGGGGGAATCTTTTCCCAGTATAGTTTGCAGCTACTGGGTGTGATCATTGCACAGTAAGCCAACCAAGATTCCAGTGTCCTTCTATTAACCCATGCTGACGGGGTATGCATTAAGCTGTGAGTGCTTGCTATCTACTAACAAGTTAAAGTGATCTAAAATGCACTAATTTGGAAACGCATCAGCTGTGACTTTATACTCTGCTTCGGATGGTTTTTCACCCATCTATTAATCTATTGCAATTTTGCTTTGGGCTTTATTAAAGGCTATTATATATTTATGCATGCAATATTCAACTAACAACTGTGGACAGAGTCTGACATGAATTTGCACTAACTTTTTGCATGATCTGGACTGTGGGTCTAAATAACGGATGACCAGCAAGATATATTTAATTTTATTAAAAAGCTGTGATTAAATAATTGCTATTGTGCACGGATCAATTAACAAACGAAGACTGATCATTCCGGTGCTTTATAGAGAATGGAGAGGGTTATATGATGTATTTCCAATGGCTAGGTTGTTTAGGACCAATTAATCTCTGAAGTAATTGTCATTTTAAGTATATTTTATACACCGGCCATGTGTTTAGTGTTGTATGTTTATGTGTTTTGTCTATATTGTGATACAGGTTGAGTATCCCATATCCAAATATTCCGAAATACGGAATATTCCGAAATACGGACTTTTTTGAGTAAGAGTGAAATAGTGAAACCTTTGTTTTTTGATAGCTCAATGTACACAACCTTTGTTTAATACACAAAGTTATTAAAAATATTGTATTAAATGACCTTTAGGCTGTGTGTGTATAAGGTGTATATGAAACATAAATTAATTGTGTGAATGTAGACACACTTTGTTTAATGCACAAAGTTATAAAAAATATTGGCTAAAATTACCTTCAGGCTGTGTGTATAAGGTGTATATGAAACATAAATGCATTCTGTGCTTAGATTTAGGTCCCATCGCCATGATATCTCATTATGGTATGCAATTATTCCAAAATACGGAAAAATCCGATATCCAAAATACCTCTGGTCCCAAGCATTTTGGATAAGGGATACTCAACCTGTATTAAATTTATAAAATCTGAATTCTGGCTGTACAGCGCTTCAATTACTTTTGTTTGGTGGTACTTTTTTGGGAGAATCAGTGATCTCTTTTTTCTTTGAAGCTGCAGTACACCCAGATAGAAGTGGGTTATTTTATTTGGGAAATTCCCCCTAAATTAAGTCAGCGCCTAGACAAATCTTTTTTCAAATTTGTTAGCAGTTGGGTAAAACCATGGTGGTCATTCCGAGTTGATCGCTCGCTAGCTGCTTTTAGCAGCATTGCACACGCTAGGCCGCCGGGTGGGTTATATTGTTTCTGTGCAGGGTAAATACTGGCTGCTTTATTTCTACACTGCAATGTAGATTTCAGTTTGAACACATCCCACCCAAATCTAACTCTCTCTGCACATGTTATATCTGCCCCCCCCCCCCTCCCCTGCACTGCACATGGGCCTTCATTCCGAGTTGTTCGCTCGCTGCCAATTTTAGCAGAATTGCTAATAGGCTAAAATCCGGCAGTTCTGCGCATGCGTATGCACAGCAGGGCACACGCGCTAAGCAAATTTACACAAAACTATGCTATTTTACTCACAGGCGAACAAAGCTTTTCAATCGCTCTGCTGATTGACAGGAAGTGGGTGTTTCTGGGCGGAAACTGGCCATTTTCAGGGAGTGTGCTAAAAACCGCAGGCGTGCCAGGTAAAAACGCAGGAGTGGCTGGAGAAACGGAGGAGTGGTTGGTCGGACGCAGAGTAGGTCTGGAGCTACTCAGAAACTGCAAGGAAATTGCTTTCGTTAGCAATTCTGCTAACATTAGCAGAATTGCTAATCTTTCGTTAGCAATTGCTAATCTTTCGTTAGCAATTCTGCTATGCTAAGATACACTCCCAGAGGGCGGCGGCTTTGTGTTTGCATTTCTGCTAAAAGTAGCTAGCGAGCGAACAACTCGGAATGAGGGCCATGGGGGGTGATTCCGAGTTGTTCGCTCGCTAGCTGCTTTTAGCAGCATTGCACACGCTAAGCCACCTCCCTCTGGGAGTGTATCTTAGCATAGCAGAATTGCGAACGAAAGATTATCAGAATTGCGAATAGAAATTTCTTAGCAGTTTCTGAGTAGCTCCAGACCAGCTCAGCCATTGCGACCAGCTCAGTCCTTTTCGTTCCTGGTTTGACGTCACAAACACACCCAGCGTTTGCCCAACCACTCCCCCGTTTCTCCAGCCACTCCTGCGTTTTGCAACTCGAACACCTGCGTTTTCCCGCACACTCCCATAAAACGGCCAGTTTCCGCCCAGAAACACCCACTTCCTGTCAATCACACCACTACGATCAGCACAGCGGTGAAAAAGCTTCGTTATGCTGTGAGTAAAATACCTAACTTTTGTGTAAAATAACTAAGCGCATGCGCTCTGCGAACCTTGCGCATGCGCAGTAAGCGACTAATCGCAGTATAGCAAAAATCGGCAACGAGCGAACAACTCGGAATGACCCCCATGGTTTTGCCCAACTGCTAACAAATTTGTTAGCTAATTTGTTAGCTAATGGGCAAAACCATGGGCCTAATTCAGACCTGATCGCTGCTGTGCGTTTTCGCACAGCAGCTGATCAGGTCTGAACTGCGCATGCGCCGGCACCGCAGTGCGCTGGCGCATGCCAGACAGCCGAAGACTATCTCAGCCCTGCGATCGCCTCTGCCTGATTGACAGGCAGTGGCGGTCGCTGGGCGGGCCGGCAGTGTTTGCCCGCCGTTTAGGGGGTGCCCAATGCAGGCGTGCCCGGACCTCACATGCAGCCGCTGCAATCCTCACAGCGACGAGTAGCTCCTGCCAGCGGAGCTACTCCTAAAGTACAAAAGCATCGCCCCTGTGCGATGCTTTTGTACTTGTGCGGGGGGGATTCGAGCTTGACATGCGGGGCGGACCTGTGCTGGCCGTTCCCCTGCATGTCTGTGCGACTGATCGTAGATGTGCTAAATTTAGCACATCTACGATCAGGTCTGAATTAGGCCCCATGTGCACTACAGGTGGGGCAGATATAACATGTGCAGAGAGAGTTAGATTTGGGTGGGTTATTTTGTTTCTGTGCAGGGTAAATACTGGCTGCTTTATTTTTACACTGCAATTTAGATTTCAGTTTGAACACACCCCACCCGAATCGAAATCTCTCTGCACGTTATATCTGCCTCCCCTGCAGTGCACATGGTTTTGCCAAACTGCTAAAAAGAATCCTGCTGCGATCAACTTGGAATTACCCCCAAGGTGCCTAACTCAGACCTGATCGCTGGCAAGCGATTTTTGCACTGCTGCGATCAGATAGTTGCCGCCTACAGGGGGAGTGTATTTTAGCTGTGCAAGTGTGCAAACACATGTGTAGCAGAGCTGTACAAACAGATTTTGTGCAGTCTCTGCGGAGCCCAGGACTTACTCAGCCGCTGCGATCACATCAGTCTGTCCGGGACCGGAATTGACGCCAGGAACCCTCCCTGCAAACGCATGAACACGCCTGCAGTTTTCCAGACACTCCCTGAAAACGGTCAGTTGACACCCACAAACGCCTTCTTCCTGTCAATCTCCTTGCGATCGCCCGTGCAAACGAATCCATCGCACAAACCCATCGCTCAGCGGCGATCCGCTTTGTACCTGTGCGACGCGCCTGCGCATTGTGGTGCATACGTATGCGCAGTTTGGACCTGATAGCCCGCTGTGTGAAAACGCACAGCAGCAATCAGGTCTGAATTACCCTCATGATTTTGCCCATTAACTAACAAATTTGCTGCTGCGATCAGATCTGAATTAGGCCCCTAGACTTATAGATACTATATATTAAATCAGAATTGCAGCAGCAGGCTTAATAGGTGGGAAAATACTGGGAGCCATCCCTGGCAATGGCAGTCACGCATTGCTAACTGCTAAACACGGCAGGCTACCTTTTTGGAGCCCCTATCCCTGTGTGTGTATTTTATTACGTTGTGGCAACTCTTCATGTCTTACTGCCGCAAATAGTGGCGATAAGAAATGATAATTATTGTGTCTAGACTCAGTAATAAATATGCCCCATATTCATATCTAGCCTGTATTTTATTATGTGTTTTTGCACATTGCAGCTGACTCTAGTAAGTTGTGAGTCATGTATTTAGAGATAGTGTTACCTATGCAATAATAAGTAAATATGCCTTCTGCAAGTAACAGTTATTTCTCACGTACTTATGTCTATTATCAAACACTCGCTCCTCAACTGTTAATAGAGGAATAAACAAGTAGTTGGTAAAATCAAGTAATAAACTAAGCATATGACCTATAATTATTTAATACGTTTATTCGGCAATGAACTTTACTTGTGGCTATAATGACAGCATTCCAAATGATTTCACCTACAACAGCGCAACCTAGTGGTATCAGCAGCCATACTACAAGTGCAAGAATATTCTAAGCTATATATACAGCATAGTGTATGTCAAGTTGATTGTATATATTATAAAGATGCATATGTGCATTTTTATAACTCGCTTCTATCTGTTCCATTTTACGACATGTGAATTGGGTGAGACACATACTCATATAGAGATCACTGCTCTATATGAATAGACATAGGAGGTCATTCCGAGTTGTTCGCTCGCAAGCGGATTTTAGCAGATTTGCTCATGCTAAGCCGCCGCCTACTGGGAGTGAATCTTAGCATCTTAAAATTGCGAACGATGTATTCGCAATATTGCGATTACACACCCCGTAGCAGTTTCTGAGTAGCTCCAGACTTACTCGGCATCTGCGATCAGTTCAGTGCTTGTCGTTCCTGGTTTGACGTCACAAACACACCCAGCGTTCGCCCAGACACTCCTCCGTTTCTCCGGCCACTCCTGCGTTTTTTCCGGAAACGGTAGCGTTTTTTCCCACACGCCCATAAAACGGCCTGTTTCCGCCCAGTAACACCCATTTCCTGTCAATCACATTACGATCGCCAGAACGATGAAAAAGCCGTGAGTAAAATTCCTAACTGCATAGCAAATTTACTTGGCGCAGTCGCAGTGCGAACATTGCGCATGCGCATTAAGCGGAAAATCGCTGCGATGCGAAGATTTTTACCGAGCGAACAACTCGGAATGAGGGCCATAGATTCAGTACACAAGGGCGCTTTACAGAAGCAGATGAGTGACAGAACTGGAAAACATACCCCATTCCTGCTCTGTCCTCTGCTTGAGTAAACCTCCCAAGTGCACTAAATCTATGGGGGTAATTTAGAGTTGATCGTAGATGTGCTAAATTTAGCACATCTACGATCATTTACTCTGACATGCGGGGGGGACGCTCAGCACAGGGCTAGTTCGCGGCGATGCTTTTATACCTGACGAGTAGCTCCCTGCCAGTGCAGCTCCTGCGCGCTGGCAGGGAGCTACTGGCCGCGTCCCAAGGGTCCGGACACGCCTCTGTTGTCCGGACCGCGCGCCGTGCCAACAGCGTTCTAATGCCGTTGGCACACCTCCTCCCGCCCCGCCTCTGCTGTCAATCAGGCAGAGGCGATCGCAGCCAGTGAGATGCTGATAGTATCTCACTGGGCTCCCAGGGTGCGTACGCGCATTGCGCCCGCTGCGTGGGTGCACTCCACACAGTAATTCAGATTGCGATTGCCACCGCTGCAGCGATCCAGTCTGAATTACCCCCTATGTCTCTCCACAGACAACCACCTGTCTAACAATGGAACAGAGAGATGGATTAAACAACCCAACGTGCACACACTGCCTGTACACAGTCTAAGTAGCAATTCTGTAGGCTGAACCGATACTGGGCTTCAGTAACGTCACTAATTCTTAGTCAAAGTCTCATAAACAAGATGGCTGCTTTCATGTGTGTGTAATGAATGCAAGCTGCATCCACGCGTAGGCTACGTGTACAAGTGCTTTTATAAGGCAGGTTACAAGCATTCTGAGTACAGTCGGTAGTGTAAGTCAGGACCAAAAAAACTATATAAAAAAAAGTATATAGAAAAGTGTTCCCAAACACCGGCAAGATGTATTATCAAATGTGCTAGATCCTGCGCCATCTGATATTTGTACCATTTCAGGCGCAAACGCAGGATTTACTCTGGTGGGGGTTTCCACGTGTAACTATATATAGTTCTAAGTTTAGCTCTGTCCTCATGGAAAATTAAGAAGTAGGGGCTCTTGTGAGACAACACCCCTAGCTCCGACACACGTCTTGCTGAAGCCAAGGCCAACAGTGTGACGGTCTTCCACGTAAGGTACTTTACTTCAACCTCCTGTAATGGTTCAAACCAGTCCGATTGGAGGAACTGCAGCACCAAATTGAGATCCCAAGGTGCCGTGGGAGGCACAAAGGGAGGTTGGATGTGCAGAACACCTTTCAAGAACGTCTGGAATTCAGGGAGAGAAGCCAATTGTTTCTGTAAGAAAATAGACAAGGGCGAAATCTGGACTGTTATGGAGCCTAGACGTAGGCCCACATCCACACCTGACTGCAGAAAAAGCAGGAAACATCCCAGATGAAACTCCACCGCAGAATATTGTCTGCTCTCACACCAAGAGACGTATTTCCTCCAAATACGGTGGTAACATTAAGACGTTACCCCTTTCTGGCTTGGATCATAGTCAGGCTGACCTTGTCAGGAATCCCTCTCCTGGCTAGAATCAGCCATTCAACTGCCCTGCCATTAAACGTAGCCGCGGTAAGTCTTGATAGACGAATGGGCCCTGTTGCAGGAGATCCTCGTGAAGAGGTAGAGGCCACAGATCTTCGAGCAGCATCTCGAGAAGATACGCATGACAGGCCATTCGTGGCCAGTCCGGAGCAATGAGGATTGCCTGAACCTTTTCCCTTTTTATTCTTCTTAGAATTCTTGGGACCACAGGAAGTGGAGGAAACACGTATACCAGCTGGTAGACCCTCGGAGTTGTCAGAGCGTCTACCGCCACTGCTTGTAGGTCCCTCGACCTGGTACAATACCGCTTGAGCTTCTTGTTGAGTCGAGAGGCCATCATGTCGATCTGTGGAAATCCACACTGACGTGTCAACCACCGGAACACCTCCGGGTGAAGGCCCCACTCCCCCGGGTGCAGGTCGTGTCTGCTGTGGAAGTCTGCTTCCCAGTTGTCTACTCCCGGAATGAAGACCGCAGACAATGCCACGGCGTGTTTTTCCAACCAGAGGAGAATTCTTGACACCTCTGACATTGCGGCTCTGCATTTCGTTCCGCCCTGTCGGTTTATGTACATTGTCCGACTGGACTTGAATGGCCTGATTCTGAAGTAGAGATGGGGCCTGCAGAAGGGCGTTGTAGATAGCCCTGAGTTCCAGGATATTTATTGGAAGGAGAACTTCCTGTCTTGACCATCTTTCTTGAAACTGCACCCCCTGGGTGACTGCTCCCCAACCTCTGAGGCTTGCATCTGTGGTTAGCAAAATCCAATTCTGAATCCCGAACCTCCGACCCTTTACGAGGTGAGAAGTCTGTAGCCACTACAGAAGGGAGATCCTGGCTCTTGGAGACAGACGGATCCTCTGGTGCATGTGAAAATGTGATCCAGACCATTTGTCCAATAGATCTAGTTGGAAGGGCCTTGCATGAAACCTTTAGTACTGAAGCGCCTCATAAGAGGCCACCATTTTCCCCAGAAGGCGAATGCACAGATGCACCGAGATCCGGATTGGCTTTAGGACAGCCTGAACCATCGACTGGATCACCATAGCCTTTTCCAAGGGAAGGAACACTCTCTGAGACTCTATGTCCAGTATCATTCCCAGGAAAGGAAGCCTCTGTGTCGGTTCAAGGTGAGATTTTGGTAGGTTCAGAATCCACCAGTGATGCAAGAGAAGTCTGGTTGAAAGGCCTATAATGTCCAATAAACGCTCCCTGGACGGTGCCTTTATCAGAAGATTGTCGAGGTACGGAATTATGATCACTCCGTGTTTGCGGAGTAGAAACATCATCTCTGCCATTACTTTGAGACCAAATGGCATGGCCTGGAACTGGTAGTGACAGTCCTGTAGTGCAAACCGTAGATAAGCCTGATGAGGCGGCCAGATCGGAATGTGAAGGTACACATCCTTGATATCCAGAGACACTAGAAATTCCCCTTCCTCCAGACTTGAATTTGAACACTCATAAGTACGGGTTCAACGACTTGAGGTTCAGAATCGGTCTTACCGAACCGTCCGGTACTACAAACAAGTTGGAATAGTACCACTTGTTTTGCAGGTGAGGTGGAACTTGAACAATGACCTGAGTCTGTACCAGTTTTTGAATGGCGTCCTGTAAAGTTATACTTGCCTCTTGTGAAACTGGCAAGCCTGATTTGAAGAATCTGCAAGGTGGGAGCTCCTGGAACTCCAGTCAGTAGCCCCGGGAAATAAGATCTATGATCCAGGGATCCTGGCACGAACTTGTCCAGATGTGACTGAAGAATTTTAGCCGGGCTCCCACCTGCCAGTTCTCCAGGCATCGCGGTCAACCGTCATGCTGAAGGTTTTGAGGAAGCAGAGCTTGAGCCCTGTTCCTGTGAACCGGCAGTTGCTGGTTTGCGTGGTTTACCTCTAGTGCCTCTGGTGGCTGTAGAAGAACCTCTAGGTTTACCCCTAAACTTGGCCGTCCAAAAGGACTATAAATTGGGACCTGAGTAAGCATTCCTAGCTGGTTGAGCTGCAGAAGGAAGATATGTGGACTGACCCGCAGTAGCTTTGGCGATCCATTTGTCTAGTTCATCTCCAAATAAGGGTAGGCGCTCCACTCCTTTCCTGGAGTCCGCATCAGCAGTTCATTGGCGTAGCCATAAGCCCCTGCATGCTGACACTGCCACAGCAGTGGTGCATGCATTAAACAAACCTATTTCTTTTATGGCTTCCACCATAAAGTTTGCAGAGTCCTGTATATGTTGCAGAAGTAAAGTAATCTACCCTTGAGGTAAGGTATCTAACCCCTCAATTAGGTTCCCCGACAATTTGGCAATGGCTCTTGTAATCCATCCACATGCTATAGTGGGTCTCTGGGCCACCCCAGCAGCTGTATACAAGGATTTGAATGTGGTCTCAATTGTACAATCAGCCGCAACTTTCAGGGAGGCTGCACCCAGAACAGGCAATACAAATTATTCATGACAGCCTGGATACTGATGCATCCACTATCGGTGGAATTTCCCATTTTTTCCTATCCTCAGGAGGAAAAGGAAAAGATGATAGCAACGTTTTAGGGATTTGAAATTTCCTATCAGGATTAACCCACGGTTCTTCGAACAGGGTATTTAGTTCCTTTGATACTGGAAAAGTGGCTGAGGATTTAATTTTTATATTAAGATAAGATTCCTCACTCTCCTCTGCCACCTTATCAGGGAAATGCAGAACTTCTCTGATAGCCTCTATGAGAGCCTCTATACCCTCCCCCACCTCTGAGTCCACCTCCCCCTCCTCCATGTCTGACCCCTCATCATCAGAGTCAGACTGCAGGATATGGGCCAAAGGATGTTTTTGCGGACAAACGGCAGGGGACGCTGGTTTGGGTACTGAGACTCTTTTCATAAACTCAGTCATAGATTGTCTTAAGTATTGCGTCTCTTATTGCGGGACAATTTGGTACAAATATTGGAAATCATTCCTCTAACGGAGTCCAACCATGCTGACTCTGCCCCACTAGTTTGGGAAGGGACACTACATTGAGTACACACTAGTGAACCCCCTGGGGAAGAGGAACAGTGTGCCTTGCATGAAACACACTCTTTGCCTGACACACTGTAACAGTGACAGCACACACACACACACACACACACACACACACACACACACACACACACACACACACACACACACACACAGGAAATGGTTAAACTGCACAGTTAACCCACAAAGAGCCCTTCCAGGAAGACACAGAGAAAGTATGAAGCCAACACACGGCGCCCTTACCGCTAATGCCAAGCTTAGCTGGGTCGCAGACTAAGTACCTAGATTAGGGGCTTAGTACACTAATAACTGCCCCCCCCCCTCGCTATGACCCCCTGGTACCACTGAGGTCATCTGGAGTCTCTCCAGAGGAGTTGCGCGTACCTGTCAGTCAGCGTCTGTGTCAGCTGCAGAGGGAAAATGGCGCCTGTGAGCTGCTGGATCTGCTCATAGTGAAGCCCCGCCCCTTCAATGGCGCGCGGTCTTCCCGATCTTTATTTATACTGGCTGAGGTAATTTTGTGCATAAAATGGAGTCAGCCCCTTTTTAAGTCTGTAATGCCAGTCTGGGTACTGTGTACACATGTAAGGGGTAATTCAGAGTTGATCGCAGCAGCAAATTTGTTAGCAGTTGTGCTAAACCATGGGGGTAATTCAGACCTGATCGTAGCAGCAAATTTGTTAGCAGTTGGGCAAAACCATGGGGGTCATTCCGAGTTGATCGTAGCTGTGCTAAATTTAGCACAGCTACGATCAGGCACTCAGACATGCGGGGGGACGCCCAGCACAGGGCTAGTCTGTCCCGCATGTCAGTGTCGGTACCCCCCCACAGAAATGCAAAAGCATCACACAGCGGCAAGGCTTTTGCATCTCAGGAGTTACTCCCGGCCAGCGCAGCTCCTGCGGCTGGCCGGGAGATTCTCTTCGCTGCCCCGGGTCGCAGCGGCTGTGTGTGACGTCACGCAGCCCCTGCTGCCCGCCCCCCCAACGGTCCGGCCATGCCTGTGTTGGCCGGACCGCGCCCCCTCCCACCCAGCGACCGCCTCTGCCTCAAAGGCGATCGCTAGGCAACGACGGCTGGCATGTGCCGGCGCACTGCTGCGCCGGTGTAGTTCCGACCCGATTGCTGCCCTGCGATAAACTGCAGCGAGCGATCGGGTCGGAATGACCCCCTATGTGCACTGCAGGTGTGGCAGATATAACATGTGCAGAGAGAGTTAGATTTGGGTGGGGTGTGGTCAAAATTGAAATCTGAATTGCAGTGTAAAAATAAAGCAGCCAGTATTTACCGTACACAGAAACAATATAACCCACCCAAATCTAACTCTCTCTGCACATGTTACATCTGCCACACCTGCAGTGCACATAGTTTTGCCTAACTGCTAACAAATTTGCTGCTACGATCAGGTCTGAATTACCCCCCATGTGCACTGCAGGTGTGGCAGATACAGTATAACATTTGCAGAGAGACTTAGATTTGGGAGAGTTATTTTGTTTCTGTGCAGGGTAAATACTGGCTGCTTTAATTTTACAATGCAATTTAGATTTCAGTTTGAACACACCCCACCCAAATATAACGCTCACTGAACATGTTATATCTGCCCCCCCCGCGGTGCACATGGCTTTGCCCAACTGCTAACAAATTTGCTGCTGCGATCAACTCTGAATTAGACCCATAGTGTACTGAGACTCAGTTCGACCCCTCAGAAGCTGTGCGTCTGCACTGTGTACTGAGTCTGGAGACCCAGCCGCCCCATGTAGAAGCCGTGCATCTCTGTACCCTCATGCCGCTATAATGGCCGGCGGCCCGCTAACCGGGACGCTGGCTTAGAACTCACCACTCTTCTTTTTTCTGGCTCTGTTAGGGGTGGCAGCATGCTGCGGGAATGTACGCTTGCCGCGGTGGGGCTTGCGAATAGTTCCCTCAGGAGCTAGTGTCCTGTCAGCGGAGAACGGGACCACTAACCCTTTAAGAGGTTGGGCCGTTCTCCCCCCTAAGTCCCACGAAGCAGGTAGGCTGGTGCCATCCAGTCCTGCCTGAAAATAACAAATATATTAAATAAATGCAGAAAACTCTTCAGGAGCTTCCAGAGACGTGACCGGCTCCGCCGGGCACATTTTCTAAACGGAGTCTGGTGAGAGGGGCATAGAGGGAGGAGCCAGCGCACACTTTAAAATTCTTAAAGTGCCCAAGGTTCCTAGTGGACCCGTCTATACCCCATGGTACTAAATGGATTCCCAGTATCCCCTAGGACGTAAAAGAAAACATTATTTTCTCAAAATTGACAAGCATGTTGGCACGAGCTTCCTTCGCCATATGGGTGTATTGAAACGATATGGCAGCAGCACTTATCCTTTGTTTCATCTTGTAATGGCTGGTATAGGTAGGATTTGCTATGTTTAGTTTTGTAGTGCAGTGGAGGTGGGTAACAGGAAGCCAGAGGAGGCGCACTTCTGTACCATGTGACTCTCGCAGATACCGCCGGGCAAGACATTTTCCTGCATGTGTTATTTGATGGCAATACAGTATGAAACCAGCAGCACTATGGGGCAGACAGGAATCGCAAAGGAGTTTACACTCCCCCATCTGCAAAGTATGCAATCGTATGTGTACGCCGTGCGAACAATGATCCTCAGTCAACAGTCAGCTGCACATCCATTCGCTCCTCACTCACCATCGAATGATTTTTCCACTGTGTGCAGTGTGTGCGCAGCCCAGGACTTACTCCTACAGTGTGAAAAGAACAGGCTGATCGGGGCTGGAGCTGATGTCACAGACCGGCCCTGAAAATGCTTGGGAACACCTGCGTTTTCCCTGACACTCCCAGAAAACGGTCAGTTACCACCCACAAACGCCCTCTTCATGTCAACCAGCTTGCGAATGGCTGTGTGACTGAAATTTTCGCACCAGCTTGTTGCTGTTTGGCGATGCCTGTTGCGCATTGTAGATTGTAAGCTTGTGAGCAGGGCCTTCCTACCTCTGTCTGTCTGTTTTTACCCAGTTTTGTTCTATTACTGTTGTTCTAATTGTAAAGCGCAACAGAATATGCTGCGCTATATAAGAAACTGTTAATAATAATAATAATTGTGAAAACGCACAGCAGCGATCAGATCTGAATCAGGCCCTATATTGCTTCCTACTTTGTGTCATTATTGGGTGAAGTAGCGTTTTGAATCGACATTGAATTCCCATATGATACATCTTAAAAAAATACCATCAAAATATATACATTAAAAAAACATCCATTTGGACAAAGTCTCATTTGTGTTATTATGTAGAAGTAAATCTATTTTGCTATCCTATCCAGTTTTCTGAAGGAATTAGGGTGGTCATTCCGAGTTGTTCGCTCTGTATTTTTTTTCGCATCGCAGCGATTTTCCGCTTAGTGCGCATGCGCAATGTCCGCAGTGCGACTGCGCCAAGTAAATTTGCTATGCAGTTAGGAATTTTACTCACGGCTTTTTCATCGTTCTGGTGATCGTAGTGTGATTGACAGGAAGTGGGTGTTACTGGGCGGAAACTGGCCGTTTTATGGGTGTGTGCGGAAAAACGCTACCGTTTCTGGGAAAAACGCGGGAGTGGCTGGAGAAACGGGGGAGTGTCTGGGCGAACGCTGGGTGTGTTTGTGACGTCAAACCAGGAACGACATGCACTGAACTGATCGCAGATGCCGAGTAAGTCTGGAGCTACTCAGAAACTGCTAAGAGAGGTGTAATCGCAATATTGCGAATACGTCGTTCGCAATTTTAAGGTGCTAAGATTCACTCCCAGTAGGCGGCGGCTTAGTGTGAGTAAATCTGCTAAAAGCAGCTTGTGAGCGAACAACTCGGAATGACCCCCTAGATTTTTTCCTCATGTGCACCTGTTACGTGCCTATAAACTGATTCAAGCTACTGCCATTCTGTGTATCACTGATCTGAGAGGCATGGATGGGATCTGTCATTGGAGGATATGCTGATCCTTGTAGTGCTATATTGGAGAAACTTGGGGTGCCTTTTGGTGAGTTGGCTCTCACTTTAGAAAGACATAAATATATGACCCAAAGTGGTGCTATTACCATGTAGTGTAGAACCACCAGAGCTGAGACACCTTGCAGTGGGTGGAAACTTGCCATATGTCTGCAAATGTATGTAAATGAGATCTCTGCCTTACTATTAACATGTAGGATTATTATCCTTTATTTATATGGCGCCACAAGAGATCCGCAGCGCCCAAATGTATGTCAGGATGTATGTCTCTTTTACTGGCCCATTATAGTGTGGTGGGGAATTTGTTTTTTATTGAATAAAATGTACCCAGAATTTTATGTGTACACATACTGTAGATTACATTTAAGAAAAAGACTGCAGCATAGGACATTTCTTACTGAAAAGATGGTGGGCGTGAATCTCCAATACCGCCTGTTCTCTCAATTGGAGGAGGAAGTTCTGTTCGGCTTTCTGTGCTCTGAGATCCACCATCTGAATGTGAGCTTTCTGCTAAAACCAACTGTGGAAAAATAAAAAACAAAACAGTTCAGATGAATTTTTATCGATTTCAAACTGATGAAAATCGAGTTCAATCAAAGTTGGGTTTTCAGGGGTAAAACACACATTTACTGATGATTTTTAATATTCATTTTGTTATATTAGTAAATGTGTGGTTTAGCCTTGAAAACCAATCATCGAATCAGGTAAATTTTCAGCTATTTGAAATCGTTAAAATGAATGAAGATCAAACCCATATCTGTATATCATACTGGTCCGAATAGAATACTGTGATATGGTGATGTCTGTACTGCAATATTCCTGCTCAACCCTCTTCTAACACGGTCTGACTGCCGGTACTTCAACCCCCTGGGTACTGTGATGCTCCTGTGTCAATAGAGCTATGGTACAGTGTCTTCCCATACTCCTCTCTTATTCAACAAAACATGCACGTTAATACCATTTGTTAACACACAACCTTACTCTCACTTTACAGAAAAGACAGATAGCAATAATAGCCAAGCAGTACCATGGAAGTGTAAAAGATGGCACAAGCTGGTCATACCCTGTGCTCTAAAAAATGAAAATGGTCTCACTAGGACTGATTCAGAGATGGAAGCAGTTTTGATATCGTTACAGTTTCCCGATGATTACGCAGTGTCAGCAGTGAAGCTGCAGCCATTTGGAGACAGGTAGGTGGCCCATTTTCTGGCAGTGGCGAGGTCAGGGTCTGTGTCTTCCCACACAGATTTACTGGCCTCTGCAACAGTGCTGTGACGGCTATTCTGAGTTGCCTTACTGATATGGCCGATGCTGCGACCGATGGTTGCGATGGTGATTTGATCTGTCTTCAGGTGCCTCCTGTTGCATTAGCATATTTTAGCCTCACTCCAAATAGCGGTCACTTCTAAATCACTCCCACAGTCTCAGAATATTCAAGACCTTATGACTTACAGTACCATCAACAGATGTCATTAACGTGCACCTGAAGAAGACCCCACACTGTCTAATATAATATTTATTTAGACCCCGTTATAACCAATTAGGCTCCAAAATTTTTATCAGTGTCATCATACTAACCTATTTGTCATATATGGGTATATTCAATTGAAGTCGGATCCATTCCGACATTCATTTGTCGGAATGGATCCGACCTGGGCTATTCAATGCATTCTCAATTCGACTTGAAAAAAAGTTGAATTGAGATGCGGGAGCTTAGACGGGGGAGAGCCGCGGGCAGAGCAGCGCTACTATATGGCCGCTGCTGTAGCGCTGCTCTCCTCCGTCTGCCCAAGGCTCTCCACCGTCTCCCCCCCCCCCCCCGTCTTTCTGCCTCTCCCCGTCCCTCCTCTTCCCGTCCCTGCATCACAGCCTTCGTTCACGGCAGCATCCACCCGGCTCCAGCAAGCGAGGTCTGTGACATCCTCCGGCGCTGCTCTCCCCATCTGGCTGCCCGCGGCTCTCCCCGTCTCTGCTCCTTCATCTCACTTCGACTTTTTTTAAAGTCGATTTGAGATGGTCGAAAAGGAAGCACGTGGATCGCCAGCTATTCCGCCGATCCACATGCTTTTCGACAAGTCAAATTCCTCGACTTGTCGAATAATTTGGGGTTAGATTGAATAGGTCGGAACCCCTTCCGACCTAAAAAAGTCGAAAACTGACGTCTTTTCGACAGATGGCAGCTTTCAACTTCAACTGAATATACCCCATAGTGACTCTGACCTATAAAAGAACTCTGGGTTACCTATACATCCCTTGAGAGAGTAAGAGGCTCATTTATCAATGAGTGATAAATTTCACTGTAAGTGATAAATTGCATCAGCCAACCAGCTGCTAACTGACATTTTTCAAACAGGGCCTGTAACATGGCAGTTAGGAGCTGATTGGCTGGTGCAATTTATCACTCACAGTGAAATTTATCACTCATTGGCCCTCATTCCGAGTTGATCACTCGCTAGCTGCTTTTAGCAACAGTGCAAACGCTAAGCCGCCACCCTCTGGGAGTGTATCTTAGCTTAGCAGAAGTGCGACCGAAAGGTTAGCAGAACTGCTACTAAAAAATTTCAAGCAGTTTCAGAGTGGCTCGATACTTACTCCGACCTTGCGATGACTGCAGAATGTTTAGTTCCTGGTTTGACGTCACAAACACGCCCTGCGTTCGGCCAGCCACTCCCCCGTTTCCCCAGCCACTCCTGCGTTTTTATCAGGCACGTCTGCATTTTTCAGCACACTCCCTGAAAACGCTGAGTTGCCGCCCAGAAACACCCACTTCCTGTCAATCACACTACGAACACTCGAGCGACTGAAAAGCGTCGCTCGAGCTTGTGTAAAACTGCATAGTTTTGTGTAAAAGTACTTCGCGCGTGCGCGCTGCGTACCATAAACATGCGCAGAACAGACGATTTTTAGCCTGATCGATACGCTGCGAAAAACGTCAGCGAGCGATCAACTCGGAATGAGGGCCATTGGGGCTAATTCAGACCTGATTGCTGCTGTGGTTTTGCACAGCGGGCGATCAGGTCTGAACTGCGCATGCTCCGGCACCGCAGCGCGCCGGTGCATGCCAGAGATGCGACAGGCATCTCTGCCCACTGATTAACAGGCAGAGGCGTTCACTGGGCGGGAGGGGGGCGTTGGGCTGTCGTTTTGGGGGCGTGGTCCGGGTAACGCAGGCGTGTCCGGACAGTGCTGGGGGGGGGGGGCTACGTGACGTCACACGCAGCCACTGCGACCTGGAGAGAGATGAGTAGCTCCCTGCCAGTGTGCAGGAGCTGCGCTGGTGGGGAGCTACTCTTCAGGTACAAAAGCATTGCTTCCGTGCGATTCTTTTGTATCTGTGCGGCGGAGTAGAGGGCCAGACATGCATGTCAGGGTGGCTGATCGTAGCCGTGCAAGATTATGCACTGCTACGATCAGGTCTGAATTAGGCCCATTTATAAATGAGCCTATAAATTTGTACCTACCTTGATAATTTGTGCATAAGGGATTCTTATATTTTCGCCAAGCCATAATATAACTGGAAATATTTATTTGTACAGTGTAATTTCAACTAACGTATATTTAATACTAATTTTAGACATATCTATTGAGGTGTTCCTTTTATATAGGGAAATATTTGTGATAAGCTTAAGAGTGCCCCAAACAAGAGTTTTTTTTGTCTTATTCCCCTCTCTGCAACCAGAATCTTCAGTTATACTTTACTAAATATTAGTGAGCATCACCAACCTAGTGCCCAGAAATATTTGTTCTACAGTTCTTGCTAGGCCTACATTTTGGTTTAATCAGGCCCGGCGCTACCCGTTCAGCAAGGTCTGCAATGCCGGGAGGCGCCGGGTCGGAGAGGCGCTCTTCCTGCTCTGCTACCTTGTGCACGGTTGCTGCCGGCTGCCAGCGCCTGTCACTCTGACAGGCAGCAGCGGCGCCGACAGCATGAAGAGTGGCACCCCCTCTCTGCCGCCTTATAGATGGAGCCGCACTGTCGTGCCTGTTGCTGCCGGCTGCTGCCAGCGCCTGTAACACTTATCACAGGCAGCAGCGGCAGCCGGCAACATGAAGAGATGTGCCGCAGAAATATAACATGCGCCTCCCGCACGCACGCCCAGGAGGACCACCGCACGCAAGGGGGGAAGGGGGGGGGGGTTCTAAATACCTAGAAACCCCCCCTGAGTCAGACCACAATGTTTTCAGCAGTCTCTGAACTTGCCGTGCGCAACCCATGCAGTCATCAGAGCTGCCGCACATGCGTGGCAGCCAGGGCTGGATTTAGCATAAGGTGAGTGAGCGGGAAGAGGGCACCCGTGAGTGGGGAAGGGGGATCCAATCGTGAGTTTGGGAGTGGGGTCCGGCCACGAGTGAGGGGAGGGGCAGCTCACCACCACCACTGGCAATCAGTTCTCTGTCCCGCTGCGCAGAGCCGTAGACCATCTTCATGCTCATCACAACAGCACAGCTAAGTGATTACTGAGGCACTGAGCTCCGCACTTGTTCCTGTCTTATGGTTAGACAATTTGCCGTGGAGCCTGCACAGGCTACAAGGAAGAAAGGGGGCATTCATTGCAGCATGTGTTTATTGTCACAACAACAGGGAGTAAGTAAGAAACCACCATTAACATTTAGTGTACAATAGGGGGGAGGGATAAGGTGGGTATACACAGTGTAGAATGGGGGTGGGTCGGTGTACATGGTGTTTATGCTGTATGTGTGTGTGTATGTAAATAGCAAAAAAAAAAACGGTGGCGCTCTGTCCTATTACAAACCAACTCGGAACACAATGGTGTGTTAAATCAATGTTTCAGCTCTTTAATGCGCTTTTTTTTTCAAGAGTAACAGAACATAAAAAAGTGCACTCAAGAGCGAAATGTTGATTGTGTTGCACCATTGTGTTACGAGTTGGTTTGTAATAGACCGGAGTGCCACCATTTCCATTTGCTGCTACATGTCCCAGAGTCCTTGCTGGTATCTGCGGAGGGCACCCAGCGAGTGTATGTGGAGAGATCCACTGAATGCTGGACCTAGCTACTTATATAAAAATACACGCACTCATATGGAACCCCCCCCCCCTGCCGCCCCAAGAAAATCCTGCGTTTGTCCCTGCACACTAGCACAGCTCCGAGTCCTCTCTGAGTCTCGAGCTCCGTCTCCCCTGTGGGCTGCTCTGCATCAAAGGAATAGTGCCCCTGCCATCACCCTCCCTGTAACTCCCTTTCAGTGCCCCTGCCCTCTCCTTCCCTCTAACTCCCTGTCAGTGTCCCTGCCCTCTCCTTCCCTCTAACTCCCTGTCAGTGTCCCTGCCCTTACCCTCCCTGTAACTCCCTGTCAGCGTCCATTCCCTCACTCTCCCTATAATGCCCAATGTAGTGGGAGTAAGAAGAGGAACAAGGGGATGGAAAATAGATGGGGAAAGGGGGTACAGAGAGAGAGAGGAGGAAAAAGAGAAAAGGATAAAATAGCCTCTGGCAGTGCTGGGGATAATAGCTTAAAATAAATTTAAAAAAACCAGGCAATGCTGGACATAAGTATAAGGGACACTACTATGTTGTGTAATATGAATCATGGGGACTACGGGAAGTGTAATGTGAAAAAGATTGTGCTACAGTGGGGCGTAATTTTAATTGGAGGTACTATTGTGAGGTGCTATTGTGTGTCCACACCCCTTCAATGTGAGACCACACCCCTCTTTTGTGACGCTGACCCTTTATGAGTTAAGGGACAGAGGGCGCAATTTTATAGTTTGCAGGAGGGCGCCGAACACCCTAGCACCGGCCCTTGGTTTAATCATTATTTTTTTCTTTAATTGTTCCACAGGTGCAGCTCAAAGATCTATTTTATTACATTTGCCCTGCCACAGGTTCAGGTTAATACGGTAGTTCCTTTAAGTCACTTTCATATTAAAGTACTGTTGTTAAGCCCATACTGAACCATGGTGCGTACAACATTGTTGTTTTGAGGAGGGGTACACGGTTACACTTCACAGAATGGGATAAAGAAAAGAAAATATTCCAGTGTTACCTGGAGGATTGCAAACACATATAGCAGAACGTATTATAGCCAAAATGCTTTACAATGAACCTAATATATGTCACCACTTTCCTCTTCTGTCTGATAACACGGAATATCATGTAATATGAAAATGAACAACAAAGTTGTTGGAACTTTTAATTTACTTTTTCCATAAAACAAAAATTCACAAAATGCAATGTTAAGATATTATTATTATTATTATTATTAATGATGATGATGATGATGATCATCATCATTTTCTTATTATTATTTCAAATTAAAATAATAATAATAATAATAATAATAATAATTTTATTTATGTAGCACTCTCTCTCCAATAGGATGCTGCATTTCTTCTGTCAAATGCTTTATATGGTTTATCGTACACCTTTATATCTTCAAAGTTTAATGTCATCAAAAATACAAGGGTGATGCAGTTTGTGGTTAATTCCTATATGTGACATAGACTCTGACTCACAGAGTATGGTAATATCCCATCCCTCCTTTATCAGTACACTCACCCAGGACACCACTCTTCCATTAAAACACGGGAGCTTTGCGTTGTCATCTGAAATCTCTTCTTTGACCACCCTGAAAGATTGATGTAACACAAGAATTAGTGCCTGAATGTTTTGTCATCTCAACAGCTATTTGACTCTCACTCCTATATAACCTCCAGAAATATATTGTCTTTTCATAGCCAAGTATCCTCTCCTTCTGTAATCCCTGTCAATTGACTCAACAAGACAGCTGTCATCACTATAATATGTTGACAAGTCATTGACAACAGTACAAGGATAGACAGTCTATAATTACTTGTTTAATGTGGCTTTGATTAATGAATATATTTTGAGTAGATATGACGTCACTATAATGATACTGTAGTCAGAAAATTCTCTACAAGGGAAGCAGTTAGTTTCCCGACGAACGGCATCCCGGCGGTCAATATACCGAAGTCGGGATCCCGATGGAGGACAAAAATCCGGCGTCACTATACTGACACCAAACGGGATGCCGGCGTCAAAATACAGACAGCTGGCACCCCGATCGTCCTAAGAGCGGGACGCACTGCCTTCCTGCCGCGGGGGGGGGGGGGGAAATGTTAGGCTTAGGCTGCAGAAGGGGGGTTAGGTTTAGGCTGCATCACAGGAAAGGTTAGGGTTAGGCACCGGAAACGGGGGGTTAGGGTTAGGCACATAGAAGGGGAGGGAAGGGTTAGGCACCAAGCGGGGAGGGTTCGGTTTAGGCAGCGGGGAATGGAGGATTAGGGTTAGGCACCAAGCGGGGAGGGTTCGGTTTAGGCAGCGGGGAATGGAGGATTAGGGTTAGGCACCAAGCGGGGAGGGTTAGGTTTAGGCAGCGGGGAATGGAGGATTAGGGTTAGGCACCAAGTGGGGAGGGTTCGGTTTAGGCAGCGGGGAATGGAGGATTAGGGTTAGGCACCAAGCGGGGAGGGTTAGGTTTAGGCAGCGGGGAATGGAGGATTAGGGTTAGGCACCAAGCGGGGAGGGTTAGGTATAGGCAGCAGGGAATGGAGGATTAGGGTTAGGCACCAAGCGGGGAGGGTTCGGTTTAGGCAGCGGGGAATGGAGGATTAGTGTTAGGCACCAAGCGGGGAGGGTTAGGATTAGGCACCACCCGGGAGGGTTAGAGTTAGGCACCCACAAGGGAGGGTTATGGTAGGGAAAAGGTGAGGGTTAGGGGGCTTAATGGGGGGCTGCCAGGATTTTGATGAACGGGATGTCAATGTCGGTATAATTACCGCTGGCATCCCGTCCATCGGCAAATCATACTGATCCCCTTTACAATCACTTAGCAAACCTAGCCAATAGGAAAGCCTTTGCCTTTGGTCTCCAGAATTAAATGAGGAACCTACAGGGTGCTTAAAAAAAGGATACTGAAACTTGTATGTGTATTTTATGTATCGTATGTCTTACAGCAGACATTGAGTAACAGCCGGTATGCCACAATATGCCATCCAGGAACACTTATGGTGTATGGAACATTATTTCCGAAGTTACAGGACAGGACGGAATGGCGAGCTTTCCCTAGCATTCATAACAACTGGGTTCCAAGACAACTTCCAGAGACCTGCACCACTAAACAAAACTATTCTGTCTTTGGGGGAAATGTTGCGGCAAACAGGATTCGTGGCTTATCATAATAAAATATGTTCTGGCAGACTCTGCAGCAACATGATCAATGTATGCCGAAGGGAAAAAAGTTTCAGTTAGCAAAATTTGCATTTAAAATGTGGTTGCTCCCCGAATATGTTGCATAGATTCGTAATGCAATATGTTTAAATTTAGCACAACTGATCAATATTCGGATGCCAGGTTTGCAAGAAAGCTCTGTCCTGGCAATGTGTCCGCATCAGGCTTTCGAGAAAGTGAAAGCCTTCACTTGCAGAGGCACACTCTGCACATGCCCAGTCGTAAAGTGCAGTGTGTGGAGACATCATGCAGCCTGTGTCGGATAGGACACTGGCTGCATGGAGAAAGAAAATAAATGTCTGCCATAGAAAATAAATAATAAATAGCTTACATTCACTCAGGGATCACTGAGCACCATCTGTAACCTGGTGCACCGAGTTGTTTGGTCAACTGAGCTGCTCCCAGCCAGCACCTCAACTCCTCAACTGACCACAAAGATAAGCTTATCGGGTTACAGAACCAGCCCACCGATCACCAATTCCTGTATGCAGGCAAGCTATTTTTTATTTTTCTATTACAAACATTTATCTTTCTGCATAGCCAGATGTCCCAATCTGTTGGGTAAGGGATGGGTTAGCTGCTGGACGGATTGCAGTTCAGCCCACTCAGCTCACTCACTGTCAGTGACATCAGTTCTCAGCAGAGCAGGAGAATGGGGGAACGATCTCCCTCTCTGCACACAGATCCCATCTGCTGAACGGAGAGAAGCCTTGGCCATCTGAAGATGGCGTTAGTTTAGTGAGGTTCCCTCCAGTAGTATTACAATTTCACAATAATAAATCTGACCTGATCGCATTTCAAATTACACCTGTTTTCACATTATTTTAGTAAAACAATACTGATAAATATGTCCCAAAATTATTTAAAAAAAATCATAAAATAAGGCTTGTAAACATTTTGCTCCTGCATTTTGGAGAACTAATCAGGGCCTGATTTACGAACATGATTCCAATAATGAAACATAATGTGCTGTTTTGGTTTGCTCACTTCAGATGTGTGCTAATGCACCTTAACTCCAGGTGCGCAAAGGCTCTTGTGCACGCGGCATGCATAATGTACATGATCAAAGTTATAATAAAACACAGCTCGCTATACATAGCTATAAAAACTGCAAAGCGCTAGACACTACAGTTAAAAGATGATTGGTTGGTACTTTATCTTTCTCTCCCAAATTTGATAGATCTCCCTCTTGGTAACATAGAGTGAATGCTATCAAACATTGGCCCTCATTCCAAATTGTTCGCTCGCTAGCTGCTTTTAGCAGCATTGCACACGCTAGGCCGCCGCTCTCTGGGAGTGTATCTTAGCTTAGCAGAAGTGCGAACGAAAGATCAGCAGAATTGCTACTAAATATTTTCTTGCAGTTTCTGAGTAGCTCCAGACCTACTCCTAGTTTGCGATCACCTCAGTCCGTTTAGTTCCTGGTTTGACATCACAAACACGCCCTGCGTTCGGCCAGCCACTCCCCCGTTTCTCCAGCCACTCCTGCGTTTTTATCTGGCACGCCTGCGTTTTTAGCACACTCCCTGAAAACGCTGAGTTGCCGCCCAGAAACACCCACTTCCTGTCAATCACACTCCGATCACTCGAGCGTTGAAAAAACGTCGCTCGAGCTTGTGTAAATCTACAAAGTTTTGTGTGAAAGTGCTTAGCGCATGCGCGCTGCGTACCATGCGCATGCGCATTTTCCACCTAATCGCTGCGTTGCGAAAAACGTCAATGAGCGAACAACTCAGAATGACCACCATTGAGAGGCCAGATACTGTACTTCTGAGGGCCAATGAAAGAGCTTGAGCCTTATCCTATGGATAGAGGAAGAGTGAGAGACATTTCAGGGTAATTTGAAATAGTAAGATAAAAATATTTCCGTAAGTATAGGAAAAGTTAAATAAGAATAAATTGCATTTATTACATTACAGACTGCTATAAAGGCATGAGGAGATCAGGTTTATCTAGAGAACAATCAGGGCCATTTCTAGCCAATTTGGCTCCCAGTGCGAGATTTAAAAATGCGCGCCCCCCCCCCCCATTCACATAATAAAAAATGTGCCCCCCCACCCCCCATAGATATAAAGAGGAAAAGCATGCGCGTGTGCTCCCGGCAAGGAAGGGGTGGTCTCGTTAAAATGGGCGTGGCTTTGTTAAGATGGGCGTGGTCTCATCTGATCTCATCATCACGGCCACCTCAGGATAAAAAAAAAAGTCCTCATTTTACACATTACAGCAGGCACGCGACCCCATTTTACACAGCACGGCAGGCAAGTGTCCCCATTTTACACAGCACGGTAGGCAAGTGTCCCCATTTTACACATTGCGGCAGGCACATGCCCCCATTTTACACATTGCGGCAGGAAAGTGTCCCCATTTTACACATTGCGGCAGGCACGTGCCCCCATTTTACACAGTACAACAGGCAAGTGTCCCCATTTTACACATTGCGGCAGGCACGTGCCCCCATTTTACACAGTACGACAGGCAAGTGTCCCCATTTTACACATTGCGGCAGGCACGTGCCCCCATTTTACACATTCCGGCAGGCAAGTGTCCCCATTTTACACATTACGGCAGGCAAGTGTCCCCATTTTACACATTAAGGCAGGCAAGAGTCCCCATTTTACACATTCCGGCAGACTGCGTCCCCATTTTACACATTCCGGCAGGCAAGAGTCCCCATTTTACATATTACGGCAGGCAAGTGTCCCCATTTTACACATTCCGGCAGACAGGTGTCCCCATTTTACACCGTACGGTAGGTGGTGGGGGGGGGGAAGGGAGGGAGAGAGAGGGAGAGGGGCTGACTTACATTTGAAGCGGTTCTTCCCGCTCTTCAGCCGCCTCTCCCTCGTCTGCGCAGCGCCGGCCGGCTTGGCTCCCCCTTCTCCCTCCTCCTGGGTGCCCAACTCGGGGGGGCGTGGTTTCACGGAATGACGCGATTGCGTCGTGACGTTGCGATGCAAACGCGTCATTCCGCAAAACCCCGCCCCCCGAGCTGGGCACTTGGGAGGAGAGGGAGGGGGGATTCAAAGTGCTCAAGAAGTGCCGCGGCGGGCGCCCCGTGCAGTTGCACGGCTCGCCCGCCGCAAGAAACGGCACTGTTCCCAGGGACACCTCCAGTGCGCATGCACAAATCACTCGGAAATGGCAATGATGGAGTAAGTTGCAGCCAGAACGAGGACTAATGACCCAAGCTCATCTTATTACACTAGACTAGAGATGGTATATAAGTATGAAAAGACCCCATGGAAATTACCTGCTTATACGTCTAATCTACTTTACCTAGGTCAAAGGTTACAAATGTATAAAACTAAGGAAGGAGCTATGGATGCAACCATTCTGTTAGACAACACTCTCTTCTTTGTCTTCCAACTTTGCACAAGGTTTTAGACTATCTGTACAAACACTGGAAGGAATGGAGGGGACAAATCCTGTCTTATTTAGATAAAGTAAAGTGGTCAAGCAGCTGCTCACTCAACGCCTACACTTTAAAAATCAATGGGCAGAATCCACTAAACATAAAAAGGCCTGTTAAGGGATTAGGGGAACAATAAAGTGTATTACAAAGTAGTGTGTGGGGAATGTCAAGTAAGAGTACAGCCTAGCCAAGTCAGGTCAGGCATAGCCAGAGTGCCTCAACTCCCTGGCTCTTCTCTCTTTACTGGAGTAGTTGTCTCCAGAATAAAGGAAGCAGAATTCTACATTCAGCAGGACTTAACGTGTTACCTACTTGTTTAGCTGATGTAAACATTTGCAAAAATTATAGAGTAAAAACTTTTACAAAACTTTTAAGGGGCTATTTCCTCCCTTATATACACCTCTGGGGAGTAATCCCCCTCACCCCTTATTAAATTAGCACACTTTTTTTTTTGTTGTTAAAAAATGTCTTTAAGCTTTCTCACGGGTGTAGTATGGTATACCGGCGCCGGGATCCCGACCGCCAGCATACCGACAGCTGGGTGAGTGCAAATGAGCCCCTTGCGAGCTCACTACGCTGCGGGCACGGTGGCGCGCTACAAGTGCAACGCTGTTTATTCTCCCTCCAGGGGGGCCGTGGACCCCCAAGAGGGAGAATAGTTGTCGGTATGCCGGGTGTCGGGATTCCATCGCTGGTATACTGACCGCCGGGATCCCAACAGCCGGCATACTGAATACCACCCCTTTCTCCCAGTGCTTACTTGCAATGATATCTTTTCCAAGCTGATAGTGCTAACAGTTCACCAAAATCCATTTTTTGGCAGTACGGATGGTGTAATGGTTAGCATTACTGCTAAGAATTTCTGGTGCTCAGATTTCTGTTGCGGTTGTTCCCATTGGGCCCTATTGTCTGCCGGACTGGCAGACCGAGAGTTCCAGTACGAGTCATCAATTTATGAATATTGATTGAATCATTGTGTCAGTATTACACTATTGCCTATCCTTATTTTGTTGAGGTAATGAGGAATGCAAATTAGGAACAAAGCACCAAGAAGGAACTGTGTAAAGGGGCTAATCGTCCATGCATTAAGTATCCCTATATCTGTGCGCTTTTTCTGTGTGGTGGTATCTCACGTCAAATGTTTCTGTCTTGAGTGTGGGTGACACTCACTTCCACCTATACTTAATTAGCAGCCTATTTGCACATGGGTGCATTCTTTTTGTTTTTGTTTACAGGGACAGACTAGATGGGCTAAGTCAGAGGTTCCCAAACTGTGTGCCGTGGCTCCCTGGGGTGCTTCGGGACACTTGCAGGGGTGCCCAAGGTTGGTGGTCCAGGACCAATTCAAATTATTCATGGTCAATATAATAGGCAAAACCAGTGCTGGTGGCTGCCAGTCATAAAATATGTGGCCAAACAGAAGCAAATCTTGTCCCTAACCACACAACTGACCCTAAGGATGACATATAAACGCGATCTACTTAATGCAATATTTCTTTCTAAATTTCTCAATAAGAAATTTTTGGCCTAAGGGTGCCGTGAAAAAAAATCTGATAATCTAGGGCGCCGTGATTCAAAAAAGTTTGGAAACCACTGGGCTAAGTGGTTCTTATCTGATGTCAAAAATAAGATTTTACTCACCGATAAATCTATTTCTCGTAGTCCGTAGTGGATGCTGGGACTCCGTAAGGACCATGGGGAATAGCGGCTCCGCAGGAGACAGGGCACAAGAATAAAAGCTTTAGGATCAGGTGGTGTGCACTGGCTCCTCCCCCTATGACCCTCCTCCAAGCCTCAGTTAGGATACTGTGCCCGGACGAGCGTACATAATAAGGAAGGATATTGAATCCCGGGTAAGACTCATACCAGCCACACCAATCACACCGTACAACTCGTGATCTGAACCCAGTTAACAGTATGATAAACGAAAAGAGCCTCTGAAAAGATGGCTCACAACAATAATAACCCGAATTTTTGTAACAATAACTATATACAAGTATTGCAGACAATCCGCACTTGGGATGGGCGCCCAGCATCCACTACGGACTACGAGAAATAGATTTATCGGTGAGTAAAATCTTATTTTCTCTGACGTCCTAGTGGATGCTGGGACTCCGTAAGGACCATGGGGATTATACCAAAGCTCCCAAACGGGCGGGAGAGTGCGGATGACTCTGCAGCACCGAATGAGAGAACTCCAGGTCCTCCTCAGCCAGGGTATCAAATTTGTAGAATTTAGCAAACGTGTTTGCCCCTGACCAAGTAGCTGCTCGGCAAAGTTGTAAAGCCGAGACCCCTCGGGCAGCCGCCCAAGATGAGCCCACTTTCCTTGTGGAATGGGCTTTTACAGATTTTGGCTGTGGCAGGCCTGCCACAGAATGTGCAAGCTGAATTGTACTACAAATCCAACGAGCAATCGTCTGCTTAGAAGCAGGAGCACCCAGCTTGTTGAGTGCATACAGGATAAACAGATTTTCTGACTCCAGCCGTCCTGGAAACATATATTTTCAGGGCCCTGACAACGTCAAGCAACTTGGAGTCCTCCAAGTCCCTAGTAGCCGCAGGTACCACAATAGGTTGGTTCATGTGAAATGCAGAAACCACCTTAGGGAGAAATTGAGGACGAGTCCTCAATTCTGCCCTGTCAGAATGAAAAATTAAGTAAGGGCTTTTATATGATAAAGCCGCCAATTCTGACACACGCCTGGCTGAAGCCAGGGCTAACAGCATCGACACCTTCCATGTGAGATATTTTAAGTCCACAGTGGTGAGTGGTTCAAACCAATGTGACGTTAGGAAACTCAAAACAACATTGAGATCCCAAGGTGCCACTGGAGGCACAAAAGGAGGCTGTATATGCAGTACCCTTTTACAAATGTCTGAACTTCAGGCACGGAAGCCAGTTCTTTCTGGAAGAAAATCGACAGGGCCGAAATTTGAACCTTAATGGACCCTAATTTTAGGCCCATAGACAGTCCTGTTTGCAGGAAATGGAGGAAACGACCCAGTTGAAATTCCTCTGTAGGGGCCTTCTTGGCCTCACACCACGCAACATATTTTCGCCAAATGCGGTGATAATGTTTTGCGGTTACATCCTTCCTGGCTTTGATCAGGGTAGGGATGACTTCATCTGGAATGCCTTTTTCCTTCAGGATCCGGCGTTCAACCGCCATGCCGTCAAACGCAGCCGCGGTAAGTCTTGGAACAGACAAGGCCCCTGCTGGAGCAGGTCCTTTCTTAGAGGTAGAGGCCACGTGTCTTCCGTGAGCATCTCTTGAAGTTCCGGGTACCAAGTCCTTCTTGGCCAATCCGGAACCACGAGTATAGTTCTTACTTCTCTCCTTCTTATGATTCTCAGTACTTTTGGTATGAGAGGCAGAGGAGGGAACACATACACTGACTGGTACACCCACGGTGTTACCAGAGCGTCCACCGCTATTGCCTGAGGGTCCCTTGACCTGGCGCAATACCTGTCAAGTTTCTTGTTTAGACGGGACGCCATCATGAACACTGCTGACAGTGCTATCACATGATTTTTCGCCCAGCGAAGAATCCTTGCAGCTTCTGCCATTGCCCTCCTGCTTCTCGTGCCGCCCTGTCTGTTTACGTGGGCGACTGACGTGATGTTGTCCGATTGGATCAATACCGCCTGACCCTGAAGCAGGGGTTTCGCTTGACTTAGGGCATTGTAAATGGCCCTTAGTTCCAGAATGTTTATATGAAGAGATGTTTCCATGCTTGACCACAAGCCCTGGAAATTTCTTCCCTGTGTGACTGCTCCCCAGCCTCTCAGGCTGGCATCCGTGGTCACCAGGATCCAATCCTGAATGCCAAATCTGCGGCCCTCTAGTAGATGAGCACTCTGCAGCCACCACAGAAGAGACACCCTTGTCCTTGGCGACAGGGTTATCCGCTGATGCATCTGAAGATGCGATCCGGACCATTTGTCCAGTAGATCCCACTGAAACGTTCTTGCATGGAATCTTCCGAATGGAATCGCTTCGTAAGAAGCCACCATTTTTCCCAGGACCCTCGTGCACTGATGCACTGACACCTGGCCTGGTTTTAGGAGGTTCCTGACTAGCTCGGATAACTCCCTGGCCTTCTCCTCCGGGAGAAACACCTTCTTCTGGACTGTGTCCAGAATCATTCCTAGGAACAGTAGACGTGTCGTTGGAATCAGCTGCGATTTTGGAATATTTAGGATCCACCCGTGCTGACGTAACACTACCTGAGATAGTGCTACTCTGACTTCTAACTGTTCCCTGGACCTTGCCCTTATCAGGAGATCGTCCAAGTAAGGGATAATTAAGATGCCTTTTCTTCGAAGAAGAATCATCATTTCGGCCATTACCTTGGTAAAGACCCGAGGTGCCGTGGACAACCCAAACGGCAGTGTCTGAAACTGATAATGACAGTTTTGTACTACAAACCTGAGGTACCCTTGGTGAGAAGGGTAGATTGGGACGTGGAGATAAGCATCTTTGATGTCCAGAGACACCATATAGTCCCCTTCTTCCAGGTTCGCTATCACTGCTCTGAGTGACTCCATCTTGAATTTGAACCTTTTTATGTAAGTGTTCAAGGATTTCAGATTTAAAATTGGTCTCACCGAGCCGTCCGGCTTCGGTACCACAAACAGCGTGGAATAATACCCCTTTCCTTGTTGTAGGAGGGGTACCTTGATTATCACCTGCTGGGAATACAGCTTGTGAATGGCTTCCAAAACTGCCTCCCTGTCGGAGGGAGACTTTGGTAGAGCAGACTTCAGGAACCGGCGAGGGGGAAACGCCTCGAATTCCAGTTTGTACCCCTGCGATACTACCTGTAGAATCCAGGGGTCCACTTGCGAGTGAGCCCACTGCGCGTTGAAATTCTTGAGACGGGCCCCCACCGTCTCTGAGTCTGCTTGTAAAGCCCCAGCGTCATGCTGAAGACTTGGCAGAAGCAGGGGAGGGCTTCTGCTCCTGGGAAGCGGCTGCATGGTGCAGTCTTTTTCCTCTTCCTCTGCCCCGGGGCAGAAATGAGTGGCCTTTTGCTCGCTTGTACTTATGGGAACGAAAGGACTGAGTTTGAAAAGACGGTGTCTTTTTCTGCTGATGTGAGGTGACCTGGGGTAAAAAGGTGGACTTTCCAGCCGTTGCCGTGGCCACCAGGTCCGATAGACCAGCCCCAAATAACTCCTCCCCTTTATACGGCAATACTTCCATATGTCGTTTGGAATCCGCATCCCCTGACCACTGTCGCGTCCATAATGCTCTTCTGGCAGAAATGGACATAGCACTTACTCTTGATGCCAGGGTGCAAATATCCCTCTGTGCATCACGCATATATAGTAATGCATCCTTCAAATGCTCTATAGTTAACAATATATTGTCCCTGTCCAGGGTATCAATATTTTCAGTCAGGGAATCCGACCACGCGACTCCAGCACTGCACATCCAGGCTGAAGCGAAAGCTGGTCGCAGTATAACACCAGTATGTGTGTATATACTTTTTAGGATATTTTCCAGCCTTCTATAAGCTGGTTCTTTGAGGGTGGCCGTATCAGGAGACGGTAACGCTACTTGTTTAGATAAACGTGTGAGCGCTTTATCTACCCTAGGGGGTGTTTCCCAACGCGCCCTAACCTCTGGCGGGAAAGGGTATAGTGCCAATAAATTTATTAGAAATTAGCAGTTTTTTGTCGGGGGAAACCCACGCTTTATCACACACCTCATTTAATTCATCTGACTCAGGAAAAACTATTGGTAGTTTTTTCACACCCCACATAATACCCTTCTTTGTGGTACTTGTAGTGTCAGAAATGTTCAATGCCTCCTTCATTGCCGTGATCATGTAACGTGTGGCCCTACTGGACATTACGTTTGTCTCCTCACCGTCGACACTAGACTCAGTATCTGTGTCTGGGTCTGTGTCGACCCACTGAGGTAACGGGCGTTTTAGGGCCCCTGACGGTGTCTGAGACGCCTGGACAGGCACTAATTGATTTGCCGGCTGTCTCATGTCGTCAACAGTTTTTGCAAAGTGCTGACATTGTCACGTAATTCTTTAAATACGATCATCCAGTCAGGTGTCGACTCCCTAGGGGGTGACATCACTAACCCAGGCAATTGCTCCGCCTCCACATCATTTTCCTCCTCATACATGTCGACACACACGTACCGACACACAGCACACACACCGGGAATGCTCTGATAGAGGACAGGACCCCACCAGCCCTTTGGAGAGACAGAGGGAGAGTTTGCCAGCACACACCAAGCGCTATATATATATACAGGGATAACCTTATATAAGTGTTACTCCCTTTTATAGCTGCTGTTTTTATTATTAGCTGCCAATAGTGCCCCCCCTTCTCTTTTTTACCCTGATTCTGTAGCAGGTCTGCAGGGGAGAGTCAGGGAGCCGTCCTTCCAGCGAAGCTGTGAGGGAAAATGGCGCTTGTGTGCTGAGGAGATAGGCTCCGCCCCTTCACGACGTCCTTATCTCCCGCTCTTTTCTGGAAAAATGGCAGGGGTTAAATACATCCATATAGCCCAGGAGCTCTATGTGATGTATTTCTTTTTGCCAACCTAAGGTATATCTGTTATATTGCGTCTCAGGGCGCTCCCCCCCAGCGCCCTGCACCCTCAGTGACCGGAGTGTGAAGTGTGCTGAGAGCAATGGCACACAGCTGCGGTGCTGTGCGCTACCTTAGTTGAAGACAGGACCGTCTTCTGCCGCCGATTTCACCGGACCTCTTCGCTCTTCTGGCTCTGTAAGGGGGCGGCTCCGGGACCCATCCAGGCTGAACCTGTGATCGTCCCTCTGGAGCTAATGTCCAGTAGCCTAAGAAGCCCAATCCACTCTGCACGCAGGTGAGTTCGCTTCTTCTCCCCTTAGTCCCACGATGCAGTGAGCCTGTTGCCAGCAGGACTCACTGAAAATAAAAAACCTAAAATAAACTTTTATTCTAAGCAGCTCAGGAGAGCCACCTAGCCTGCACCCTTCTCGTTCGGGCACAAAAATCTAACTGAGGCTTGGAGGAGGGTCATAGGGGGAGGAGCCAGTGCACACCACCTGATCCTAAAGCTTTTATTCTTGTGCCCTGTCTCCTGCGGAGCCGCTATTCCCCATGGTCCTTACGGAGTCCCAGCATCCACTAGGACGTCAGAGAAACTCTATGTTTCTATGTAATCCCTCTCACTTTAATCAAAACAGTTCTGTAATTTAGAAGGAGGACACAGCTTCTAGGGACCTCCCAGTCAGTGACTGCAGTATTTAAAAAAATACAAAAAAACACTACACTCTAATACTAATTTTTTTGTGGGCATATGCATACATTTTAATGAACTTTGGTATAAACACAATGGACATAATTATTCTTACTATTGTTTTAGCTCTGTGTGATGGTTCTTACTTATATTTTGGCTCCAGTCTTTCTGTGATTTAAAAATGGTGGAAAATAAATTCCTTAGCTGCTGAGAGTGATGTGACTGTAATTTTATTTAATTGGATATTAATAGTGCTTAGTACTCATTTTGTAGAGTTGTATTAATGTAAAAGGAATTATATTCATTTGGTGAGATGGTCAAAACAGATTTAGCTAAAGTGAGCTATTGTTGATGTGGGGCATTTAATGTACAGCTTACTTTATATTGCATTTCCTTTTTTATCTGCTTTATTTTGAAATCAAACATTTGGAATCTGCTTTTTATATATCCTGCATTAGCCCTGGGACTAGTAGGGTTTAAATGAAGGTAAATAACAGAGATGCCCAGAGGTAGGAGGAGTGTGGGTACAATTAACCCAGATCCCAGGCTTGTCTTGGTTTCCAGGCCTCAAAGGAGGCGCAGCCATGCCCCAAAGCTGCTATAGGCACACCTCCTCTATCTGCATGCTGCGCAGAAATGACCTCTGTATTTGCAATAGGGTGTGGCCACATATAATGATACTGTCTGTCATTGATGACCATTATCTCTGTCCTGCCTGATAAGGTCTAATACATACTTGCCTAATGTCGCAGTTCATGTGGGAGATTTCTGAATTTCGGGGAGCACCCATGGACTCCCAGAAGAGTGAGTCACTCTTCTGCATCCTGCTCAATTTTTAGTAAAATGGGCAAGACGAGGTTCATGGTAAGTGTAACCATACTTGCCTACCTTACCCTCTCCATGAGGGAGGAAATGCTCTGTTCCTGGACTTTCCTGGTAATGTATGATTGCCATCACCTGTTGTGAGCTAGTTAATTGATAAGAAAGGTGTTTCACCACAGGTGATGGCAATCATACATTACCAGGAAAGTCCAGGAACAGAGCATTTTCTCCCTCATGGAGAGGGTCAGGTAGGCAAGTATGAGTGTAACACAATTCTAGTCTGTGTCCTTTTAGTCCCAGGTAAGTATGATATCAACATAGCATAAACTGTGCATAATCTTAGTAGCAGAGGTAACCTGAGGGAGCAGATGGTGCCACAGATATTTCTGTCAGTGCAACATGTAGGATGTGCTGTCTGCTCTGTAGCGTTGCCTAGGTTACAACAGCAGTCACATGGGGGAGAAAGTAGTCTTGTAAACGTTTCTATGAGCACAACAAGGAGGATGTGCTATAAGAACCATATTGTTATCTAAGATGTACAGTACTCATTTCTCTTAGGTCCTAGAGGATGCTGGGGACTCCGTAAGGACCATGGGGTTTAGACGGCTCCGCAGGAGACATGGGCACTTTAAGACTTTAGAATGGGTGTGCACTGGCTCCTCCCTCTATGCCCCTCCTCCAGACCTCAGTTAGCTCCTGTACCCAGTGGAGACTGGATGCACTGCAGGGGAGCTCTACTGAGTTTCTCTGAAAAGACTTTTGTTAGGTTTATTATTTTCAGGGAGCACTGCTGGCAACAGGCTCCCTGCATCGTGGGACTGAGGGGAGAGAAGCAGACCTACTTAAATGATAGTCTCTGCTTCTTAGGCTACTGGATACCATTAGCTCCAGAGGGTCGGAACGCAGGTCTCATCCTCGCCGTTCGTCCCGGAGCCGCGCCGCTGTCCTCCTCACAGAGCCGGAAGATAGAAGCCGGGTGAGTATGAGAAGAAAGAAGACTTCAAAGGCGGCAGAAGACTTCAGATCTTCAATGAGGTACACGCGCGGCGGTAACGCTGCGCGCCATTGCTCCCAACACACACACACACACACACACACACACACACACACACACACAGAAGGCACTGTACGGGTGCAGGGCGCAGGGGGGGCGCCCTGGGCAGCAATTATTACCTCAAAAACAGCACTGGCACAGGTCTCAGATACTGCGGAGGCAGTATAGTATAAAATCCCCGCCAGTATAAAGAAATTGAACGGGACCGAAGCCCGCCGTCGAGGGGGCGGGGCTTGATCCTCAAGCACTAACCAGCGCCATTTTCTCCACAGCATACTGCAGAGAAGTGCTCCCGGACTCTCTCTTGCTGAACAATAACAGGGGGCAAAAACGAGGGGGCACATTTATTTGAGCGCTATTTAGGCTGGGACCTTGGTTTCAATATATTGTGGCGCTGGGTGTGTGCTGGCATACTCTCTCTCTGTCTCACCAAAGGGCCTTATTGTGGGTCAGTCCCCATATTTATTTATCCCAGTGTGTGTGGGGGTGTCAGTACGTGTGTGTCGACATGTCTGAAGCGGAAGGCTCGTCTAGGGAGGATGCAGAGCAGATGGTGGTGGTGTCTCCGTCGGCACAGCCGAAACCTGATTGGGTGGACATGTGGAATGTTTTGAATGCTAATGTGGCTTTATTACAGATTGGACAAAGCAGAGTCCAAAGACAAGCAGGGAATTAACCCATGGCTTTTACTGTGTTCCAGGACCCTTCAGGGTCCCATAAACGTCCCTTTACCCAGTTAGCAGACACTGATACCGACACGGATTCCGACTCCAGTATCGACCAGGATGATGCAAGGTTGCACCCATGAGTTGCGAAAGTATTCAATATATGAATATTGCAATAAAAGATGTTTTGCATATCACAGAGGATTCCTCTGTCCCTGACACGAGGGTCTGCATGTTTAAGAAAAGTAACCTAACTCATGAGCTGACCGTTTTATTTAAAAAAAAAAAAAAAAGCTTGGGAGACTCCTGACATTAGACTGCAGGTTCCCAAGGGAATTATTATGGCGTATCCTTTCCCCTCAAAGGACAGGTTACGGTGGGAATCCTCGCCCACACTGGACAAGGCCTTAACGCGCTGGTCCAAAAAGGTAGCATTACCGTCCCCTGATACGGTGGCCCTATAGGATCCTGCGGATCGTAGGCAGGAATCTACCTTAAAATCAATTTATGCAACTACGGGAGCCCTATTTAGACCTGCAGTAGCGTCGGCTTGGGTAGGTAGCGCAATTACAGCTTGGGCTGATAACTTGTCTTATGACATTGACACCCTAGATAAAGATAGTATGGTGTTGACCTTAGGTCACATCAAGGACGCAGCACTATATATGAGAGAGGCTGCGAGAGATATTGGGCTTTTGGGTTCAAGAGCTAATGCCATGGCAGGTTCTGCTAGTAGGTCCCTGCGGACCCGTCAATGGACAGGTGATGCTGGCTCAAAGAGTCATATGGAGGCTTTACCTTGCAAGGGTGAAGTTTTATTTGGGGAGAGCCTCGCGGACCTGGTTTTCACAGCTACCGCGGGTAAGTCGTCTTTTTTGCATTACGTTCCCCCACAGCAAAAGGAAACACCCTAATAACAGATGCAGTCCTTTCGGTCGCGTAAGTTCAGAAAGGGGCGTGGCTTTCTTTCCTCGCCAGAGGTAGAGGTAGAGGGAATAGAACACCGGCTACGGCTAGTTCACAGAAAAATGTCCTCCCCGGCCTCCACCAAATTCATCAAAGAGGTGCTTCCACACCGATTTTCAAATCGGCCTTGCCAGCTACTTACCTGGAGAGGAAAATAGTTTTGGCTGCCATACTAAAGCTGTGTCAACAGCAAGTGATTATCATGGTTCCCCTAGTTCAACAGGGAAAAGGGTTTTATTCAACCCTGTTTGTGGTCCCAAAGCCGGATGGCTCGGTCAAACCAATTCTGAATCTAAAATCCCTAAACCTATATTTAAAGAGGTTCAAAATTCAAGATGGAATCTCTCAAGGCAAGGATATCCAGCCTGGAAAGGGGGGGGGGGGGGGTGATTTTATGGTGTCACTAGACATAAAGGATGCATACCTTCATGTCCTCATATATCCTCCTCATCGGGCGTACCTAAGATTCACTATACAGGATTGTCATTACCAGTTTCAGACGTTGCCGTTTGGGCTTTCCACGGCTCCGAGAATTTTCACCAAGGTAATGGCGGAAATGATGGTGCTCCTGCGCAAGCAAGGGGTCACAAGTATCACATACTTGGACGATCTCCTGATAAATGCGAGTTCAAGGGAACATTTATTAAAAACCGTGTCTCTCTCCCTGAGAGTACTACAACAGCACACCTGGATTCTAAATCTACCTAAGTAGTAGTTGGTTCCGACAACTCGGCTGTCTTTTTTGGGCATGATTCTGGAAACGGGAAAACAAAGGGTTTTTTTTCCCGGTAGAGAAAGCCCAGGAACTCCAGAACATGATCAAAGACCTGTTAAAGCCAAAAAGAGTGTCAGTTCATCGATACACTCGAGTATTGGGAAAAATGGTGGCGGCCTACGAGTCCATTCCATTCAGCAGGTTCCATGCATGGACTTTTCAGTGGGACCTTCTGGACAAGTGGTCAGGGTCCCATCTGCAGATACATCGGAAGATATCCTGTCCCCCAGGGCCAGGGTCTCTCTCTCTCTCCTGTGGTGGCTCCAGAGTACTCCCCTTCTAGAGGGTCGCAGGTTCGGCATTCAAGATTGGGTTCTTGTGACCAGGGACGCGAGCCTCCGAGGATGGGGAGCAGTCACAAAGGGGAAACAATTTTCAGGGAAAATGGTCAAGCCAGGAGGCTGGTCTACACATCAATATGCTGGAATTAAGGGCCATATACAACGGCCTCCGACAGGCGGAGAATCTTCTTCGCAACCTACCTGTTCTGTTACAGTCAGACAACGTCACAGCCGGGGCGCATGTACACCGCCAGGGCGGGACAAGAAACAGAGCAGCAATGGCAGATGCCACCAGGATTCTTCGCTGGGCGGAAAATCATGTAAGCGCTCTGTCAGTGGTCTTCATTCCGGGAGTAGACAACTGGGAAGCAGACTTCCTCAGCAGACACGATCTCCATCCAGGAGAGTGGGGACTTCATCAAGAAGTCTTTGCAGAGGTGACAAGTCGTTGGGGACTTCCTCAAATAGACATGATGGCGTCACGCCTCAACAGAAAGCTTCGGACGTATTGTTCCAGGTCAAGGGACCCTCAGGCAGTGGCAGTGGACGCCCTGGTGACACTGTGGGTGTTTCAGTCAGTCTCTGTGTTCCCTCCACTTCCTCGCATCTCAAGGATATTGAGAATCATAAGACGAACAAGAGTGCAGACAATACTCATTGTTCCAGATTGGCCTCGAAGGGCCTGGATTTCAGATCTTCAGGAAATGATCACAGAAGATCCGTGGCCTCTTCCTCTCAGGAAGGACCTGTTACTACAGGGGCCCTGTGTGTTCCAACACTTACCGCGGTTACGTTTGACGGCATGGCGGTTGAACACCAAATCCTAGCTAGGAAAGGTATTCCGGATGAAGTCGTCCCTACTCTTATTACAGCTAGGAAGGAGGTAACGGCGAAACACTATCACTGTATCGGGAGAAAATATGTGTCTTGGTGTGAAGCCAAGAATGCCCTAAGGATGATTCTCAACTGGGTAGTTTTCTCCATTTTCTGCAGTTAGGTGTGGATATGGCCTGTAGTTAGGCTCCATTAAGGTGCAGATTTCGGGTTTATCTATATTCTTTCAGAAGGAATTGGCTTCTCTCCCAGAAGTCCAGACTTTTGTAAAGGGAGTGTGGCTCATCCAACCTCCTTTTGTGCCTCCAGTGGCACCGTGGGACCTTAACATGGTGTTACAGTTCCTTAAATCACACTGATTTGAACCTCTTCAAACAGTTGAATTGAAGTTACTCACTTGGAAAGTGGTCATGGTTTTGGCCTTGGCATCTGCAAGGTAGGTGTCCGAATTGGCGGCTTTGTCTTACAAGAGCCCCTATCTGATTATCCATGCGGATAGAGCAGAGTTGAGGACTCGTCCACATTTTCTGCCTAAGGTGGTTTAGTCATTTCATATGAACCAACCTATTGTGGTGCCTGTGGCTACGGGTGCCTTGGAGGATTCCAAGTCCCTCGATGTAGTCAGGGCCTTAAAGATTTATATCGCCAGAACGGCTAGGGTTAGGAAATCAGAAGCACTGTTTGTCCTGTATGCAGCCAACAAGGTTGGCGCTCCTGCGTCTAAACAGACTATTGCTCGCTGGATCTGTAACACAATTCCGCAGGCTCATTCTACGGCTGGATTGCCGGTTCCAAAATTCGGTAAAGGCCAATTCCACTAGGAAGGTGGGCTCTTCTTGGGCGGCTGCCCGAGGCGTCTTGGCATTACAGCTTTGCCGAGCTGCTACTTGGTCAGGTTCAAACACTTTTGCAAGATTCTACAAGTTTGATACCCTGGCTGATGAGGACCTCATGTTTGCTCAATCGGTGCTGCAGAGTCATCCGCACTCTCCCGCCCGGTCTGGAGCTTTGGTATAATCCCCATGGTCCTTACGGAGTCCCCAGCATCCTCTAGAACGTAAGAGAAAATAAGATTTTAAACCTACCGGTAAATCTTTTTCTCCTAGTCCGTAGAGGATGCTGGGCGCCCGTCCCAGTGCGGAAAATTTCTGCAAGGCTTGTATATAGTTGTTGCTTACATAAGGGTTATGTTACGGTTGAGATCAGTCTCGGGCTGATGCTGTTGTTCATGCTGTTAACTGGTTTAGTATATACCATGTTGTACGGTGTGTATGGTGTGGGCTGGTATGTATCTCGCCCTTAGATTAACAAAAATCCTTTCCTCGTACTGTCAGTCTCCTCTGGGCACAATCCTTTCTGAGGTCTGGAGGAGGGGCATAGAGGGAGGAGCCAGTGCACACCCATTCTAAAGTCTTAAAGTGCCCATGTCTCCTGCGGAGCCGTCTATACCCCATGGTCCTTACGGAGTCCCCAGCATCCTCTACGGACTAGGAGAAAAAGATTTACCGGTAGGTTTAAAATCTTATTTTTATTGGTGTCTGATATAGATTTTGCACTCACATCCATTACTGGTATATGTGATCACTGGTTTTCACCTTGCAAAACTAAAGGCTATTAATTTGGGGTGTGGTATTTTAGGTTGACAGTTATCATGTCGACATGCATAAGGTCATCATGAGGATGTCCACAAGGATGAAACGTTGACAGTGACCATTCATCATGTCTACAAGGGTGACATGTCAACACGATAGAATGCCAAACTAACGTCCCTGGTGGCCCAGTGGTCACTTATATGGTGCCGGCGTTAGACGTATTTCCAGCATTTTCTTCCGGATCCCGGCGTCCATGTGAGCGCAGTACCGGTGTAAACTGGTGACTCAGCTGTGCTCTGGTGAGAATAATCCTCCTAATCCCTACCCCTCCTCCTAGTGCCTAACCCTAACACCCCCAACCCCTACAGCCTAACCTTAACTTCCCCTCAGTGTAACCCTGTCAGCATTCTGTGGATGTCAGCATTTCACATGGTGACATTTAAGATGTTGACACTGTGAATAGATTTTGTCAACATTCTGAGGATGATGATGTGAGGATGTTCACATTATGAAAGTCAACATGGTTACTGTCGGCCATCAAACCGGATACCTATCATTTGTACATAACATCTTTCTATTTGTACAGATCTATCTTTGCAATATTCAAGGAAAACCTTTAGTCAGACATGTTTACTGTTGGGTATGTTCTACAGAGTAGAGTTACATGTTTACTTTTATATATGTCACAATTCTGGTATGTTCTACAGAGTAGAGTTGATCTACAGTATGTCACATCCAAAGGCAGCAAAAATAAACAACTAAATAAAATTACCTTCGTGAACAAGCAAGAAAGGCAGAAAGATACAGTAAAATTACTGAGTTAGTCTAAATTGCAGGAGGGCATATACACATTAATGATTTAAAGTTGTGACGGCAGCAGAAAAGTGCAAATGCATGTACTACAGTAATAGGCTTTTATATATAAATAGCAGGGACCTGTGGTGAGGCAAGTGGCTCAGGAGGCACTGGTTAGTACCAGAGCCAGATTTACACACGATAAATAAGCTAAAGGGTTTATGTGGGCATTATACACAAGTGCAGCAGGATAACCTGCTGGAAATTTGGTGAGTTTTGAACAGAGAAGTGCAGAAAAGTAGGCAGGGGAGGCACTGCCTCATCAGTTCTAGACTTTTTACTCCAGAGTTCTGACTATAAAAAAAATAAGATTTTACTTACCGGTAAATCTATTTCTCGTAGTCCGTAGAGGATGCTGGGGACTCCGTAAGGACCATGGGGAGAGACGGGCTCCGCAGGAGACATGGGCACTTTAAGAAAGAATTTAGTTCCTGGTGTGCACTGGCTCCTCCCTCTCTGCCCCTCCTCCAGACCTCAGTTAGAGAACTGTGCCCAGAGGAGATGGACAGTACGAGGAAAGGATTTTTGTTAATCCAAGGGCAAGATTCATACCAGCCACACCAATCACATCGTATAACTTGTGATAACAATCCAGTAAACAGTATGACAATAACATAGCATCAGTTCACGCCCGATGCAACAATAACGTAACCCTTATTGAAGCAATAACTATATACAAGTATTGCAGAAGAAGTCCGCACTTGGGACGGGCGCCCAGCATCCTCTACGGACTACGAGAAATAGATTTACCGGTAAGTAAAATCTTATTTTCTCTAACGTCCTAGAGGATGCTAGGGACTCCGTAAGGACCATGGGGATTATACCAAAGCTCCCAAACGGGCGGGAGAGTGCGGATGACTCTGCAGCACCGATTGAGCAAACATGAGGTCCTCCTCAGCCAGGGTATCAAACTTATAGAATTTTGCAAAGGTGTTTGTACCCGACCAAGTAGCAGCTCGACACAGCTGTAGTGCCGAGACCCCTCGGGCAGCCGCCCAAGAAGAGCCCACTTTCCTAGTGGAATGGGCCTTGACCGATTTTGGTAACGGCAAACCATCCGTAGAATGCGCTTGCTGAATCGTGTTACAGATCCAGCGAGCCAGAGTCTGCTTTGAAGCAGGGCCGCCAAGCTTGTTGGCTGCATACAGAACAAACAGTGCTTCCGTTTTTCGGACTCTAGCCGTCCTGGCTACATAAATCTTCAAAGCCCTGACCACATCAAGGGACTCGGAATCCTCTAAGTCCCGTGTAGCCACAGGCACCACAATAGGTTGGTTCATATTAAAGGATGAAACCACTTTTGGCAGGAACTGAGGACGTGTCCGCAATTCCGCTCTATCCATATGGAAAACCAGATAGGGGCTTTTATGTGATAAAGCCGCTAATTCCGACACTCGCCTAGCCGAAGCTAGGGCTAATAACATGACCACCTTCCAAGTGAGATATTTCAACTCCACCGTTTTCAGTGGTTCAAACCAGTGTGACTTTAGGAAGTCAAAGACCACATTAAGGTCCCAAGGCGCCACCGGAGGCACAAACGGAGGCTGAATATGCAGTACTCCCTTAACACAAGTCTGAACTTTTGGGAGAGAAGCCAATTCTTTTTGAAAGAAAATGGATAGGGCCGAAATCTGGACCTTAATGGAGCCTAATTTAAGGCCCAAATCCACTCCAGTTTGTAGGAAGTGAAGGAAACGGCCCAGATGGAATTCTTCCGTAGGAGCATCCCTGGCCTCACACCAAGAAACATATCTTCGCCATATACTGTGATAATGTTTTGCTGTTACTTCCTTCCTAGCCTTTATCAGCGTAGGGATAACCTCAACCGGAATACCTTTTTCCGCTAGGATCCGGCGTTCAACCGCCATGCCGTCAAACGCAGCCGCGGTAAGTCTTGGAACAGACAGGGTCCCTGTTGCAACAGGTCCTGCCTTAGAGGAAGAGGCCACGGATCTTCCGTGAGCATTTCCTGCAGATCTGGATACCAGGTCCGTCGTGGCCAATCTGGAACAACGAGGATTGTTCTCACTCCTTTTCTTCTTACTATTCTCAACACCTTGGGTATGAGAGGGAGAGGAGGAAATACATAGACAGACCGGAACACCCACGGTGTCACGAGGGCGTCTACCGCTACTGCCTGAGGGTCTCTGGACCTGGCGCAATACCTCTGTAGCTTTTTGTTGAGGCGGGACGCCATCATGTCTATCTGTGGCAGTTCTCACCGACTCACAATCTGTGCGAAGACTTCTGGATGAAGTCCCCACTCTCCCGGGTGTAGGTCGTGTCTGCTGAGGAAGTCTGCTTCCCAGTTGTCCACTCCCGGAATGAACACTGCTGACAGTGCGCTTACATGATTCTCCGCCCAGCGAAGAATCCTGGTAGCTTCCGCCATTGCCGCTCTGCTCCTTGTGCCGCCTTGGCGGTTTACATGAGCCACTGCGGTGATGTTGTCTGACTTGATCAGAACTGGTTGGTCGCGAAGTAAGGCCTCCGCTTGACGTAGGGCGTTGTATATGGCCCTTAGTTCCAGGATGTTGATGTGCAGACAAGTCTCTTGACTTGACCAAAGACTCTGGAAATATCTTCCCTGTGTGACTGTTTCCCAACCTCGGAGGCTTGCGTCCGTGGTCACCAGGATCCAATCCTGAATGCCGAATCTGCGGCCCTCGAGAAGGTGAGCACTCTGCAGCCACCACTGGAGCGACACACTGGCCCTGGGGGACAGGGTGATCAACCGATGCATCTGTAGATGTGATCCGGACCACTTGTCCAACAGATCCCATTGGAAAGTCCTCGCATGGAACCTGCCAAAGGGAATGGCCTCGTATGAGGCCACCATCTTTCCCAGGACTCGAGTGCAATGATGCACGGACACCTGTCTTGATTCAAAAGGTTCCTGACCAGAGTCATAAGTTCCTGGGCTTTTTCTATCGGAAGAAAAACCCTTTTCTGGGTCGTGTCCAGAATCATGCCCAAGAAAGGCAGACGAGTCGTAGGAACCAACTGCGACTTTGGGATATTGAGAATCCAGCCGTGTTGTAACACTTTCAGTGAAAGAGATACGCTGTTCAGCAACTGCTCTCTTGATCTCGCCTTTATGAGATCGTCCAAGTACGGGATAATTGTGACACCCTGCTTGCGCAGGAGCACCATCATTTCCGCCATTACCTTGGTGAAAATCCTCGGAGCCGTTGAGAGACCAAACGGCAACGTCTGAAATTGGTAATGACAGTCCTGTACCGCAAATCTTAGGTACGCCTGATGAGGTGGATAAATGGGGACATAAAGGTACGCATCCTTTATGTCCAGTGACACCATAAAATCCCCCCCTTCCAGGCTGGCGATAACCGCTCTTAGCGATTCCATCTTGAACTTGAACCTCTTCAAGTATAGGTTCAGAGATTTTAAATTCAATATGGGTCTGACCGAACCGTCCGGTTTCGGAACCACAAACATAGTCGAATAATAACCCCTTCCCTGTTGAAGGAGGGGAACCTCGACCACCACCTGCTGAAGATACAATTTTTGTATTGCATTTAACACTATCTCCCTCTCTAGGGGGGAAGACGGTAGGGCCGATTTGAAAAACCGGCGAGGAGGCACCTCTTCGAATTCCAGCTTGTAACCCTGAGACACAATTTCTATTGCCCAGGGATCCACCTGGGAGTGAACCCACATGTGACTGAAATTCCGAAGACGCGCCCCCACTGGCCCCGACTTCGCCAGTGGAGCCCCAGCGTCATGCGGTGGATTTTGCAGAGGCCGGGGAGGACTTCTGTTCTTGGGAACTAGCTGTATTGTGCAGCTACTTTCCTCTGCCCCTCCCTCTGGCAAGAAAGGACGCACCTCGGACTTTCTTGTTTCTTTGTGAACGAAAGGACTGCATTTGATAATGCGGTGCTCTCTTAGGCTGTGAGGGAACATAAGGCAAAAAATTTGACTTTCCAGCCGTAGCTGTGGAGACCAGGTCCGAGAGACCTTCACCGAACAATTCCTCACCCCTGTAAGGTAAAACCTCCATATGTCGTTTAGAGTCGGCATCACCTGTCCATTGCCGAGTCCACAGGACCCTTCTGGCAGAAATCGACATAGCGTTTATTCTAGAACCCAGCAGACTAATGTCTCTTTGAGCATCTCTCACATAAAGGACAGTGTCTTTAATATGCCCCAGGGTCAATAAAACAGTATCCCTATCTAGGGTATCAAACTCCTCTGATAAGGTATCAGTCCATGCCGCTACTGCACTACACACCCAGGCCAACGCGATTGCCGGTCTGAGCAAGGTACCTGAATGTGTATAAATGGACTTCAGGGTACCATCCTGTTTGCAATCAGCAGCATCCTTGAGGGTAGCCGTATCCTGGGACGGCAGGGCTACCTTTTTGGATAAGCGTGTAAAAGCTTTGTCCACCCTAGGGGAGGATTCCCATCGTAACCTGTCCGTTGGCGGGAAAGGATACGCCATAAGAATCCGTTTGGAAATCTGCAGTTTTTTATCTGGAGATTCCCAAGCTTTTTCACATAACTCATTCAGTTCGTGTGAGGGGGGAAAAGTTACCTCAGGTTTCTTTCCCTTATACATATAAACCCTTGTGTCAGGGACAGGGGTTTCCTCTGTGATGTGCAAAACTTCCTTAATTGCTATAATCATATATCGGAGTGATTTAGCCAACTTTGGCTGTAACTTTGCATCATCGTAATCGACACTGGAGTCAGAATCCATGTCGGTATCTGTGTCAACAATTTGGGATAGTGGGCGCTTATGAGACCCCGACGGTCCCTGCGACATCGGATCAGGCAAGGGTTGAGACCCTGCCTGTCCCAATGCATCAGCCTTGTCTAATCTTTTATGCAAGGAATTTACATTATCATTTAAAACCTTCCACATATCCATCCAATCAGGTGTCGGCGCCGTCGGCGGAGACACCACATTCATTTGCTCCCGCTCCTCTCCCACATAGCCTTCCACATCAGACATGTCGACACAAGCGTACCGACACACCACACGCACAGGGAATGTCCTTTCTGAAGACAGTTCCCCCACGAGGCCCTTTGGAGAGACAGAGAGAGAGTATGCCAGCACACACCCCAGCGCTATATAACCCAGGAATAACACAGTAACTTAATGTTAACCCAGTAGCTGCTGTTTATATACTTTTTTTGCGCCTAATTATGTGCCCCCCCTCTCTTTTCAACCCTCTTCTACCGTGTATCAGCAGGGGAGAGCCTGGGGAGCTTCCTCTCAGTGTGCTGTGGAGAAAAAAAATGGCGCTGGTGAGTGCTGAGGGAGAAGCCCCGCCCCCTCGGCGGCGGGCTTCTGTCCCGCTTAAATTTTATTTATTTGGCGGGGGCTCCTACATATATACAGTGCCCAGCTGTATATATGTGTTCATTTGCCAGAATGAGGTCCCAAATGCTGCCCAGGCCCCCCCCCCCCTGCGCCCTGCACCCTAACAGTGACCGGAGTATGTGTAGGTGTGTGGAGCAATGGCGCACAGCTGCAGTGCTGTGCGTTACCTCCAGTGAAGATCACAAAGTCTTCTGCCGCCTGTGAAGTCTTCTTGCTTCTCATACTCACCCGGCTTCAGTCATCCGGCTCTGCGAGGGGGACGGCGGCGCGGCTCTGGGACGGACGGCGAGGGTGAGAGCCTGCGGACCGATCCCTCTGGAGCTAATGGTGTCCAGTAGCCTAAGAAGCAGGACCTAGCTTCAGAGAGTAGGGCTGCTTCTCTCCCCTCAGTCCCACGATGCCAGCAGAGCTCCCTGAAAATAAAAAACCTAACAAAAAAACTTTCTATCAGCAAACTCAGGAGAGCTCACTGAAAAGCACCCAGCTCCTCTGGGCACAGAATCAAACTGAGGTCTGGAGGAGGGGCAGAGAGGGAGGAGCCAGTGCACACCAGGAACTAAAATCTTTCTTAAAGTGCCCATGTCTCCTGCGGAGCCCGTCTCTTCCCATGGTCCTTACGGAGTCCCCAGCATCCTCTAGGACGTTAGAGAAAGAAGATATTTCTAATATACAGTATTCTTTGTATTTTTCATATACATTATATAGCCAAAACTTTGGTATATACGTTAGTATGACAGGAAAGTCTCCACCTCACCTCACCGCACGTCACTGCTAAATAGTATTACCTGACTATTCTACAGTCTCCTCTCCTTTACCTGTACTTACATCCCCAACTATTCTACAGTCTCCTCTACCCTGACCTATGTCACCGATTATCCTACAGTTTCCTCTTCTTTACTGCATCTTACGTTGCACACTGGTCTGCAGCCTCCTCTCCTTTACCTGTACTTACATCCCCAACTATTCTACAGTCTCCTCTACCCTGACCAGTGATGTGCGGTGGGGTGAGGCAGGTGAGGCAGAGCCTTTCCTGTCATACTAACGTTTGTGCCAGAGTTTTGACTGTATAAAGTCTATGAAAAATACAAAGAATATGTTTGAAATATCTTCTTTGCATTATTCTAATAATTTTTATAGCCAAAACTCTGGAGTAAAAAGTCTATGGCAGGTGATCTATGTCACCGACTATTCTACAGTTTCCTCTTCTTTACTGCATCTTATGTTCCACACTGTTCTGCAGCCTCCTCTCCTTTACCCGCACTTACATCCCCAACTATTCTACATTCTCCTCTACCGTGACCTGTGTCACCGATTATCCTACAGTTTCCGCTTCTTTACTGCATCTTATGTTCCACACTGGTCTGCAGCCTCCTCTCTTTTACCTGTACTTAAATCCTCAACTATTCTACAGTCTCCTCTACCCTGACCTATATCACGGACTATCCTACAGTTCCCTCTTCTTTACGGCATCTTATGTTCCACACTGTTCTGCAGCCTCCTCTCCTTTACCTGTACTTACATCCCCAACTATTCTACAGTCTCCTCTACCCTGACCTATGTCACCGACTATCCTACAGTTTCCGCTTCTTTACTGCATCTTATGTTCCACACTGGTCTGCAGCCTCCTCTCCTTTACCCGCACTTACATCCCCAACTATTCTACAGTCTCCTCTACCCTGACCTATGTCACCGATTATCCTAGAGTTTCCTTTTCTTTACTGCATCTTATGTTCCACACTGTTCTGCAGCCTCCTCTCCTTTACCTGCACTTACATCCCCAACTATTCTACAGTCTGTTCTACCCTGACCTATGTCACCGACTATCCTACAGTTTCCTCTTCTTTACTGCATTTTATGTTCCACACTGTTCTGCAGCCTCCTCTCCTTTACCTGCACTTACATCCCCAACTATTCTACAGTCTGTTCTACCCTGACCTATGTCACCGACTATCCTACAGTTTCCTCTTCTTTACTCCATTTTATGTTCCACACTGGTCTGCAGCCTCCTCTCCTTTACCCGCACTTACATCCCCAACTATTCTACAGTCTCCTCTACCCTGACCTATGTCACCGATTATCCTAGAGTTTCCTTTTCTTTACTGCATCTTATGTTCCACACTGTTCTGCAGCCTCCTCTCCTTTACCTGCACTTACATCCCCAACTATTCTACAGTCTGTTCTACCCTGACCTATGTCACCGACTATCCTACAGTTTCCTCTTCTTTACTCCATCTTATGTTCCACACTGTTCTGCAGCCTCCTCTCCTTTACCCGCACTTACATCCCCAACTATTCTACATTCTCCTCTACCGTGACCTGTGTCACCGATTATCCTACAGTTTCCGCTTCTTTACTGCATCTTATGTTCCACACTGGTCTGCAGCCTCCTCTCTTTTACCTGTACTTAAATCCTCAACTATTCTACAGTCTTCTCTACCCTGACCTATATCACGGACTATCCTACAGTTTCCTCTTCTTTACGGCATCTTATGTTCCACACTGTTCTGCAGCCTCCTCTCCTTTACCTGTACTTACATCCCCAACTATTCTACAGTCTCCTCTACCCTGACCTATGTCACCGACTATCCTACAGTTTCCGCTTCTTTACTGCATCTTATGTTCCACACTGGTCTGCAGCCTCCTCTCCTTTACCCGCACTTACATCCCCAACTATTCTACAGTCTCCTCTACCCTGACCTATGTCACCGATTATCCTAGAGTTTCCTTTTCTTTACTGCATCTTATGTTCCACACTGTTCTGCAGCCTCCTCTCCTTTACCTGCACTTACATCCCCAACTATTCTACAGTCTGTTCTACCCTGACCTATGTCACCGACTATCCTACAGTTTCCTCTTCTTTACTCCATTTTATGTTCCACACTGGTCTGCAGCCTCCTCTCCTTTACCTGTACTTACATCTCCAACTATTCTACAGTCTCCTCTACCTTGACTTATGTCACTGACTATCCTAGTTTCCGCTTCTTTACTGCATCCTATTGTCCACACTGGTCTGCAGCCTCTTCTCCTTTTACCCCAGCATATGAACCCAACTATTCCAGTCTCCTCCCCTTTGACCCTGACTTGTGCCCCCCACAGATCATCCAACTTGACTTCATCCACCAGGTACATAATGCTCCTGGACTTCCAACCTCATTTATTATTGCAGTCTGTGTTGAAACACCCTTCTAATTATTTAACTAGTTCAACACAGGTGACTGGAATTGTAAATTGAGTTGGAAGTCAAGGAGCAGGGCATTTCGTACTTGGTAGAAGGCGTCATGTTGGAGGATCTGCTGTTCTATAGTCTCCTATTCTTTGTTATGACCTCCAGAGAGACAGGTTTATAAATTGGGGTCATTGACTTGGGTGTAGTAAACTTGTTTTGTAACAAAAACTCAAGCAGTAATAAATGTAGTTATGGTAGTAAGCATCAAGCTACAGCTAATCCCCTAAATCAACATTAATTGCACTTCTAAGTATTCAGTGTAAACTATGACTATCATTACTTCAAAGTGTTAGTAACTGACAGAACTACTTCTGTAAAAGGTTATGTAAATGGCATATGGCTACCTTTCAAATATACAGCACCTTCTTCTGAGTGATTTATCAGCACGATGAGCAACATTAGCAGAGTAGGAGGAGGATTGAGAGATACTGTAGGATGTCATGAAACTAGGAATACATATCCTCCTGATTTTACACTTGGTTTGTTAATACTGTCCTACAACTTTTGCTATGCTGTACATTAGTTTTTCTTTCTGTCTTCCTACTGTGTTGTTTCTTATACCGCTTTCACATCGCTAACCCGGTAAAGAACCGGCTTTTGAACACGCTTCCGACCCGGGTCTGAACACGCTATACCCCTTTCACATCGCAGTTTGGAGCCGTGTTATTACCGGGTTATTCCCGGGTTGGTGCCTTTCACACTGAACCCGGTTCACCCTTTGAAAACATTTGTGATGTCATTATAAATGGACTTTTCTGTCTCCTATTGATGAGGTTTGAAAGGTATTACAAGGAGGGGCTGGGGAGTGCTCAGTAGTGCAGCAATCATGGCCGACACAGCACATGTCTCTATAGACTTTGTGATAGTCTCAGCTGTACTGCTCTTGGATTCAGCCTATGTTATGTTTTTGTATGTGATTGCATCCTTAACAGTCCCTGTCATTTGGTGGGTGATTTCCGACTCCCGTCTTATCCGTAACAGCTCCCTAACCTCATCCTCACTCCAGTTTGCCATATTCTCCAAGCACTGTAGCAATGCAGCACTGTGAATGTAGTATGAATAAAAACACACTGTTTAAAGCGTGCTGCCTGTTTATTTCCGGGTTCAGACAGGTGACATCATGCAGGGAGACAACCTATACCCCTTTCACATCGCAAAAATAACCCGGTATATTGCCGAGTTTGAGCCGTGTCAACCCGGTTTGAGGTGCAGTGTGAAAGCGCCATTATGAATTTACCGTGTCAAACAACCCGGTATTTCAACCCGTGTAAAAAGAAGGATCCTACACGGTTCAGAAACGGTTCATTTGGCAGTGTGAAGCCTCAGACCCGCTATATTCAACCCGGTAATCTTAAAAAGGAGATGATAGGTTGTCTCCCTGCATGATGTCACCTGTCTGAACCCGGAAATAAACAGGCAGCACGCTTTAAACAGTGTGTTTTTATTCATACTACATTCACAGTGCTGCATTGCTACAGTGCTTGGAGAATATGGCAAACTGGAGTGAGGATGAGGTTAGGGAGCTGTTACGGATAAGAGGGGAGTCGGAAATCACCCACCAAATGACAGGGACTGTTAAGGATGCAATCACATACAAAAACATAACATAGGCTGAATCCAAGAGCAGTACAGCTGAGACTATCACAAAGTCTATAGAGACATGTGCTGTGTCGGCCATGATTGCTGCACTACTGAGCACTCCCCAGCCCCTCCTTGTAATACCTTTCAAACCTCATCAATAGGAGACAGAAAAGTCCATTTATAATGACATCACACATGTTTTCAAAGGGTGAACCGGGTTCAGTGTGAAAGGCACCAACCCGGGAATAACCCGGTAATAACACGGCTCCAAACTGCGATGTGAAAGGGCTATTGCGTGTTCAGACCCGGGTCGGAAGCGTGTTCAAAAGCCGGTTCTTTACCGGGTTAGCGATGTGAAAGCGGTACTATCATCTCCTTTTTAAGATTACCGGGTTGAATATAGCGGGTCTGAGGCTTCACACTGCCAAATGAACCGTTTCTGAACCGTGTAGGATCCTTCTTTTTACACGGGTTGAAATACCGGGTTGTTTGACACGGTAAATTCATAATGGCGCTTTCACACTGCACCTCAAACCGGGTTGACACGGCTCAAACTCGGCAATATACCGGGTTATTTTTGCGATGTGAAAGGGGTATTAATGTATTTCTACCTCCAGGAAGACATATTTGTTTTTCTAGTGATTTGTCTGGAAAAAAAAGGTGCTGCAACTTACATTTTGTAAAAACAGCATGCCAAAACATTAGCAAACGCCATCTGTAGATGGAAACCTCCTTTAAAGCTCCTAAAGAATAGTTTACCAGCTTTGTTGTGCTATCCCAGCAACACTATGTTTGTGCTGAAGTGCACCCGCGACATAGAGAAAGCATCTTAGTAGCATTGCCTTGTGGAAGTTTTATGTATTTAGCCCAGTGACTTATAGAAGAATTGAGTAGTTTACAATTAAGCAATTACATTGCTTTATTTCTGATCTCCTCTAATCTCCATAATTTGAGGACTGTTTAGAATACAAGCACGGAAAGCTCCTCCATTCTTCAATGAATGACTCATTGTTTCCGCAATCCACACTATTTCTGCAGTTTACACAAGTCCAGAGGTTATCAGCCACACAAATACAGTCAGGTACGTTGTGTAAGTAATGAACACATTTCTCCACAGAATATGCTGGCTTTAATTACATGGAACTACAGTATACTAGTACACATGAAAGAAAATAACAAAGTTTCCTCAACCACCCATCACTGTGAAAGGGAAACATATCGTTTCTAAGAGGCGGATTTATCACAATACGCATTATTTATGCATGTGGGATAAATATCTTTGATTTAATGCCATTGTGAAAATGTATATTTAATAGGAAATGACCATTTTACTTTATCCGGAAAAAATCCTGTCACTGCGAAGAGCTGGAAGCAGTATGATAGCTTACACTAACGGTGTGTACACACAGGGAGATATTTTCTTACGTTTTTGACTATATAGTCATAATCGTAAGAAGAGTTAGTGTAGATCGCAAGGTGAAAGTCACCTTGCGATCCCGATTCGATGCCGATGCGCGGTTGGCATCGCAAGCCTAGATAGGCTGTGCAGGCAAGTCAAGTTTTACTATCTCTATAGAAGAGATAGTCAAAATTGACACTTAGCCAAAATCGCACATAGTCAGTATCGCAAGCACAGTCATTATGCGCTTGCGATGACGCCCTAGCCCCTGTCGCATGGTGAGAATCAGGCTTAGCCCGAATCTCACCGTGTGTATGCACCTTAAGACTGATCCTTTGCTCGGCGTCTGTGGGCTTTCTGCACATGTTACAGTAACCATAGGCTAACACCATCTTCAGATGAAACTTGGTCAATCTAACTGCATAGTAGCCCCTATGGACATCTAAGGGGGCTGCTTTGCGATCAGAAATGGGAGGGGCTGCTGCAGATATTGAAGGAATTTGCTGAGATCCCTCCATGGTACATCTGGGGGATCCTTAATATTTGTGGGTACCCCTCGAAAAAGGGTATTTTTCCTTGTTTTCTTCTATACATTTTGTCATTCTGCACATTTATATATTAGAATTAATTACGATGACTGTGAGCTGCCTTGTTGATTGATTAAGGCCCTCATTCAGTATGGACATGCCCACATTTCTGGCAATGCCGGCTGCACCCACCCCCTTCCCGATCCCTCCCGAATGCCTCTGCCTGTCAATCAGCCACTTAAAGAAGGAACTTAATTATAGAGCATGTTAGTGTCATCCAGTGGTGATAGAAAGTTTGTGAACCCTTCAGAATTTTCTATATTTCTGCAGAAATTTGGCATAAACTACCACAGATTTCCACACATCCTTAAAGTAGATAATGGGAACCAAATCAAATAATTAAATTAGACATGCTCATTTTTTGTATTGAGGAAAATGAACCAATATCACATATCTGTCAGTGGCAAAAGTATGTGAACCGTAAGGCTTAGCAGATATTTTGAAGGTGTAAGTCAGGTATTTTCAATCTATAAGATGACAATCTGGTGTGAGTGGACAACCTGTCTTTTTAAAAGAACAAGTATCTATCAAAGTCTGATGTTCACAACACGTTTGTGAAAGTGTATCATGCCATGAACAAAGGAGATTTCTGTGGACCTCAGAAGAGTTGTTGATGCTCATGAGGCTGGAAAAGGTTACAAAAACATCTCTAAAGAGTCTGGACTCCCCAATCAACAGTCAGACAGGTTGTGTACAAATGAAGGAAATTCCAGACCAAAATTACCCTCCCAGGAGTAGCCGACCAACAAAGATCACACCAAGAGCATGGTCACAAAGAAACCCAAAGTAACCTCTACGCAACTGAAGGCCTTTCTCACATTAACCAATGTTAATGTTTGAGTCCAACATCAGGAGGACACTGAACAACAATGTTGTGTATGGCAGTATTGCAAGGAGAAAGCCGCTGCTCTCCAAAAAGAACATTGCTGCCCATCTGCAGTTGCTAAAGATCACCTGGACAAGCCAGAAGGCTATGGGAACAATGTTTTGTGGACAGATGAGTCCATAATAGAGATTTTTGGATTAAATGATAAGGGTTATGTTTGGAGAAAGGAGAAAACTGCATTCCAGCATAAAAACCTAATTTCATCTGTGAAACACAGTGGTGGTGGTGGTGGTATCATGGTTTAGGCCTGTTTTGCTGCATCTGTCCCAAGATGACTTGCCATCATTGATGGGACAATGAAATCTGAATTATACCAGAATATTCGAAAGGAAAATGTCAGAACTTCTGCCCATGAGCTGTATCTCGAGAGAACGCAGATCATGCAGCAAGACAACGAACCAAAGCACACAAGTCATTCGACCAAAGAATGCTTAAAGAAGAATACATTTAATGTTTGGGAATGGCCAAGTCAAAGTCCAGACCTTAATCCAATCGAAATGTTGTCGAAGGACTTAAAGCGAGCAGTTCATGGGAGGAAACACACCAACATAACAGAGCTGAAGTTGTTTTGTATGGAGGAATGGGGTAAAATTCCTCCAAGCTGATGTTCAGGACTAATCAACAATTACTGGAAACATTTACATGCAGTTATTGCTGCACAAGGGGTCATACCAGATACTGAAAGCAAAGGTTCACATACTTTTGGCACTCACAGATATGTGATATTGGATCATTTTCCTCAATAAAAAATAGAATAAAAATACAGGAAATTCTGAAGGGTTCACAAACTTTTAAGCACCACTGTAGATTACTGATCATTAATACATTGTTTTAGGTAACTTTGAGACAATAGATGCATAATAATAATAATAATAATAATTATTATTATTATTATTATTTATATAACACTTTTGTCCCAATAGGGCTCAAAGAACTTGACATATTTGCAGAGGGTGAGGCAGCCATCTTGGGAGTGTTCAATTGCTATTCTAAGTAATCATTCACATAAGTCACTGCCTCTACTTGAGCTTACAGTTTAAATTCCATAACACAGTTACCCGACACAACACACACTTGGGTCTATTTTTTCTAATAAGCCATTTCACCTAACAGTATGTTTCTGGAATTTGTGGGAGGAAACAAGACTACCCTAAGCAAACCCACACAAACACAGGGAGAACATACAAAATCCATGTGGATTTGTCCCTGGTGGAAATCGAACCAGACACCCCACTGATGTCTGACAACAATGCTAACCACACTGCCACCATAATGCCAAAAAGTATAACATATACTCTCTCAGAAAAATATAAAAATATATTTGGAAAGACAAAAGTTGTAAGCATAAGTTCTAGAAACATAAAGATTCCACTTTATGTGCTTAACCCAGTGGTTCCCAAACTGTGTGACTACTAGGCACCCTGGGGCGCCTCGGGACACTTGTAGGGGTGCCTTGGATTAGTGGTTCAGGACCAATTAAAATTATTTATGGTCAGTGTAACAGGCAAAACCAGTGCTGGTGGCTGCTAATCATAAAATATGTGGACAAACAGGAGCAAATCTTGTCCCTCACCACACAATTTAACTTATGGATGACACATAAACACAATTTACTTTATTTAATATTTCTCTCTAAATGTCTCAATAACAAGCTTTTGTCCTGGAGGTGCCGTGAAAAAAATTCTGATGCTCTAGGGCGTCGTGATTCCAAAAAGTTTGGGAACCACTGGCGTAACCACTTAACTGATGATTTTTACCCCCACAAAACTGCTGAGAATCTTTTTTTTTATTACTTAATAAAGGGCCTAATTCAGACCTGATCGCTGGGCAGCGATTTTTGCTGTCCTGCGATCAGATAGTCGCCATCTACAGGGGGAGGGTATTTGAGCTGTGCAAGTGTGTGAACGCATGTGTAGCAGAGCTACACAAACTAATTTTGTGTAGTCTCTGCGCAGCCCAGTACTTACTCAGCTGCTCTCCAGGACCGGATTTGACGTCAGACACCGTCCCTGAAAACGCATGGAGACGCCGGCGTTTTTCCAGACACTCCCTGAAAACGGTCAGTTGCCACCCAGAAACGCCCTCTACCTGTCAATCTCATTGCGATTGCCCGTGCGATCGCTTTTTTTCGCACCATCCCATCGCTATGCACCGATGCCCGGTGCAGTCGTCCAATGAGACTGCGCATTGCGGTGCACACGCATGCGTAGTTCGGACCTGATCGCAGGCTGTGAGAAAACGCAGCCTAGCGATGAGGTCTGAATTACCCCCAAAGTTTTAAAAGTATTTTTTGTTTTAAAATATTTGATTTAAAAAATATATATATCTAGAGGGTGTTTTGCACCTCCCCATCCCCCCGTGTCCATAGACCCCCATAATAAAATAACTTCCCACCAATAGACCCCCCAGTGGTCGTACATCCTAAGAAGAGTATTTCCACACACCCTTAGTACCACTAGTGATAGATCTCCCCCTAGGGGTTTGATGAACATGAATATAATTAATTGATTATGTGGTGGTTAATAAAATTGAAATTGGTTGTTATGATGCTGAAAGAGTTAATGTTGTTTTAGTTAATCTTGTGGGGATGATATTGGCAGTCACAAAAGCTTTGTATTATGACAGGCACTGGGATGTTCTATGGACTGTATGGTAGTCACTGAATACTCTCCGTACTGTGTGGCAGCCACTAAGATGCTCTCTGTACTGTCTTGTGGTCACTAGATACTCTCTATACTGTATGACAGTCATTAGGGTGCTATATGTAGCGTATAGCTATCATTACAATGCTCTTTGTACTGTATGGCATAATTAGGAGTTCTCTGCTGAATTGTGGTTACTGAAATCTCTTTTTATAGTTTGGTGGACGTTAGGATACTCTCTGTATTGTATGGTGTTCACTGGGATGCTCTTTGTATTGCATGACAGTCTCGTGCTCCCAGCTCATCTTTGAGGTTGTGTGATTGCTGCAATCAGATTGCTAAATGGGAGACTGAAAACTACAGGTTACTGAATATAAACATAAACATTGTGGTGGTGGTGGTAGCAGGGGGGGGGGGATCTGTCAATATAACTGGATTATTTAACGGCGTGGCTGGAACCCTTAATTACACCCTGTTACTAAGGCAAGGACACTGATAAAACCAGCAATTCTCAGTAATATTATCACTAACAAGCAATTTCATGTTGATCAACAAGTGACCGCTGGTCCCATAAATGTGTCACCTATCTTTGTGTGGGAGTACTGAGTCACATTATGAAGTGTTCCTAACACAATAGTTGGCTGGTTAAATTGTTCAGAAAACATCCAATCATGGAGTAACCTGTTACATACACTGTCAGACTGCATAGCTCTATTACGGGTGGTCTTCTGTTTGCCGGCGGTCGGGCTCCCGGCGCTCAGTATACCGGCGCCGGGAGCCCGACAGCCGGCATACCGACAATTATTTTCCCTCGTGGGGGTCCACGACCCCCATAGAGGGAGAATAAAATAGTGTGGCGCGCGTAGCGCGCCACCGTGCCCGTAGCGTGGCGAGCGCAGCGAGCCCGCAAGGGGCTCATTTGCGCTCGCCAAGCTGTCGGTAAGCCGGCGGTCGGGCTCCCGGCGCCGGGATGCTGGTCGCCGGGAGCCCGACCGCCGGCCACCCGTAGTGAACCCCTCTATTACATAGGACTAGTAAAATGTCTGCAGACTGGAAATGATTCAGTTAATCTGTGTTGCATGTGACTCTTCTGATGGCCAAATGTGGCCCCTGAGACACTTAATGTAAACTATTCATGATCATGCTTTGTGTATGTAAATACTGGAGTGACATATTGGGTGCATTAGCTGGGTCACGTCTATTAATCCAATGGACTCTGCAGGCAAGCATATCATAAATTGTAAGAGATAAACACTTACAAATATAATTGCAATTATATATTACCAAATTGTAGTTTTAAAGCATACAGTACATTACGCACGACCACAGGCATATTAAATAATCCTCACACTGAGGTATCATTTCTGTATTTAAACTCTATTAGTTTGCTAGAAAATTGGAAGTGTACATGACATAAATAAATTTTTTGTAGAAACAGAAATATTCTCCTTGATATGAATTACACAAAATATTACACTGACAACATTCCATAAAATGACAGCATGTAGGTAAAAAACGTGACAGTCGTTTCCCACTGAGCTTCATCCGCCCACCCTATCACTTTCAACTGGTAAATTCAGGAAATACAGCTTGCTGGTCTCCTCTTTCTGTTGTTAATACCAGTGGTCCATTGGTGGTAATGGCCTATGGGCCCATCTGCAAGTTCTCTTGACGCGTTTTCTCTTGAAGACATTACCACTTTTAGTGGTCTATGGTGGTCATTCTAAGTTGTTCGCTCGCTAGCAGTTTTTAGAAGCCGTACAAACGCTATGCCGCCGCCCACTGGGAGTGTATTTTAGCTTAGCAGAAGTGCGAACGAAGGGATCGCAGACCGGCTACAAAATATTTTTGTGCCGTTTTAGAGCAGCTTCAAACCTACTCAGCGCAATCACTTTAGACCAGGGCTGGCCAAACCGGTCCTCGAGATCTACCAACAGTTCACATTTTCCAGACCACCTAGCTGGTGCACAGGTGTAGTCATTAGTTACTAATTAAGATGTGCTGCATTCATTCCTAACTGACAATTCTACAGATCTCCAGGAGGCCTAGAAAACATGAACTGTTGGTAGATTTCGAGGACCGGTTTGGCCAGCCCTGCTTTAGACCATTCAGTTCCTGATTTGAAGTGAGAAACACGCCCTGCGTTCGCCCAGCCACGCCTGCATTTTTCCTGGCACGCCTGCATTTTTCCGAACACTCCCTGAAAACGGTCAGTTGACACCCAGAAACGCCCTCTTCCTGCCAATCACTCTGCGGCTGCCTGTGCGACTGAAAAGCATCGCTAGACCCTGTGTAAAACTACATCGTTGGTTGTAATAATACGCCGCGTGTGCGCATTGCGCAGCATACGCATGCGCAGAAGTGCAGTTTTTTTGCCTTATCGCTGCACAGCGAACAACTCGGAATGACCATCTATGTACTAAGACTTGCATCTAAATGTCATAGCCTCCCGAGTTCCAGAGGTTTAGGACTTTTGTGCAAGACTGCGTATTTTTTGTAAAGCAGCAACCCATTTACAAAGCAAAACCAGGTTGGTTTTGCCTTGTAAATGATTGCTGCTTTAAAAAAATGGGCTGACTAGTAGAGAAAAATCTTATTCATGTGACATTGAGGGCTGCTAAGTTTGTGTAATTGTGCTATTATTTATGCACACTTATTGGGGGTAATTCTGAGTTGATCGCAGCAGCAAGTTTGTTAGCAGTTGGGCAAAACCATGTGCACTGCAGGGGGGGGGGGGGGGCAGATATAACATTTGCAGAGAGAGCTAGATTTGGGTGGGTTATTTTGTTTCTGTGCAGGGTAAATAATGGCTGCTTTATTTTTACACTGCAATTTAGATTTCAGTTTGAATACACCCCACCCAAATCTAACTCTCTCTGCACATGTTATATCTGTCCCCCCTGCAGTGCACATGGTTTTGCCCAACTGCTAACAAATTTGCTGCTGCGATCAACTCAGAATTAGGCCCATTGGTGGTCATTCCGAGTTGTTCGCTCGTTGCCGATTTTCGCTATGCTGCGATTTGTTGCTAAATGTGCATGCGCATGGTGCGCAGGGCGCATGCGCTTAGTTATTTAACTAAAAACTTAGCAGTTTTGCTGGTGTTTGTGCTGCGCTTTTCAATCGCACTGCTGATCGGTGAATGATTGACAGGAAAGGGGCGTTTCTGGGTGGTAACTCAGCGTTTTCCGGGAGTGTGCTAAAAAAACGCAGGCGTGTCAGGGAAAAACGCGAGAGTGTCTGGAGAAACGGGGGAGTGGCTGGCCGAATGCAGGGCGTGTTTTTGACGTTAAACCAGGAACTAAACGGACTGAGCTGATCGCAATCTAGAAGTAGGTCTGGAGCTACTCAGAAACTGCTTGAAAATATTTAGTAGCAGTTCTGCTAATCTTTCGTTCGCTATTCTGCTAAGCTAAGATACACTCCCAGAGGGCGGCGGCCTAGCGTGTGCAATGCTGCTAAAAGCAGCCAGCGAGCGAACAACTCGGAATGAGGGCCTTTGTTCAAACATACATTTTATAAAAACATGTAAGCAACATCAGTAACTTTTTACATATTGATAATTAGAAGTAAGATTCCTGACTGTTACAAATGAAAACACAAACCTACAGAAACATGCTGGGTTTAATATTAACAAACGTTATCTCAAGGTAGATTGAAAAAGAAAGTTCACCTAGAGACAGTCTGTTCTTTAGTCAGGTGACATTCCTGTATTTAACCTGCTCCACACTGCCTGAGATCAGGCGCTTTCTTCCCAGCGGTATGCAGTCAACTCGTCAATGTGGACAATGTTGACATTCATTTTATTGACACCAAAATGTCAACATTTATGATGTTAACATGGTTAACATGTCAACATTATTAATGTTGACACCATAGCCGGCCCTAGGCAAAGGCAATCTAGGTAAATGCTTAGGGCATTTAACATGCCTAGGGGCACAAGCAGCTTCTGCTGATTAAAATGATATGCAGCATGCCTATATTCTGTGTGTGACTGCAGCTGTATCTGCATACGAAATGCTACGTTACAGTGTGTTCCTGGAAATCAGCCACAGTCGCACACAGAATATAGGCATGCTGCATATCGTTTTAATCAGCAGAAGCTGCTTGTGCATCCTAGCCACACAATAATGCAAATAAGATGCATTTTCATAAAAAAAAGCACCCAACGTTAGCAGAGCTGCCTGCTGACTCACGCAAGGCATCTCCTGCTGCATGGCGTATTGAGGCAAGATTTATGAGGACACATCTGTAGCCAAGCAGAGGCAGAGGTCACAGTGTTAGCGGACATGTGAGTGCTGTGTGCTGGTGGCTTAGTTGTGCAATAGTGTTCGATATATGTGTAAGGGGCAATAAGTGTGTCATGTGTATAAATGCATTAATAATGTGCAGCACATTTGTTTGGGACATTATGTGTATAAGGGTATTAATAAAGGTTTGCATAATATGTAAGGCGCATTATGTTTATAAGGACATTAATAATGTGTGTCATGTGTGTAAGTGGCATTACTGTGTGGTATTATGTGTATAAATGCATTACTAATGTGTGGCATTGTGTATAAGGTGCTCTACTGTGTGGCGTAACGTATAGAAAGGGCACTACTGTGTGGTCTAATGTGAATAAAGAGCAATATGGTGTATATATATATATATATATTATATATAATGTGAATAAGGGGCACTACTGTGAGGAATTACGTACAGTATATAAGGTAAAGTGGTACCACTGTGTGATGTAACGTGAATTAGGGACACTATCGCATGATATAATGTGAATAAAGTTCCATTACTGTGTGGCGTAATTTGTATTGGGGGTACTTTTGTATGGCCATGCCCCATCCCAAAAGAACACACCCCTTTTTGGGCTGTGCACCGAATGTGTGCATTGTTCCTATTTAAAATATAGGTGGTAGGACCACAAAAATGAGGACTGCTATGGGTGAGGGGTGATGGGTCAGAGGTGGAACTAGCGTCTGTACAAGGGGGCACCATTTAAAATCTTGCCTAGGGCATCATATTGGTTAGGGCCAGCTCTGGTTAACACCTGGAAAATGACGACATGGGCAACATCTTGACATTAGCATTAAGCTTAGAGGTTAGGGTTACTTTAAAAGTACATTGCTGCTATTTTGACGATGTCAGCATTTCATTAGTGTCAATGGGCTGAATGTCAACGTGGCCAACTTTCACATAACAATCATAGGGGTATATGCAATTGCGGTCGAATTCCCGAAAATGCCGAAAAACGGGACATTTTCGCCAAAAAAAAAAAAAAATTCGACAATGCAATTCAGTACTTTCCGTCAAAAAAACGGACTTTCCAAATTCGACTTTTTGAAATTCGACATTTGTCAAATTCGACATTTCTGCAATGGTACAAATGTGGCAATTCGCCAAAAGTATATTCAATTGAAGTTTGGAAATTCGACAACAGTGCTTTTAGACAGTAAATTCGTAATTTTCAATCTGCCACACTTTGGTGGCGGAATCTAATAAAAAAAATTTAAAACATGGGTTTTTTTGTATTTTTTTTTTTGGTAATAGCATATCTATTTATATTAGAAGGGATTAGGTACTTGATTTGTCTATTTTGGAGGCACAAGTATTATTTATATATTTTAAAAAATATTATAATTATTATTATTATTTTTTTAAATGGAATGGTAAAAATCAGAAAAAAAAGCATAACCAGCCTCTTCGAGCCGGTCCTGGTTCTAAAAATCCGGGGGGAAAACTGACAGGGGATCCCCCGTATTTTTAAAACCAGCACCGGGCTCTGCGCCTGGTGCTGGTGCAAAAAATACGGGGGACAAAAAGAGTAGGGGTCCCCCGTATTTTTAACACCAGCATCGGGCTCCACTAGCTGGACAGATAATGCCACAGCCGGGGGTCACTTTTATACAGCGCCCTGCGGCCGTGGCATTAAATATCCAACTAGTCACCCCTGGCCGGGGTACCCTGGGGGAGTGGGGACCCCTTCAATCAAGGAGTCCCCGTCCCCCCAGCCACCCAAGGGCCAGGGGTGAAGCCCGAGGCTGTCCCCCCCCATCCAAGCTGCGGATGGGGGGCTGATAGCCTTGAGAAAATTGAAAGAATATTGTTTTTTCCAGTAGTACTACAAGTCCCAGCAAGCCTCCCCCGCAAGCTGGTACTTGGAGAACCACAAGTACCAGCATGCGGGAGAAAAACGGGCCCGCTGGTACCTGTAGTTCTACTGGAAAAAAAATACCCAAATAAAAACAGGACACGCACACCGTGAGAGTAAAAGTTTATTTCACACATGTTGACACACACATACTTACCTATGTTCACACGCCGACCTCTGTCCACTTGTCCAAGTAGAATCCACGTGTACCTGTGAATAAAATTATACTCACCTCAATCCAGTGTCCAGATTATAATCCAATTACTTGGCAAAAAAAAAAAACGAACACCCGAACCAGGCGGACTGAAAGGGGTCCCATGTTTACACATGGGACCCCTTTCCCCGAATGCAGAGACCCCCCCGTGACTGCTGTCACAGAAAGGTCTCTTAAGCCAATCAGGAAGCGCTACTTCGTGGCACTCTCCTGATTGGCTGTATACGCGTCTGCTGTCAGACAGCGCATCGCACAGCTCCCTCCATTAGTTTCAATGGTGGGAACTTTGCGGTCAGCGGTGGGGTTACCCGCGGTCAGCCGCTGACCGCGGGTGACGTCACCGCAGACGCAAAGTTCCCACCATTGAATATAATGGAGAGGCTTTGCGATGCGCTGTCTGACAGCTCAGACGCGCATAGCCAATCAGCAGAGTGCCAGGACGTTGCGCTCGCTGATTGGCTGAAGAGACCTTTCTGTGACAGCAGTCACGGGGGGGTCTCTGCATTCGGGGAAAGGGGTCCCATATGTAAACATGGGACCCCTTTCAGTCCACCTGGTCCGGGTGTTCGGTTTTTTTTTTTTTGCCAAGTACGTGGATTATAATCTGGACACTGGATTGAGGTGAGTATAATTTTATTCACAGGTACACGTGGATTCTACTTGGACAAGTGGACAGAGATCGGCGTGTGAACATAGGTAAGTATGTGTGTGTCAACATGTGTGAAATAAACTTTTACTCTCACGGTGTGCGTGTCCTGATTTTATTTGGGTATTTTTTTCCAGTAGAACTACAGGTACCAGCGGGCCCGTTTTTCTCCCGCATGCTGGTACTTGTGGTTCTTACAGTGCCATATGGAGATTCTAGGGGTGGCTCCAGGTGAGTTAGCTCTCAATTTGGATATATTTGTTAAGTGTCACTATCATGTGGCATGATATGATATGACCCGGAATGGCTGTTGTTATTATTATTATTAGTGTTGAGGTGTGGTTCCCCCTGGATTGAAGTGGCCGGGCTGCTGTGGGGTAGCACAGTATAATATTTATTTAGCACCCCCTTTAACACTTTTATTAATCCTTTAGATCTTTTTATAGGATCAATATGATTTATCTACAATCAAAATCTAGATCTTTTTATAGGATCAATATGATTTATCTACAATCAAAATCCTGATGGTCAAAATACAGACAAGGTGAAAATACCGACATGGTCAAAATACCGACATTTAAAATGTTGACATGGTCAAAATACCGACATTAAAATGTCATCAAGTCAAAAAGTCGACACAGGTTTTTACATTTTTTTGGGTGTGTATGTTGACATAGGTCAACATGGACACCGTATAGGTGTGCAGCGTCCCCTCGCACAGCTCGCGCATGGTGCCTCGCTGCGCTCGACACACTATTATATTCCCCCTCCATGTCCACTGGGATGGCAAAGTATGAACAAGTCGGTTTCAATGAAAAAATCACGAAAAACTCATGTCGATTTTCTGACCTGTCGACATTTTAAATGTCTGTATTTTGACAATGGGCCTAATCAGACCTGATATCCCCTTCAGACCTGATATCCCCAGATCACCTTCAGACCTGATTGTAGATGTGCTAAATTTAGCAAATCTACGATCAGTCACACAGACATGTGGGGGGACGCCCAGCACAGGGTAGTCTGCCCCGAATGTTAGGCCCGACCTCTCTGCACAAGTACAAAAGCATTGTACAGCAGCGATGCTTTTGTCGTTTAGGAGTAGCTCCCTGCCAGCGCAGCTCCTGCGCGATGGCAGGGAGCTACTCGTCGCTGTGAGGGTCGCAGCAGCTGCGTGTGATGACCTAATGGTCAGGGCACGCCTGCGTTGCCCGGACCGCGCCCCTAAACGGCGACAAATGCCGCCAGCCTGCCCAGCAACCGCCTCTGCCTGTCAATCAAGCAGAGGCGATCGCAGAATGAGACGGCCATCAGCAGTCTGGCATGTGCAAGCGCACTGCGGCACCGGCGCATGCGCAGTTCAGACCTGATCGGCTGCTGTGTGAAAACGCACAGCACCGATCAGATCTGAATTAGGCCCACTGTCGGTATTTTGACCGTCGGGATTTTGATTGCAGGTAAATTGACTGCATCCCCTTTTTATTACACCATCACTAGTATATCACTTTTTGTATATAGATTTTGCTTTCCTTTTATTAATACATACTAACACTTTAACCTATCACATGTGTGCTGCCCTGGGGTGGTTGGCCTATGCCAGCTTGTGGGGTTTTGCGCCCCAGACTTACAGTGCATCCGGAAAGTATTCACAGCGCTTCACTTTTTCCACATTTTGTTATGTTACAGCCTTATTCCAAAATGGAATAAATTCATTTTTTTCCTCAAAATTCTGCACACAATACCCCATAAGGACAACGTTAAAAAAGTTTTTTTGAGATTGTTGCAAATTTATTAAAAATAAAAAACTAAGAAATCACATGTACATAAGTATTCCTTTGCCATGAAGCTTAAAATTGAGCTCAGGTGCATCCTGTTTCCACTGATCATCCTTGAGATGTTCCTACAGCTTAATTGGAGTCCACCTGTGGTAAATTCAGTTGATTGGACATGATTTGGAAAGGCACACACCTGTCTATATAAGGTCCCACACTTGACAGTGCATGACTGAGCACAAACCAAGCCTGAAGTCAAAGGAATTGTCTGTAGACCTCTGAGACAGGATTGTCTCAAGGCACAAATCTGGGGAAGGGTACAGAAAAATAATCTGCTGCTTTGAAGGTCCCAATGAGCACAGTGGCCTCCATCATCCGTAAATGGAAGAAGTTCGGAACCACCAGGACTCTTTCTAGAGTTGGCCGGCTGTCTAAACGGAGCGATCTGGGGGAGAAGAGCCCTAGTCAGGGAGGTGACCAAGAACCCGATGGTCACTCTGTCAGAGTTACAGCATTCTTCTGTGAAGAGAGGAGAACCTTCCAGAAGGAGAACCATCTCTGCAGCAATCCACTAATCAGGCCTGTATCGTAGAGTGGCCAGACGGAAGCCACTCCTTAGTAAAAAGCACATGGCAGCCCGCCTGGAGTTTGCCAAAATGCACCTGAAGGACTCTCAGTTCATGAGAAACAAAATTCTCTGGTCTGATGATACAAAGATTGAACTCTTTAGCGAGAATGCCAGGCGTCATGTTTGGAGGAAACCAGGCACCGCTCATCATAAGGCCAATACCATCCCTACAGTGAAGCATGGTGGTGGCAGCAACATGCTGTGGGGATGTTTTTCAGCGGCAGGAACTGGGAGTCTAGTAAGGATAGAGGGAAAGATGAACGTAGCAATGTACAGAGACATCCTGGATGAAAACCTGCTCCAGAGCATTCTTGACCTCAAACTGGGGTGATGGTTCATCTTTCAGCAGGACAACGACCCTAAGCACACAGGCAAGATATCAAAGGAGTGGCTTCAGAACAACTCTGTGAATGTCCTTGAGTGGCCCAGCCACAGCCCAGACTTGAATCCGATTGAACATCTCTGAAGAGATCTGAAAATGGCTGTGCACCGACGCTTCCGACCTGATGGAGCTTGAGAGGTGCTGAAAAGAGGAATAGGCGAAACTGCCCAAAGATAGGTGTTCCAAACTTGTGGCATCATATTCAAAAAGACTTGAGGCTGTAATTGCTGCCAAAGGTGCATCAACAAAGTATTGAGCAAAGGCTGTGAATACTTATGTACATGTGATTTCTTATTTTTTTATTTTGAATAAATTTGCCAAAATCTAAAAACTTTTTTTCACATTGTCATTATGGGGTATTGTGTGTAGAATTTTGAGGGAAAAATGAATTTATTCCATATTGGTATAAGGCTGTAACATAACAAAATGTGGCAAAAGTGAAGCGCTGTGAATACTTTCCGGATACACTATAGATACAGTATTAGGGACCACCAGCATCAGAGAAGCCTTGTCGGGGCCTGGCGACTTGCCATATATTTACAAATATATGTAACTAAGACCTCTGGATTTCTATTATATATAGCTTTTCAAGTCATGTTGCCAATATAGTTTGGCATGCTGGGGGACACAAGGGGTTAATCCCCATTCTGTTTCTTGCTTAGAATCACCCCTCCCTTTCAAGCACCGGAAATATTATGTCAAATTCTGTTTTGTCAATAAAATCTTGTTGATCTATTTGCTATCAGTGTCCAATCACTTTTGTCTACATAGTGTGTGTGTGTGCGCGCGTGTGTGTGTGTGTGTATATATATATATATATATGTATGTAGTGGGGGCCACATGTGCAAGTGTGATCTTTGTCCATGTACAAAAGAAAAAAGGGAACCAATAATTTATTATTATTATTATTATTATTATTATTATTATTATTACTATTATTATTATTATTATTATTATTATTATTATTATTTGTCATAATACAGTTTGCTATCTGAAATCAGCTTCCTCGGAAGCCAAGTGAAAAGACATAAATTGCTGTAAGGAAGGTATAACTCTCTGCCTAGATAAGCATTGCTCATCATCTGTGTGACACATAATGCAAATGTTTTACTTTACACATCGCCCAGGTGAGTTATCATTCTGCAGGACGAGTGATGAAAGACATTTTATGGTTTAAGCCACTTTTAAAAGAATGTCAGCATGGGTGAAGCAGTATTTTATTGTCCATATGAACTGTAAATGTATCATGGTTGCTGACATATAAATATTATTTTTTTATTGATATGATACATATTATGAAATTTACCTTTGAATGATTCTTCCCCTGAGCGCATAATGGGGGTAATGTAAAGTTGATCGCAGCAGCAAATTTGCTAGCAGCTGGGCAAAACCATGTGCACTGCAGGGGGGGCAGATATAACATTTGCAGAGAGAGTTAAGGTGCATACACACGGAGCGATATAACTGAGCGATTTTGACTATATAGTCAAAATCGCTCAGAAAGTTAGTGCAGATCGCTCCGTGTGTACACAGCCAGCGATAGCGATGCGCGTCCCCGCTAGGTCGCTATCGCTGGGAAAAATAGTCAGTGCAGGCAAGTCAATTTTGACTATGTCGCTGCAAAAGTTAGGCAAAATCGCTAACACTTTAAGAGGCCAGCGATTTTGCCCAGCGATAGCGATGTGCAGGCGGCGGTGGTGCGGGCGGCGGCGGGTTGTGGCGGCGGTGCGGGCGGCGGCGGGTTGCGGTGGCGGTGTGGGCGACGGCGGGTTGCGGCGGCGGGTTGCTGTGTGGGCGGTGCGGGCGGCGGCGGATTGCGGCAGCGGTGCGGGCGGGGGAAATTTACCTTTCTATTGCAGAGTTTGGCAGCGGAGCGGTACCAGTTTCAAAAATGGCGCCTCAGCGTCATTTTTGAAATTCAAGATGGCCGCCGCGAGCCAATCACGGCTCGCCGCGTCATCGCCCCGCCCCCTCCCGCTGACTTATATAAGTCAGCGCGAGGCAGCGGCTGTCAGTCCGACGGCGGAGGAGGAGCGGAGAAGAGCTCCTGAAGACGCCGTGGAAGTCCTGGATGGGCGGCGGCTATGCAAAAGAGCTTAGCAGCCGCCGCCCACCAGGTGAAGATGCCGGAGCAAGACCACAGAAGCCCTGGGGAGGTGGCGCCCCCCCAGGTGAAGACGCCGGAAGCCCTGGGAAGGCGGCGGCCATGCAAAAGAGCTTAAAGGCTGCCGCCCCCAGGTGAAGACCCAGTTTAATAAAGGATTTTTAAAAGAATGTGTTGTGTTTTTTTTTTTATATTTTCTTTACAGGTGGACTACAGGTGCCAGCGGGCCCTTTATGTCCGGGCATGCTGGCACTTGTGGTTCTCCAAGTGCCAACATGCTGGGGCAGGCTTGCTGGGACCTGTAGGCCTCCTGTAAAGAACAATATTACTATTGAAAGGCTATCAGCCTCCCATCCACCGGGCCACGGATGGGGGGGACAGCCTCGGGCTTCACCCCTGGCCCTTGGGTGGCTGGAGGGGGGGGACTCCTTGATTTAAGGGGTCCTCACTCCTCCAGTGTACCCCGGCCAGGGGTGACTAGTTGGGGGGGTAATGGCACGGCCGCAGGGACCAATATAAACGTGTCCCCCGGCTGTGGCATTATCTCCCTGGCTAGTGGAGCCCGGTGCTGGTTTGGAAAATACGGGGGGACCCCTATGTCTTTTGTCCCCCGTATTTTTTAAACCAGGACCGGACGCAGAGCCCGGTGCTGGTTGTCTAAATATGGGGGAACCCTACTCATTTTTTCCTCTGTATTTTAACAACCAGGACTGGCTCAAAGAGCCCGAGGCTGGTTTTACATAGGAGGGGGGACCCCACGCAAAATTTTTTTTTAACTTTCAGCTATTTAAATACCAGCCACCCTGTAAAATCGTCCTATATATGACACTCATCCCCTTATTTAAATGAGATAGTCAAAATCTCCCATAGCCAAAATCTCTTGCATAGTTAGACAAAATCTCTGGTAAAGTTAGTCAAAATCTCCTACTGCCAGTTCAAGGGAAAAGTTAGTCAAAATCTCTCATAGCCAAAATCTCTCCGTGTGTATGCACCTTTAGATTTGGGTGGGTTATTTTGTTTCTGTGCAGGGTAAATATTGGCTGCGTTATTTTTACACTGCAATTTAGATTTCAGTTTGAACACACCCCACCCAAATCTAACTCTCTCTGCACATGTTATATCTGCCCCCCCCCCCCCCCCTGCAGTGCACATGGTTTTGCCCAACTGCTAACAAATTTGCTGCTGCGATCAACTCTGAATTAGGCCCAATGTCACGATGATGGTCCACCAGCACTGCCCATAGTGTCCATAGGACGCTCTAGACGGCTGTACACTGCAGAAGCAATACTAGCTGCAGGAAGCCATTCCATGATAGTCAGATGCAGGAGCTATAGGGCATTGCTTGCACACCCCCAGTTGCGGCCCTGGTGTCAATCAGTAGAGGATATCATACCTTAATCATTCTGTAATATTAAAAGAGCTGAGAACTACAGCATTAGAGATGACACTGGCACCTGAGTTACCCAACTTTTCTAGACGGTACTAAAGCAGGGCAAATGCTACAGATCTAGGGAAAGGCTAGCAATGGTTACAGCCCACATGACAGAATGGATGACATTTCTAAAAACACTGAAAGCAACCAATCAGACATTTGCTTTCTATTAGTAAACTGTCCTAGAAAATGGCAAAATCTTATTGGTTGCTATGGACAACATAATCTTTGCTATTTAGGGCTAGAAAAAACTTTTAGGGGGAAAACTTTGTTCTTTTTGTTGTTTAGAATAACCCCTCCCTGTCATGCAACTGAGAAGTATTACTAAATTGGTGTCATTTATATTGCTGTTCTGAGAGTCATTGAACGGAACCATCGGGAAACAGTCAGCTTCCCGATGGACGGGATCCCGGCACTCGAAATACTGACGACGGAATCCTGTCTGACGCAGAAACAATGGCGTCTAAAGCCCGACAGGACTCAGAATCCCAGCGTCTAAATACCGGCGCCCGGAATCCCGATCCTTCTTTCAGCAGGACACACTCACGTCTCGCCGCGGGTGTGTGTGTTGTGTTACGTTTAGCCATTAGAGGGGGGGGTTAAGGTTCAGGGATGGGAAGATTAGGGTTAGGTACCAGGGAGGGAGGGTTAGGCACTTAGCAGGGGAGGTTAGGGTAAGGCACCAAGCGGGGAAGGTTAGGTGTAGGCAGCTGGAAAGGGAGGGGTAGGGACCAAGCGGGGAGGGTTAGGGTTAGGCACCACTGGGGAGGGTTAATATAGGGAACAGGTGAAGGTTAGGGGGCTTACTGGGGGGCTGTCGGGATTCTGATGGACGAAATGTTGCTTTTGGTATTTTGACCTCCGGCATCCTGTCCATTGGGAAATCATACTGAACCCGGACCATTATTTGGAGGGCATGCTGGTTTTTGTAGTGCCATTTGGAGGATCTAGGGGTGACTCCAGGTGAGTTGGCTTTTAATTTAGATATATTTTGTATGTGCTATTATCATGTAGCACAACAACAAGCAATGTTATGACCCAGAATGGGTTATATTATCATGTAGTGTTACAGACCACCAGTATCAGAGAAGCCTTGCCGAGGCCTGGTGGCTTAACCATATCTTTGCAAATATATGCAACTAAGATCTCTGAATTTTCTATTATCATATAGTGTTCAAGTCTTATTTGCTGATACCTGTTGGTATGCTGGGGGAAAACTGTACTTTATTTCTTGTTTAGGACTAGATGTATCAGCATTGATTTACAGTAAGTTTTCGGGAGATTTCCACATCAGTTAAGGTTTCCCTATATGCATGATTATGGAACATACTGTATGTGGTTCCCCTGTTTTCATTCTGCAGATCAGTCCCTGTATCTTTCTATACGGATTGTAATCTACCCATATGAAACAAACTGAGACTCGATCACTAACACCCCATAAGTTGATGGCATAAGCAATTGAACTGTAGCCTATTGACAAAAAAATTACAACATTTCAGAGACAGATACCTTGGATGGTTGTGCACACTTATTACATCTATCAGATCTAAAACACAAAAGTAATGATTTCGCCAGGACAGCCTAATATTGCAGTAGTTGTTTTTATTAATGCAGTTGAGCGAAGAGTTCTGGGAATGAAGACTGACTGCAATTGTATTACCTTTAGTAACCTATAGAACTTTTTTATAAATGTCCTTCAAATACTATTATTATTGTTATCGTTTATTCATAAGGCGCCACAAAGGTTCCGCCGCGCCTAACAGAGTACATAAATAAATAAGCAAAAAATAGGATTTTAATACCTACCGGTAAATTCTTTTCTCCTAGTCCGTAGAGGATGCTGGGGACTCCAAAAGGACCATGGGGTCTATACCAAAGCTCCAGACCGGGCGGGAGAGTGCGGACGACTCTGCAGCACCAATAGAGCAAACCTGAGGTCCTCATCAGCCAGGGTATCAAACTTGTAGAATTTAGCAAAAGTGTTTGAACCCGACCACGTAGCTGCTCGGCACAGCTGAAGCGCCGAGACCCCTCAGGCAGCCGCCCAAGATGAGCCCACCTTCCTGGTAGAATGGGCCTTTACTGACTTCGGCAACGGCAACCCAGCCGTAGACTGAGCGTGCTGAATCGTATTACAAATCCAGCACGCAATAGTCTGCTTGGAAGAAGGATTTCCAATCTTGTTGGAAGCATACAGGACAAACAGAGCCTCTGTTTTCCTAACAAGAGCCGTTCTGGCGACATAAATTTTTAAAGCTCTTACGACATCAAGAGATTTTGGCACTGCCACAGCATCCGTAGCCACAGGCACCACAATAGGTTGATTTATGTGAAACGAAGAAACCACCTTCGGCAGAAATTGTTGACGAGTCCTCAATTCCGCTCTATCCACATGGAAAATCAAATATGGGCTCTTGTGAGACAAAACCGTCAATTCTGACACTTGTCTGGCGGACACCAAGGCCAAAAGCATGACCACTTTCCAAGTGAGAAACTTTAACTCAACCTTTCGCAAAGGTTCAAACCAGTGAGACATAAGAAATTGTAACACCACTTCAAGCTCCCACGGTGCCACAAAGGGAGCATGGATATGCAGCACTCCCTTCACGAAAGTCTGAACTTCAGGAAGGGCGGACAATTCTTTTAGAAAGAAAATAGATAAAGCCGAAATCTGCACTTTGATGGAACCCAATTTCAGGCCTGCATCCACTCCTGCCTGCAAAAAATGGAGGAAACGACCCAAGTAAAACTCCTCCGCAGGAGCTGTTTTGGCTTCACACCACGACACATATTTTCTCCAAATACGGTGATAATGCTTCGCCGTGACCTCCTTTCTAGCCTTAAGGAGAGTGGGGATGACTTCCCCGGGAATACCTTTACGAGCTAGGATTTGGCGTTCAACCTCCACACCGTCAAACGCAGCTGCGGTAAGTCCGGAAATACGCATGGCCCCTGCAGTAACAGGTCCTCTTTGAGAGGAAGCGGCCAAGGATCTTCTATGAGCAATTCCTGAAGATCTGGATACCAGGCCCTCCGTGGCCAATCTGGAACGACGAGTACTGCCGGAACCCTTGTTCGTCTTATGATCCTCAACACTCTTGAAATGAGAGGAAGTGGAGGGAACACATACACCGACTGAAACACCCACGGAGTTACTAGGGCGTCCACTGCACTGGCTAGGGGGTCCCTTGACCTGGAACAATACCTCAGAAGTTTCTTGTTGATGTGAGACGCCGTCATGTCTATTTGAGGAATTCCCCAACGCCTTGTCACTTCTGCAAATACCTCTTGATGAAGGGCCCACTCTCCTGGATGGAGATCGTGTCTGCTGAGGAAGTCTGCTTCCCAGTTGTCCATGCCCGGAAGGAAGACTGCTGACAGAGCGCTCACGTGCTGTTCCGCCCAGCGGAGAACTCTTGTGGCCTCCGCCATTGCCGCTCTGCTCCTTGTTCCGCCCTGGCGGTTTACGTACGCCACTGCTGTTATGTTGTCCGACTGAATCAGGACAGGTAGACCTTGAAGAAGGTTTTTCGCTTGCAGAAGGCCGTTGTTAATGGCTCTTAACTCCAGAACATTTATGTGGAGACCAGATTCCTGGCTTGACCATTTTCCCTGGAAACTTCTTCCTTGTGTAACTGCACCCCAGCCTCGGAGACTTGCATCTGTGGTCAGCAGGACCCAATCCTGGATTCCTGTGTCCCTCTAGAAGGTGAGAGCTTTGCAGCCACCACAGGAGAGAAATTATGGTCCTGGAAGATAGACTTATTTTCCGGTGCATGTGCAGGTGAGATCTGGACCATTTGTTCAGCAGGTACCACTGAAACACCCGGGCATGAAATCTGCCAAACGGAATGGCTTCGTAAGCCGCAACCATCTTTCCCTAGCACTCGAGTGCATTGATGAACCGACACTCTTGCCGGTTTCAGAATCTCCTTGACCATGGTCTGGATTTCCAGAGCTTTTTCCGCCGGAAGAAACACTCTCTGTAGTTCCGTGTCTAGGATCATGCCCAAGAAGGGCAGCCGAGTTGTCGGGATCAACTGAGACTTTGGCAAATTTAGAATCCAACCATGATGTTGCAGAACCGTCAGGGAGAGTTCCACATTTCTTAGCAACTGTTCTTTTGATCTCGCATTTATCAGGAGATCGTCCAAGTACGGGATAATTGTGACACCCTGCTTGCGTAGGAGTACCATCATTTCCGCCATCACTTTGGTGAATACCCTCGGGGCCGTGGAAAGCCCAAACGGCAACGTCTGAAATTGGTAATGACAATCCTGCACCACAAATCTCAGGAAGGCCTGATGGGGAGGATATATCGGGACGTGTAAGTAGGCATCTTTTATGTCGACTGACGCCATAAAATCCCCCCCTTCTAGGCTGGAGATCACAGCTCGAAGAGATTCCATCTTGAACTTGAAAGTTTTCAAGTACGGATTGAGGGATTTTAGGTTCAGGATCGGTCTGACCGAGCCGTCTGGCTTTGGCACAACAAAGAGACTCGAATAGATCCCTTCCTCCCGTTGGGACGGGGGAACCGGGACAATGACCCTATGTTGACACAGCTTTTGTATCGCAGCATTTACTACTTCCCTTTCTGGAATAGAAACTGGCAAGCCTGATTTGAAAAATCGGCAGGGGGGCATCTCCTGAAACTCCAGTTTGTACCCCTGGGACACTATGTCTAAGACCCAATGATCTAGGCCCGATTGAAACCAGACATGACTGAAGATTCGTAGACGGGGCCCCCACCGGCATGGACTCCCATAGGGGAGCCCCAGCGTCATGCGGTGGACTTGGCAGAGGCAGGGGAGGACTTTTGGTCCTGGGCATCAGACACAGTAGGCGACCTTTTTCCCTTTCCTCTACCTTTTGAAGCGAGGAAGGACAAGCCCCTTCCTTTTTTGTATCCATTAGGCCGAAAGGACTGCATCTGATAATGGGGCGCCTTTTTCTGTTGTGCGGGAACATAAGGAAGAAAAGATGACTTACCCGCAGTAGCGGTAGACACCAGGTCAGCAAGGCCGTCACCAAACAAGACACTACCTTTAAAAGGGAGAGCTTCCATAGCTTTCTTGGAGTCGGCATCAGCATTCCATTGATGAATCCACAGCGCCCTCCTGGCCGAGACCGCCATGGCATTGGCCCTTGATCCCAAGAGGCCAATATCCCTCGCCGCATCCTTTAGGTAAGCTACAGCGTCCCTGATATAACCAAGAGTCAAAAGAATGTTATCCTTATCAAGGGTATCCATGTCAGATGCCAAATTATCAGCCCACTTAGCAATAGCACTACTCACCCACGCCGACGCCACGGCAGGTCTGAGGAGTGCACCCGTAGTGACATAAATGGCCTTTAATGTCGTTTCTTGCTTGCGATCCGCAGGATCCTTGAGGGCAGCCGTGTCAGGAGATGGAAGCGCCACTTTTTTGGACAGTCGGGACAGACCCTTGTCCACATTGGGAGACGACTCCCACTTCTCCCTGTCGTCAGAGGGGAAAGGATATGCCATAAAAATTCTCTTGGGAATCTGACATCTTTTGTCAGGCGACTCCCAAGCCTTTTCACAAAGAGCGTTCAGTTCATGAGAGGGGGGAAACTTCACCTCAGGTTTTTTCCCTTTAAATAAACAAACCCTTGTATCTGTAACAGGAGGTTCCTCAGAAATATGTAAAACATCTTTAATAGCCACAATCATGTACTGAATACTCTTTACCAATTTTGGATGTAAACTGGCCTCACTAAAGTCGACACTGGAATCAGAGTCCGTGTCGGTATCTGTATCTGCCATCTGGGTAAAGGAACGTTTCCGTGACCCTGAGTGAGACAAGGCGTCCTCCATGGATTTTCTCCACGTTTGTGTCTGAGAATCAGATTTATCCAGCCTCTTAGACAATAACGCCACATTTTCATTCAATGTACTCAACATATTCACCCAATCAGCAGTCGGCTGTGCCGACAGAGTCACTCCCAAATCCTTCTCTGCGCCCCCAGTAACTTCCTCCTGGGAGGAGCACTCAGCCTCAGACATGTCGACACACAGTACCGACACACACACACTGGCCAAAGGGGACAGACCCACAGGGAAGCCTGTAGAGAGAACACAGAGGGAGTATACCATCTCACACCCCAGCGCCCATATACTGCTAAAAAATAATATATGATGTCTGCGCTGTTTATATATAGCACCAATTGCCTGTGCCCCCCCCCCCCCCCCCCCCCCCGTTTTGCTCCCTGTACTTGTAAGGAGAGTGGAGGTCCAGGCCAGCGTCTCTGCATGCACTGTGAAAAGAGAAAATGGCGCTGGTAAGCTGTGCGGCTAAGCCACGCCCCCTCCCGGCGTGCTGTAGTCCCGCTCAAATTTAAATTATTATACTGGCGGGGGTTTCATAAATAGTGCCCAGGCACCCCTAATATGCGTTTTTGCCAGTGAAAAAAAGGCTCCAGTAACCTGCTGCCCACGGCACTCCCCCCAGCGCCCTGCACCCTGTGAGTGCCGTTGGTGTGTGTGTGGGAGGATGGAACGCAGCGCGACCGCTGCGCTGTACCTCCGTTACTGAAGTCTTCTGCCGTCACTGAAGTCTTCTGTTCTTCTAATACTCACCCGGCTTCTTTCTTCTGGCTTCTGTGAGGGGGTTGACGGCGCGGCTCCGGGAACAAGCAGCTAGGCGCACCAAGTGATCGAACCCTCTGGAGCTAATGGTGTCCAGTAGCCTAAGAAGCAGGGCCCTTAACTCAGAAGAAGTAGGTCTGACTTCTCTCCCCTCAGTCCCACGAAGCAGGGAGCCTGTAGCCAGCAGGTCTCCCTGAAAATAAAAAAGCCTAACATAAAGTCTTTCCAGAGAAACTCAGTAGAGCTCCCCTAGTGTGTCTCTCCTGGGCACAGAATCTGAGGTCTGGAGGAGGGGCATAGAGGGAGGAGCCAGTTCACACCCAGTAAAAGTCTTATAGTGTGCCCATGTCTCCTGCGGATCCCGTCTATACCCCATGGTCCTTTTGGAGTCCCCAGCATCCTCTAGGACGTAAGAGAAACAAGAAAACAATGCCTTAAAGTAAGGGCGAATCAATTGTCCACAAGGTTCCATAGTAGCCTTGTGAGTTATGCTTCCCGGCCAAGATGTGTTTGTATGCAATGGTTTTCACTCAAAATGTAGCAATTATCGTAATTGTCATCTGTGCATAAACATAATGCACAGGGCTTCTGCGAAACCTTGGGCCTGGCAATTGCATATGCAGTAAAGAAATGTTTTGCTACTACACATGCGCCAAAGCCATAATGTGCACAAATAGCGATGGATTAGTGACAGTGTACGCACAAAGTGTTTATTAGCAGTGAGTGACAAGTAATCAGTGTTTGGGGAGGTCCCAGGTGATGGCTAGGAAAATGCAGGCGTGTCATTCATTGTGAATTTGTACTCAGCTGGAGAGGCCCAGGTGAGACACTCAGTCTGAGACAGCATATGGCGGCTCTGAGGTTCGATGGTGCGACCAATGTGTGCCCGATATTTGCGCTTTGGTAAGTAAGCGGCGGATATGAGAAGCTGGCAGTGGGCGTCTCTCTGTATTAGAGGCATCTAGGTCATTAGCATATTTCCACAAGACCTCTGTGCAATCAATTGTATGCACCTGAATCAGGCCCCTTGTGACTTATGGAATGGACTCTATCAGGGGACAGGTAGCTTATAGATGTCTTACTGTATTATTAATCTACCAACATACTGTATTCATGTTCTGAGTACTAACTGAACACGAAGGGTTATAGGCCCTACACACATGCCGATTTTCTGAAAGATATGAACGTTTCGGCCGTCGGGCACCTCGGCGGCGCATCGTCTAATGTGTAGGGCCCCTTAGAGTTACCAAAACCTATAAAAAGTGCAGCAACCAATTTACATCTAGCTATCGTTAATCTAGAGAATATTATAGAGTAGTGATAGGTAACCTGATACACATCACTGACTGAATACTGGCTACTCTAACCACCAGAAGGGCTGCACATTACGCTTAGACTCACTCAAAATACATATAATCAATGAAACAGATGTCTATTTGAGATATAGCAGCTGTGATATTAAACAAGGGATACAAGCTACAACAAACAAATCTGATAAAGCAGAAAACAGCTGGGAGCCACAAATGTAAACTCGGGGACAACTGATGCCCACCACTCTTCTAGAAAATGATAGCTAGAACCTGACTGGTTGATAAGGGCAACACCTGCACTTTTCCTTTTAGAAGTTTCAGGAAATCTACTCCTCAATGACAGCAATACAGGTAAATACACTGTAGGCGTAAACAGAATGTGGGTGGAATTTGCTCAGAAAATATAATCTAAATAAATTATTAAATTGCCCCACATCCAGCTCCTACCAAGTGTCATTTTCTTTTATCTCTCGGGAAGACCTTTAAAATATGGAAATGCTCTGCAGCCTGTGATACCTGAAACTTCCCTTGGATTACGTTTATGAGTTATCAGCCAAAAACAATCTGAGCATTTGAAGGAACTGTGCCCTGACAAACGTTTACTTTATGAGTCTTATCTGTACATTCCTGTGGCATAAGAGCGTAGCATGCTGGCAGGGAATAGTCACTCCGGACATGTCATGGAAATACCACCTTATGCTGCCAAGCTATTCAGGGTTAGGTTTTATTTATTGATCTTCTTTATAGCTATGTTCTAGCTCAGGCTTGTAGCTAACTATCACATTCATCTGCATTTTTATTTTATGGAGGAGCACAGTCAAGTGAGTGCTAGTAAGTATACTCTCTAGCATGGGAGATGTTTAAAGGAAAACCAATGGCAGGTGCCACAGAGGTCACGCTCAATGCCTAGCAAAAGCCATCGGCTTCCTGCTCTCAGCACCTGCAGCACTGACGCTTATCAGTGTTCTCACAGGTGCAGCTGCTCGTTCTGGGGGGCAGGACCTCCGAGGAGCCTTCACATTGACTTACAATATGCTTTATTAGGGTTCCTGTCACACACAGCGTTGCTAGTAATAGTTCCAGCTAATCTAGTACCAGGGGATGGGATGAATTGGGATGGAAGACCAGACCGGGGAATTTATGAAAGCAGCTCTAATGGGGGTGGGGACTGTTAAAGTGGCAGGATCTATCAAGGGCTAAGGGGGGGCGGGATACTCGCTCATAGGGACTGTCTCTAAGTTGGATGCTCCGCCAACTTGAAGAAATGTATGTAACCCAAGAAAGTATAAAGGCATCCTTATTGAAGGATTTCTAATGTTTCAGATATGACTGTTGATGCTGGGAGCATTCAGCAAAACATTGTATTGCTTTAGGTTTTTATAAACTACACTGTTGCCATAGAAACTGTTACAGTAATATAGCCAAGCAAGTGTCATTTCTTTGTATGAGAATATTGTAACAATATAATAACATATATTCTTGTTATACTAGAAAGTCTCAAGCTCAGAGACAATATATATGAGTTGGGTATGTGTGACCGGCGGCCAGGAGAACGACGATCCTCATACTGACGCCGAGATCCCGGTTTCGAGATGTCCGATGGGGAGGGGGGGCAGGGAGTGTGAGCTACGCTTGCCACAGGTTCTATTCCTCCTCTATGGGTGTCGTGGACACCCACGAGTGGGAAAAGTCTCTGTTAGCGGGCATGCCAACTATCGGGATTGTTAGGGGGCGGAATCCTGAAGTTGGTATTGTGACTAATGGTCTCCTGACTGCTGGTCACACAACTACTTCCCATTGATACTTCATAAGACCATTATTTGTATCAAAGCTACCAGCTAGTAAACCACCAGACTTACCACTAAAAAGGAGGTCATTTAAACTGGCCAGTATATATATATATATATATATATAAAAGGAAAATGAAGAACAGGCGCCTGATGGTGCAGTAATTTCAGATTTTGATTTCTGTCACGACAACACTCATATAGGTATTGAGCGTACCAGATGAGGAAATTTTAGCATGCACATCAAAAAACTGTTGTCTTCTATTGCTCACAGCCTGGGGAGTCGGAAAACTTCCAAGAAGACGACGCGTCACGGTGAGGCTTAAATCATCCAAAGCTCAGAGTGTGGTAGAGTCAGCTCACAGCACAGGAGTTCTAAACATAAGCAAAAAATGCGCCTCTAATAGTGCAATATTGCTGTTACAATGCCGGACCATAAACCAATTTTATAGGTAATGAGTGTACCAGAAAGTAGAAGTATAACAGCACGTCACAGGTGGTCTTTATCCTCCAAAACTCAATATGTGGTTGGATCCAGGTCCCGTTGTGCTCATAAGTTTACATACCCTAGCAGAATTTGTGATTTTCTGGCCATTTGTCAGAGAATATGAATGATAACTCACAAACTTTTCTTTCACTCATGGTTAGTGGTTGGGTGAAGCCATTTATTGTCAAACAACTGTGTTTACTCTGTTTAAATCATAATGACAACAGAAACTACACAAATGACCCTGATCAAAAGTTAACATACCCTCTTGGGATCATTGTCAAAGTCGAAAAATATTGCAGTACACACATCACGTACAAACAACACACAGATGGCCTCCGCGCGTGTACTTGTTCTGCTGTGCGTGCACATATCTGCAATTTGCGTATGGTCGCTCCCGCGGTCCTGCGCATCGGCGCGTGGTATGGGTATTTACGGCAGAGTTTGTGTACGCATGGAGGGCCATCAAAACACATTACATATTTAATCCAAATAGTGCACAATGTACACATAGTCTCCTTGCACCACATCAGAAAGTTATAGCTGTTTAAATGGTTGCAGAACAAAGGGATTCACCTCTACAGGATAAGAGGGGACAGACTAAGGTTATAAGGTGGTATTTGGTATCCAGCTGTAGAGTATTTTAAGGGTAACATTCCGGTGTTGGTCTGCGGAAGATCGCATGTTATGTGCAGAAGCAGAATATAGATATAAACTGTATTTACTGTATACCTGTATTATGTATGCGGCGGGAATCCAGAGACCACCCACAAGAGCAGTTGAGAAAGATATCGCCTACCTTTTCAAATCAACCTATGACCTCTCCTGTACTGTAAAAGTGCATTCCTGTGTCCAATGGACAAAGGGATTACAGTATCCATTGTATTGCTTTTGGAAGAATTGTATAAATAAAGCCTGCTGCAGCCCGGCCAAACACAAGACTCACAACGTTATCTATTTGATGACGGAGGACCGGACCAGGAAGCGCACGCGAATATACTCACGTATGTACATTGACCTGTAGCCATTATTCTGTTATATATTGTCTTGTATTGTAGTGTATAATTTGTATTGTAAACCCCCTTTCAGAAATAATCCACTGTGGTGTCGTAACCCAGCGGTAAAATCACAATTGGTGTCGTGTGCTCATTGCCCTGCTAAGGTTTAAAGTGTAATAGCATCACATTGCATTATTGTGAAGGTTTAAAGTGTATCTCTGGGTGTGTGCGCGCTGTGTGTACTTTGTACCCCCAGCGCGGCGTTTGTACTCTAAGTCCGTACAGTGATACGGGACTCCGTACGCAAACAGTGTATAAAGTACGTAGCGTGTGTACTAGGTTTAGCGGCCGCAGCGGCTCCATGGTAAAGTGTATTCTAAGTGTGTATAAGGTATAGCTTTTATTCCTGTAAAGATAATCAGCATTATCAATTGGGGGCATCGTCCGATTTTCCACATTTTTACTGCTTAACAGGTCACAAGCAGACATAATCTATCAGCATAAGGGTGGACAGGGATCCTACGTATCCTTTTCTTGGTCGGTGGATACACTGAAAACCCTACTTAATTGCTGATTAGATGGTGTCTTCTCTGTATGGTGTGTAGGGATGCTGGTAAGAACTCGTAAGGTAAGCAGAAAACAAAAGCTATTTAAAATCTGTGAATTTATTTTTGGCGCCAAATGCGTACACAACAAAAGCGTACACCCATACTCTGTGCATACTCTCCCACATTGTTGCCATAACACTCAGATTACTAGATTCATAATATAAATATTAAGGAAGTAAGTGTAAAACACAAACACAGTCTGGCCTAGTTATAAAGGTTTATACAGAAAAGAAACTGTGTGGCGTGTTAAGTGAGCGATTATAGTTAATATTGCTTACATTTATAGAAATTGTGTGAGTTGTTTTATTGCGTCCGCACATTGGTACACGTGGTACAGAACGTGAGGACAGCGTACACAAAACGTGCACGTAGCGCAAGGCCGCACACGTGGCATAAAGGTACGCATGGTTGCGTAATTACGCAAGCTTGCGTAGCGTTGTGTGCGCATAATAAAACCACACGATAGTTCGTATAGTTTAAAGGTGGGATAGTAGCCACGCTACAATAACACAAGATTGCCCAGCTTCCAAATATAAGTATAAAACCCTTATTTACTGTATTGCCTCTGGGAGTAAAGCTGCTTGTCTGAATGATAATTTTCTGTACAGAAAAATAAAGTGTATCTGAGTGAGCGAGTGCAGGAGTGAGTGGATACTGAACCCAAGAACTAGGTGGACTAGGTGGACTGCTAGGTGGTCTAGGTGTACACACTGGGTTAGTAGAGACCCGGTGGCGTAGGGTTCGCAACCCTGCGTTATTAAAAAAAAGTGGACTAGGTGGTCTTGGTGGACTGAGTGGTATCCTATACAACTCTAGGTGGTCTACTAGGTGGTCTACTAGATGGTCTACAACAATCGTAGGGCATATAGATAACTAGTATCTATAGGCTGTGCTATTGCATCACATGTCCGTTTGTTCTGCATAGCGCAACGTGATATTATTGTGTCACATTTGCTGTGGAAGAGCACACGCAGACGTGATTGTATAGACAAAGGGGTTTTTCGTTGATAACTTCGGGAAATCTCCCTGGTGGGCTTCACTGGAAAGGGTGAAGGATAGTTATCTAATTTCTCTGTTTTTCACCCTACAAACAATTCCAGTTGAAAGATACCGAAAAGGAAATTTTCACTGCCTCTCTCAGGAAAATATTCCAAACAGAACTTCCACCGAAAGAAATTACGGTGTTGTAAGGTCTGATAGGAGCCCTAAGTTGGGTACATTGCCTTCGCTATCAACAGTGCATGGTAGTACTGGCCAGCGTGGGCGCGAGCGAGTGGAAGGCGCTCACATATACTTCCACCGTCTACTTATATTGAGTATCTTGGTGTTTGTGGGAATTTTTTAAAAGGTATTAGAAGAGACCCACAAATATGGGAGCCAGTTGCTCAAGTAAGAGACGTTTAGACAGGGTTCAGGCAGAATTGTGGCCAAAAGGCTCAGCAAGGTTTATCATGTGTGAAAAATATGGTTCACACACAGAAGGTTTATGCAATGAGTGGATATGTATGACCAACAATGATAGGGTACCATTCCCTAGAGTGGGCAGCTTTGAACCAGAGGTATTACAGAACTTAAGGTTAAGGATATGTCTGATAAAATCCAAGAAACAAAGGATTAAACATACAGACTGTTTAAATTTATGGCAACAGGAGGGGGATATGCAAAAGGAATTAGCTCGCGCAGCAGGTTCCAAACCTAGCGGGAAAACAATGGCGACGGCACCACCACCATATATTGTTGGGGAGAAAATGGCTACAGGCAATGATACATTGGTACAGAATAAGAGTGTAATTGCAAAATGTACTAACCCTAACCCTTGCCAGTCGTACCCTGTTTTCAATTTTCCCCAGGATTGCGAACAAGAAGATGAGCCCAGCACGATATCGGCACTCTCTCTAGCAGCCACCATACAAGACACTCAGGTGGGCACGGCCCAACCAACAAGAGCAGTAGTCAGGCCCCCTAGCGGAGGGATAAGTGAGGTCGTGTCCACAGGTAAGTACGGTACCGTACATTTTGCAGAAACCATAGCACCCCACATTGTAGAATCAAACCAGAAGGATGTAATTTAATTAAATCCTGTCAGGGTGATTGCAGTCCCCAATGGGAAGACTGACGCTCATGGAGTCACTACCATCAGGAACATTGCCATGCATTGTCCCTGGTCCCGGACAGAATTGAGGTAAATTATGTCAGAATTTCCAGATCCCAGAAAGGATCTAGTCGCATGCCAGAGGTTCATTAAAGAGTTAGGTAACGCCACCGAACCCACAAACAAAGATTGGCGAACAGTGCTACGGATATGTTTACCCTCCAATATTGACCCCGCGAAGTTCATAACTGATTGCAATTTAGACGAAGAAGTACCTATCACTGATGAGTACACTCAGGAGAAGGTAAGACAAATCAATCTGCAATTAGGAATATATTTCCCTACTGTTGTCAAATGGAATAAAATCTTTTCCATAAGACAAAAGGAAGGTGAAACGGCATCCGAATATTTCCATCGAGCACTGCAGGAAATGACTAGATACACTGGGATCGAGGACATTAGAGACAATGCACACCATAGGGAGGTAGCTGTTTCAGTATTAATGGACGGGTTGAAGGAGGCACTCAGAACAAGGGTACAGACCTCTCTACCAAACTGGAGAGGTATCTCAGTGGCTGCATTGAGAGAGTCCGCTGTCGAGCATGATAGGAACATCATTAAACACAGGGAGTCACAGGGGGAAAAACTGATGACGGTAAGTATACAGGCCCTTACGGCAAAACCCCATCAGCCAAAAACACGGACCCATGTTGTTTGGGACAGACCTAGAACATGCTACATTTGTAGGAAGGAAGGGCATTTTGCCAAAGACTGTAGGAGTAGTAGAGCGCATAACCAAGATAGAACCCTAGACAGAGAATATGAACCACACTACTACTCACATAATTGGGATCAGGGACCACATAGGAGAAGTTACGAACCACATGCAGGGGAAACAAGGAGGTACCCCCCAAGGAGAGATGGGCAGACCTCCGGAAATTCTCAGCTACCTCCCCCACATATCGTAGCTGCCAACGCGCTGCGGGAGGGTCTCGCCACACAATAGGGGTTGGGCCACACCTGTAGTCTGCAGCCAGTGAAGTTGATTGCTAGCCTTGGTAGTGAACCCGAGGTCACGGTTGATGTAGCTGGTGTACCATTACCTTTTCTTGTAGACACAGGGGCGGCCAGGTCAGTGTTAAATTCAACTGTAGGTATGAAAACCACGGGTAAAACAATTTCGGCAATGGGAGTAACAGGAATAGTGCAACACTACCCTTTGAGTAGACTTACAGAGATTACGATAGGGCCCTTGCAAACCAAGCATTCCTTTTTGCTGGCTGCAGCGGCTCCGACTAACCTGCTTGGAAGAGATTTATTGTGTAAAATGTGGTGTGTCATATACTGTACTCCTGAGGGTGTCTTCTTGGATATACCTGAGAATCACGTTCAGGAAGTGCAAGATATATTAGACACCCCTCAAAGGCTAATGTCGCATTCTGCTGTTATAGACAAATGTCCATCAAAGGTAGAGGAAATGATCTCACAAATACCGGGTTCCCTTTGGACCAAAGAAGGACAAGACACTGGATTGATAGCGAATGTAGCTCCGGTAGTAGTGCAAGTAAAAGACGGTAGGATAGCTCCAAAAATCCCTCAGTATCCTCTGAAGCCAGAGGTAGAATTAGGAGTGTACCCCGTCATAGAGCGATTGCTACAACAGGGCATACTAGTCAGGACGTCCAGCACTGCCAACAGTCCCATCTTCCCTGTGAAAAAGAGTGGGGGGAGGGGTTACAGGCTAGTGCAGGATCTAAGGGGGATAAACAAGATAGTTGAGAGCCAATTTCCCGTAGTGCCCAATCCAGCTGTCATCCTCATGCAAATTCCCCCTACTGCAAAATTTTTCACTGTCATTGACCTCTGTTCTGCCTTCTTTTCTGTCCCTCTGCACCCTGACAGCCAATACCACTTTGCATTTACATACAGGGGAGTACAGTACACCTGGACTCGTCTCCTCCAAGGTTTCATTGACAGCCCAAGTATTTTCTCCCAGGCTTTGTATGACTGTTTACAATCCTTTCAACCTGAGAGCGGGTCAGTATTAATACAGTATGTCGATGACTTATTGCTGTGTTCTGATTCACTCGAATCGTCCTTGAAAGACACGAAACAGCTTCTGTTTCACCTTTCTAATACGGGACACAAGGTTTCAAAGGATAAGTTGCAGCTGTGCCAGACCAGGGTAAAATATTTGGGACATTGCTTGACTTAAGGACTTAGACATCTCACCGCTGATAGAATACAGGCGATTCGCGACATGACCCTGCCACAAACCCAGCAACAGAGCCGCACTTTCCTTGGAATGTGTGGGTACTGCCGAAACTGGATCCCAGGATTCTCCATACTGGCTTTACATTTGCAAGAAATGGTCTCCTCGAACAAACCAGATCGGATCTCGCACACAGATGAGTCCGAATTGGCCTTTGAGAGACTCAAACAGTGCCTATCACAGGCACCTGTATTAGGTATGCCAGATTATGGGAAGCCTTTTGAATTATACGGTACAGAAAGTGCAGGGTGCGCAGCAGGAGTTTTAACCCAGAGACATGGTGATGCCAGCAGGCCGGTAGCTTACTACAGTGCACAGTTGGACACCGTAGCGCGGTCTCTCCCCACATGCTTGCGAAGTGTTGCAGCGATAGCTTTGCTAGTAAGTAAAAGCGAAGACGTAGTGTTAGGACACAACCTGACCATCCATACACCTCATGCAGTATCAGCCTTACTGAACTCTGCCCAAACCAGACATGTCTCATCGGCACGGTTTACAAAGTGGGAATTAGCACTAATGGCCCCTGTAAACATCACCATAAAGAGATGCAGCGCACTAAATCCTGCAACTTATCTGCCAAATGTGCATGGACAGGCACAAAGGGTGGAGGATGAGAATGATGGTGAAGGAGGATTTAGTACAGATACTGATACGCATGATTGTATGGAATACCTGAATCAGACTTTCACTGCGAGACCTGACATCAGTGACAACCCCCTGGAAGGCGTAGACTTTACCTTTTACACTGACGGTAGTTGCCACAGACAGACGGACTCGGGAGACTTGTGTACTGGATACGCAGTCGTAGATGACAGAGGTATCATAGAAGCTGAACCCCTGGGCCCACCGCACTCAGCACAAGTTGCTGAGCTGGTCGCCCTAACCAGAGCGTGTGAATTGGCCAAGGGTAAGTCAGCCAATATATACACAGATTCTAGGTATGCCTTTGGAGTAGTGCATGATTTCGGGGCCCTATGGTGTCTCAGAAATTTCATGACGGCAGCTGGCACACCTGTAGCGCATGCATCCCACATAAAAAGGCTTCTCACAGCGATACAAGAACCAGACAGAGTGGCTGTTATCAAGTGCAAAGCACACACTTACAACCAAGACCCAATCTCACTTGGTAACAGCCGGGCAGACGAAGCTGCTAAATCAGCAGCCAGCACCCCCATACAAACAAACATCACATCACTGATGACATTCAACACAATCAACACACAAAAATTAATTGAAATGCAAAATTTGTGTTCTCTCCAGGAAAAGGCGGTCTGGAGGTCAAAGGGGTATGACCAGGAGTCCTCAGGACTCTGGACAGGTGGACACGGTAAGCCAGTGGCCCCCAGAGCATATCTTCCAAGCTTAGCTGAGGCGGCACACGGTCTGACTCATCTGGGTAAAGAGGGTATGTGTAAGCTGGTGAGAGCCTACTAGTGTGCGCCAGGATTCTCTTCTCATGCGGGTAAGAGAGCAATGACATGTCTTACTTGCTTGAGGAAGAATATTGGAAAGTCAATACCAACAGAACCATCCCATATCCCTCCGACAGACGGCCCTTTTCAGGTAATACAAATAGATTTTATACAGTTACCACCCTGTAGGAATTTAAAATATGTGTTAGTCTGCATTGATGTATTTTCCAATTGGGTAGAAGCGTTCCCTGCTGCCCACAAATACTGCTACGTTAATGCAAAGAAAATTGTGCAGGAATTTGTGTGTAGATATGGTATCCCTAGAATAATTGAAAGCTATAGGGGTACCCATTTTACAGGTGAAGTCTTTCATGTAATGTGCAAACTGATGGGAATTAATAGCAAGCTGCATACTCCGTACCGACCACAGGCGAGTGCGAAGGTGGAGAGAATGAACAGCACTATTAAGAACAAGCTGAGCAAAGTGATGGCTGAGACTGGATTGTTGTGGCCAGAAGCTTTGCCACAAGTATTGTACAGCATCAGAACCACTCCCAGGTCCCCCCTTAACCTATCACCCTTTGAGATTCTTTTTGGCCGACAACCTCATGTAATGATAGACCCCCAGGATGATTTGAAATGCAATAACGAAGTAACTGTGAAATATTTGGTTAGGATGAGCCAGCAGCTGAGGAATCAAAATAGAAATCTAAAGCTGGTGATTCCTGACCTACCGAACAATAATTGTCATGACATTGAATCTGGGGATTATGTAATGATTCAAAATTTTCTACGCTCAGGTTGCCTCATTGACAGGTGGGAAGGACCGTACCAAGTCTTGCTAACCAGCACGACAGCATTAAAGGTTGCCGAAAGAGAGACTTGGGTCCACTCGTCCCACTGTAAGAAGGTCGCTGACCCAGAGAGAACCCGTGACAAAGAGCAGAATGTAGAGAACATCGTATCACTGGAGTGCCTGTTCCGGGAAGGTTGAGAGGCAGTACTGTTGAGACGGCACCTGAGCGCGGAGAACAACAAGACCAGAGGCGGTTGTCACACCAGTTTTTTATTTTCTCCATCCCCCACTACCCTCCTTCTCTTTCTCCCCCTTCTTGTTTCCCTTCTCTTCCCTTAACAAGATGGACTTACCCCCAAGAGACTGCGTTCCGGGTTTTCCTGTTAATCCTGTTGTTGACCAGGACAGTCTGTTTCGGTGAGGGTCCCAGAGAGGTCGAGAAAAGGATCTGGAATGGGTTCTGATGGCGAGGATGGATTTGTAGAATCTCAATAGCAACACATCACTCGAGCAAAGGTGAGTATCAGAAAGCGATCTGGTAGTCAGGGAGCTCGGAGGCACTGTGAAGGGTTATTGGCTGAGGAAAATTGCATTTGTAGGAATTGTGAGAACATAGTCGAGGATGGGTGCATCCAGAAATATCAGTCCAGCCTTAATATCAACATGGACCGTCATCCATTGAGTGATTACCACTCACTAGTGGATAAGGTCGTAAACCAGACAGAATACTGGGTGTGCTCACAAGTACCTCAAGGTCAGAGCAAGTCAGGATTAGTACCGTACCCTTTAGCAATAGATGAGGTACTCGAATTACGGGGTGGGAGACCGGTGGACAAGAAATTCAATATTTCTAGGCCCCCTAGTTTGAAGCTCCACCAGTATCATGTAGACTAGGGGTGGGCAAAATACGTCCCGCGGGCCGGATGCGGCCCGCAAACCGATCCTGCCCGGCACACTGCCTCCCACCAGCAAGCAATGACAAGCGGCCCGACCAGCTGAGCTGCTTGTCATTGCTCTGCACTGCAGTACCTCCAAGCTGCCAGCGGCGCCTCTCTCCCCTGCTGCTGCGTTGTAGCAGCCTCCTCCTCCCGCCTCCAGACTCCCCAGTGACAACGGCTGTGCCGTTGGGGGGCGGGGCTACGTGCCGATGACGGGGCGGGGTTACACGGGACCTCAGGGGGTGGAGCTACACGGGACAAGAGCCAGACTGCTGCAGATCCATCCTTCCTGCCACTGCCAGCCAGATCAGTAAGTTAATGGGAAAAGTGAGTGAGAGAAAGTGTGTGTGTGTATATATATGTGAGAGTGTGTGTGTGTATTTGTGTGTGCGGACAGTGGCGTCAGACTGTTTTTAGGTTGGGGGGAGAGATCTTTAGCTCTCGCTGTACCAAACCCTCACCGTGTCACCCCCATGGTGTTCTGTCACTGTCACCCCCCGTGTTCTGTCACCGTGTCACACCCCCCATGTGCTGTCACCGTGTCACCCCCACTGTGTTCTGTCACTGTGTCACCCCCCCGTGTTCTGTCACTGTGTCACACCCCCCGTGTTCTGTCACTGTCACCCCCCCATGTGCTGTCACCGTGTCACCCCCACCGTGTTCTGTCACTGTGTCACACCCCCGTGTTCTGTCGCTGTCACCGTGTCACCCCCACCGTGTTCTGTCACTGTCACCCCCCGTGTTCTGTCACTGTCTCCCCCCCCGTGTGCTGTCATTGTGTCACCCCCACCGTGTTCTGTCACTGTGTCACACCCCCCGTGTTTTGTCACTGTCACCCCCCCGTGTTCTGTCACTGCATCACCCCCCCCCCGTGTTCTGTCACTGCATCACCCCCCCGTGTTCTGTCACTGTCACACCCCCCGTGTTCTGTCACTGTCACCCCCACCGTGTTCTGTCACTGTGTCACCCCCCCCATCTTCTGTCACTGTGTCACACCCCCCGTGTTCTGTCACTGTGTCACCCCCATGGTGTTCTGTCACTGTCACCCCCCGTGTTCTGTCACTGTGTCACACCCCCCGTGTTCTGTCACTGTCACCCCCCGTGTGCTGTCACCGTGTCACCCCCACCGTGTTCTGTCACTGTGTCACCCCCCAATGTTCTGTCACTGTGTCACCCCCCGATGTTCTGTCACTGTGTCACACCCCCCCCGTGTTCTGTCACCGTGTCACCCCCATGGTGTTCTGTCACTGTCAACCCCACCGTGTTCTTCTGTCACCGTGTCGCCCAGAGGCGTCACCGGGTGTGGTGACACCCAGAGCGCACTCTGTACTATTACACCCCCCCCCGCTCAAGCCGTTTGGTGCCCAAAAAGGGTGTGTGGCCTAATTTAAAAGGGTGTGGGGCCTGGCGGGTATTTTATCTTTCGCTCCGGGGGCATGTCCAGCTTCCCCGAAGATGCTGGCTGCCCCCGGAGACTGGACTGTGTGTGCCGGCTCTTATCTGTGACCCCTCGTGTTCTGTCACTGTGTCACACTCCCCGTGTCCTATCACTGTGTCACACCTTTCCGCAGGGGCCATAAGACACTGGATAATTTGCTTGCTGCGCAATAATTATCCTAAATAAAATGTTAATGTGTAAAAGGGGGCTCTACCTTCCGTACTGTGTAAAAGGGGGCTCTACCTTCCGTACTGTGTAAAATGGAGCTCTACCTGCTGTAATGTGTAAAAGGGGGCTCTACCTGCTGTAATGTGTAAAAGGGGGCTCTACCTGCCGTACTGTGTAAAAGGGAGCTCTACCTGCTGTAATGTGTAAAAGGGGGCTCTACCTTCCGTACTGTGTAAAAGGGGGCTCTACCTGCTGTAATGTGTGTAAGTGGCGCAATTTGAATAATGGAGACTATTGTGCAGCCTAATACGAATCTGTATTATTTTTTGTCCACACTCCTTCCACATGAAGCCACGTCCCTATATTTTTGGCAAGTGGGGGGAGCTGCTATTTTGTGTGTGGCCCTCGGATACTGACAGGAAATGTCAAGTGGCCCCTCAGCTGAAATAATTGCCCACCCCAGATCAATATTATGTTTCAATATTTCCAATTACCGAAAACCGGGAAATTGGGAAGTGACGTGGAATAACCAGACAATGGCCTTTTCGCACAGAGCTGATAGGATACCCATATCTATTTGATGACGGAGGACCGGACCGGGAAGCGCACGCGAATATACTCACGTATGTACATTGACCTGTAGCCATTATTCTGTTATATATTGTCTTGTATTGTAGTGTATAATTTGTATTGTAAACCCCCTTTAAGAAATAATCCACTGTGGTGTCGGAACCCAGTGGTAAAATCACAATTGGTGTTGTGTGCTCATTGCCCTGCTAAGGTTTAAAGTGTAATAGCATCACATTGCATTACTGTGAAGGTTTAAAGTGTATCTCTGGGTGTGTGCGCGCTGTGTCTACTTTGTACCCCCAGCGCGGCGTTTGTACTCTAAGTCCGTACAGTGATACGGGACTCCGTACGCAAACAGTGTATAAAGTACGTAGCGTGTGTACTAGGTTTAGCGGCCACAGCGGCTCCATGGTAAAGTGTATTCTAAGTGTGTATAAGGTATAGCTTTTATTCCTGTAAAGATAATCAGCATTATCATCATACAGGACAAACATCTGATTTTCTGTGACGAGCAGTCCTCCTCACATAGATTTTTAGAGCCCTCACAATATCTAAGGACTTTGATGAAATTGAGGAGTCAGTTGCAACTGGCACCACAATAGGTTGGTTGATATGAAATGCCGACACAACCTTTGGAAGGAACTGCTGACGTGTCTGGAGTTCAGCTCTATCTTCATGGAAGATCAAGTAGGGGCTCTTACAGGACAAAGCCCCAAACTCTGACACACGTCTAGCAAAAGCTAAGGCCAACAAAGGACAGCCTTCCACATGAGAAACTTGACCTCAAACCAGTCTGACTGGAAGAACTGCAAAACCACGTTAAGATCCCAGGGCACCATAGGCGGTACAAAGGGAGGTTGGATGTGCAGAACTCCCTTCAAAAAAGTCTGAACCTCAGGGAGGGCAGCCAACTGTTTCTGGAAGAAAATGGATAGGGCCGAAATTTGGACCTTTATGGATCCCAACCTCAGGCCCATATCCACACCTGCTTGCAGGAAGAGGAGAAAACGTCCAAGTTTAAACTCCACCGTAGGAAACTTTTTGGACTCACACCAAGATACATATTTTTTCCAAATACGATGGTAATGTTTAGACGTTACTCCTTTCCTAGCCTGTATCAGGGTAGGAATAACCTTGTTCGGAATGCCCTTCCGAGCTAGTATCTGGCGTTCAACCTCCATGCCGTCAAACGCAGCAATGGTAATTCTTGATAGGCGAACGGCCCCTGCTGTAGCAGGTCCTCCCGAAGAGGAAGAGGCCTCAGCTCTTCTAGCAGTAGATCCAGAAGATCCGCGTACCAAGACCTTCTTGGCCAGTCTGGAGAAATGAGAATCACATGAACCCTTGTTCTTCTTATGAGCTTTAGCACTCTTGGAATGAGTGGAAGTGGCGGAAACACGTACACCGACTGGAACACCCACGGAGTCACTAGGGCGTCCACCACCACGGCTTGCGGGTCCCTCGACCTGGAACAATACCAATGAAGCTTCTTGTTGAGATGAGAGGCCATCATGTCTATTTGAGGTATACCCCAAAGATTTGTCACCTCCGGATGGAGTCACCACTCTCCTGGATGGAGATCGTTTCTGCTGAGGAAGTCCGCTTCCCAGTTGTCTACTCCCGGAATGAAGATTGCTGACAGCGCCAACGCGTGTTTTTCTGCCCAGAGGATGATTCTTGTTACCTCTGACATTGCAGCTCTGCTCTTCGTTCCGCCCTGTCGGTTGATGTAAGCCACTGTCGTTACATTGTCCGACTGCACTTGAATGGCCCGATTTCTCAGAAGATGGGCCGCTTGGAGAAGACCGTTGTAGATGGCTCTTAGTTCTACAAAGTTTATCGGCAGGCTGGCTTCCAGACTTGACCACCTTACTTGGAAGGTCTCCCCTTGAGTAACTGCGCCCCAGCCCTGGAGACTTGCATCCGTGGTTAGAAGGGTCCAGTCCTGAATCCCGAACCTGCGGCCCTCCAGAAGGTGAGGTAGTTGCAACCACAAGAGTGAAATCCTGGCCTTTGGTGACAGACGTATCCTCTGGTTTATATGTAGATGGGATCCTGACCACTTGTCCAGGAAATCCAGTTGGAAGGACCTAGTATGAAACCTCCCATACTGCAGAGCCTCGTAAGAGGCCACCATCTTTCCCAGAAGGCGAATGCACTGATGAACCGACACCTGGGCTTGCTTCAGGACATCCTGGACCACTGTCTGTATCACCAACGCTTTTTCCTCTGGAAGAAACACCCTCTGCACTTCTGTGTTGAGGATCATTCCCAGAAAGGACAACCTCCTGGTTGGTTCCAAATTTAATTTTGGAAGATTCAGGATCCAACCGTGTTCCCTGAGCAGGTGGGTCGTGAGAAGGATGGACTGTAACAGCTTCTCCTTGGACGATGCCTTTATCAGCAGATCGTCCAGATATGGAATTATGTTCACCCCCTGTCTGCGGAAGAGAACCATCATTTCCACCATCACCTTGGTGAATACCCTCGGTGCTGTGGAGAGGCCAAATGGCAGAGCCTGGAACTGATAGTGACAGTCCAACAGTGCGAATCGGAGATAAGCCTGATGCAGCGGACAAATCAGAAATGTGGAGGTACGCATCCTTGATATCCAGGGATACCAGGAATTCCCCCTCTTCCAGACCTGATATCACCGCCCTTGGCGACTCCATTTTGAACTTGAACTCCTTCAGAAAGGGATTTAGTGATTTTAGATTCAGAATGGGCCTGACCAAACCATCCGGTTTCGGTACCACGAAAAGGTTTGAATAGTAACCTTTGTTTTGCATATGAGGAGGGACTGGTACAATAACCTGTGCCTCCATCAACTTCTGGTCGGCTGCCTGCAGGACAGCCGTGTCTGCCAGCAAAGCTGGCAAGCCTGATTTGAAGAATCGGTGAGGAGGGAGATCTTGATATTCCAACCTGTACCCCTGGGACACGATATCTTGCACCCAGGGATCCAGACCGAACGACACCCAGACGTGACAGAAATGCCTGAGTCTCGCTCCCACCGGCCCCACCACCGGGGCATTCAGTCCACCGTCATGCGGAGGACTTCGGCGTACCTGAAGCAGGTTTCTGTTCCTGGGAACCCACAGCAACAGGGTTCTTGGATTTAGGCCGACCTCCCCTAAAGAAGGTGTTGGACGGTCTGGCCTTTCGTGGCTCGGCAGCCCGAAAGGGCTGTGATGTAGTTGAAGAAAAGGGATTCTTCGTAGCAGGTGCAGCTGAGGGAAGAAAATGTGACTTACCCGCTGTAGCCGTGGAGATCCATGCATCTAACGCTTACCCAAAGAGAGCCTGACCTGTGTAGGGTAGGGTCTCCACACTTCTCCTGGATTCCGAGTCGGCAGACCACTGTCACAGCCACAGTCCTCGACGAGCTGAGACAGACATGGAAGAAATTCCTGCAGCCATGGAACCCAGGTCTTTGATGGATTATACCAGAAATCCTGCCGAATCTTGAATGTTACACAAAAACAATTCAACATCAGATTTCTCCATAGTATCCAAATCTTCAAGTAACGTGCCTGACCACTTTACTATAGCTTTGGGAACCAAGCACTCGCAATAGTGGGACATAGTATAGTCCCTGAAGCGTGTACATGGATTTGAGTGTATTATCAATTTTACGATCAGCCGGCTCTTTCAAGGCGGTGGATCCTGGAACAGGTAAAACCACCTTTTTTGAGAGACTGGATACAGACGCGTCAACAATGAGCGGGTTTTCACATTTTTTCCTATCCTCTACAGGGAAAGGAAACGCCACCTGGACCCTTTTAGGGATCTGGAATTTTTTCTCAGGGTTTTCAAGCTTTTTAAAAAAAAAAAATTTAATTCTTTTGACGCAGGGAAGGTTAGCGAGGCTTTCTTATTTTCAGTGAAGTAAGCCTCCTCAACCTGTTCAGGTGTTGTATCAGCAATATTCAACACATCTCTAACAGCCTCTATCATCAGCTGTACCCCTTTTGCAAGAGATGCTGTCCCCCTCAACACATCCCCATCACTGTCCTCAGTGTCAGAATCGGTATCCGTGTCATCTTGCATAATCTGTGCAAGAGCACGTTTTTGGGAATATACAGCGGGGGGCCCTGAGGTAACAGAACTGGGCCAGACTGCCATAGAGCTCTGTAAAACCTGAGTTGCAGACTCATTCTGTGCAACCCTAGTAGAAATCTGAGAAATCATAGATTTGATAGAGGATAACCACTCAGGCTCCCTTGCAGGTATCTGCGCTAAAACAGTGCAATCCTGATTACATGGAATGGGATCATCCTGAGAGGACATATCCTCTGCAGCATATGACACAGAGTCCCTGGACATAGTTTAATGGAGACCACAGACACTCCCCACACACTCACAGGGGAGGGCAGACAGAGTTTCTCCCCCAAGAATGGCTAGAGATACACAGATATTGGAGCCAACCCACACACAGCGCTTTTTAGGTAAAGGGAGACCCCCAACCAGCGCTGACTGTGCACCTTAATAGATTACACAGCCTGTATACAGCCTCCCCCTGGTACCGTGAGAGATAGCTGGAGTTGTTCTGGAGGGACTTGCTCTTCACTGACAGCGTTGTGCAGGCAGGGAAATGGCGCTGAACGCTGCTGGGTCCGCTCTGAGAAGCTCCGCCCCCAAAATGGCGCTGTCTTCTTGCTCTTCAGAAGATTATACTGGCCTGAGGAATTATGCTGGCAGTGATCCAGGGACCCTGACAGGCTGGAAGGTCAGTGTAGGGTGTATGCGCTCAGGGCGCCCCTCAAAGCGCCGCACAATGTACCGCTGAGCCCCAGAGCGCAGTTAGTACTGCGCTCCATACCCTGTTGCCGCCATCTTCACACCGGCCCCCCGCTTGCTAGGAGGGATCGGTGACTCACTCGCCACCAATCTTCTGGCTCTGTAAGGGGGTGGTGGCATGCTGCTGGGGTGAGCAATCCCCTGTGGCGGAGAACGATCGATCCCCTCAGGAGCTCAGTGTCCTGTCAGCGGAGATAGTGGCTCAGAGCCCACAGGGCGGACACTACTTCCCCCCTTAGTCCCACGAAGCAGGGAGGCTGTTGCCAGCAGCCTCCCTGTAAAATAATAAACTCTAAAAATACTTTTTCTAAAGACGCTCTGTAGAGCTCCCCTAGCTGTGACCGGCTCCTCCGGGCACATTTTCTAAACTGAGTCTGGTAGGAGGGGCATAGAGGGAGGAGCCAGCCCACACTCTCAAACTCTTAAAGTGCCAATGGCTCCTGGTGGACCCATCTATACCTGATGGTACTAATGTGGACCCCAGCATCCCCTAGGACGTAACAGAAATTTAATTAACAATGGTAAAATATACCTTTTATTGATGTATGTTAAAATCCATTTTAATATCTGTTAATACATGCTATATACTTTGCAAATAACTCACTCCGTGTGTTGTACAGGCACTTATTGGGGGTCATTCCGAGTTGATCGTAGCTGTGCTAAATGTAGCACAGCTACGATCATCTTCCCTGACATGCGGGGAACACCCAGCACAGGGCTAGTCCGCCCCGCGTGTCAGTGCTGCCCCCCCCGCACAAATACAAAAGCACCGTACAGCGGCGTTGCTTTTGTATTTCAGTAATAACTCCCAGCAGTTGTTTGCCACTGTCGCTGGCCGCAGCAACTGCGTGAGACGTAACGCAGCCACCGCGGCACGCCCCCCCCAACGGTCCGGCCACACCTCCTAAACGGCGGCTTAATGCCGTCGTCCAGCCCCCTCCCGCCCAGCAATGCGCAGTACCGACCCGATCGCTGCAGCGAGCGATTGGGTCGGAATGACCCCCATTGTGTCCTGAGGATTGATGTTACTGCTGCACTTGCTATACTGTGTACCAGATTGTTGTAACCACTGAAACATTGGGGGTAATTCAGACCTGATCCTAGCATCAAATTTGTTAGCAGATGGGCAAAACCATGGCCCTCATTCCGAGTTGATCGCTCGCAAGGCGATTTTAGCAGAGTTACACACGCTAAGCCGCCGCCTACTGGGAGTGAATCTTAGCTTCTTAAAATTGCGACCGATGTATTCGCAATAATGCGATTACTAACTACTTAGCAGTTTCAGAGTAGCTCCAGACTTACTCTGCCTGTGCGATCATTTCAGTGCTTGTCGTTCCTGGTTGACGTCACAAACACACCCAGCGTTCGCCCAGGCACTCCCACCGTTTCTCCGGCCACTCCTGCGTTTTTCCCGGAAACGGTAGCGTTTTCAGCCACACGCCCCTGAAACGCCGTGTTTCCGCCCAGTAACACCCATTTCCTGTCAATCACATTACGATCGCCGGAGCGAAGAAAAAGCCGTGAGTAAAAATACTATCTTCATTGTTAAATTACTTGGCGCAGTCGCAGTGCGAATATTGCGCATGCGTACTAAGCGGAATTTTACTGCGATGCGATGAAATATACCGAGCGAACGACTCGGAATGAGGGCCCATGTACACTGCAGGGGGGCAGATACAACATTTGCAGAGAGAGTTAGATTTGGGTGGGGTGTGTCGAAACTGAAATCTAAATTGCAGTGAAAAAATAAAGCAGCCAGTATTTACACTGTACAGAAACAATATAACCCACCCAAATCTAACTCTCTCTGCACATGTTATATCTGCCACACCTGCAGTGCTCACAGGGGGTCATTCCGAGTTGATCGCTCGCTAGCAGTTTTTAGCAGCCGTGCAAACGCTATGCCGCCGCCCTCTGGGAGAGTATTTTAGCTTGGCAGAAGTGCGAACGAAAGGATCACAGAGCGGCTACAAAAAAAGATTGTGCAGTTTCAGAGTAGCACCAGACCTACTCAGCGCTTGCGATCACTTCAGAACATTCAGTTTCTGTTTTGTCGTCACGAACACGCCCTGCGTTCGCCCAGCCATGCCTGCGTTTTTCCTGGCACGCCTGCGTTTTTCCGAACACTCCCTGAAAACGGTCAGTTCACACTCAGAAACGCCGACTTCATTTCAATCACTCTGCAGCCAGCAGTGCGACTGAAAAGCTTCGCTAGACCTTGTGTAAAAATACATCGCCGTTGTGAAAGTATGTTGCGCGTGCGCACTGCGCCACAATCGCAGCGCAGCGAACATTTTCAGCTAGCGATCAACTCGGAATGACCCCTATGGTTTTGCCCAACTGCTAACAAATTTGCTGCTGCGATCAACTCTGAATTACCCCCATTGGCTGTTACATTTTGAACACTTGTACAGTACTTCTAACATGTTGCTATGTGCTATTATGAACTGGCCAATAGAATGGATGATATCTTATTTTAACGTACATCAATAAAAATAAGAATTTACTTACCGATAATTCTATTTCTCATAGTCCGTAGTGGATGCTGGGACTCCGTCAGGACCATGGGGAATAGCGGGCTCCGCAGGAGACAGGGCACATCTAAATAAAGCTTTTAGGATCACATGGTGCGTACTGGCTCCTCCCCCTATGACCCTCCTCCAAGCCTCAGTTAGGTACTGTGCCCGGACGAGCGTACACAATAAGGAAGGATCTTGAATCCCGGGTAAGACTCATACCAGCCACACCAATCACACCGTACAACTTGTGATCTGAACCCAGTTAACAGTATGATAACAAAAAACGAAGTAGCCTCTGAAAAGATGGCTCACAACAATAGTAATAACCCGATCTTTGTAACAATAACTATGTACAAGTATTGCAGACAATCCGCACTTGGGATGGGCGCCCAGCATCCACTACGGACTATGAGAAATAGAATTATCGGTAAGTAAATTCTTATTTTCTCTAACGTCCTAGTGGATGCTGGGACTCCGTCAGGACCATGGGGATTATACCAAAGCTCCCAAACGGGCGGGAGAGTGCGGATGACTCTGCAGCACCGAATGAGAGAACTCCAGGTCCTCCTTAGCCAGAGTATCAAATTTGTAAAATTTTACAAACGTGTTCTCCCCTGACCACGTAGCTGCTCGGCAAAGTTGTAATGCCGAGACCCCTCGGGCAGCCGCCCAAGATGAGCCCACTTTCCTTGTGGAGTGGGCCTTTACAGATTTAGGCTGTGGCAGGCCTGCCACAGAATGTGCAAGTTGGATTGTGCTACAGATCCAACGTGCAATCGTCTGTTTAGACGCAGGAGCACCCATCTTGTTGGGTGCATACAATATAAACAACGAGTCAGATTTTCTGACTCCAGCTGTCCTTGAAAAATATATTTTTAATGCTCTGACAACGTCCAGTAACTTGGAGTCCTCCAAGTCGCTAGTAGCCGCAGGCACCACAATAGGCTGGTTCAAGTGAAAAGCCGAAACCACCTTAGGGAGAAAATGAGGACGTGTCCGCAGTTCTGCCCTGTCCGAATGGAAAATCAGATATGGGCTTTTGTATGATAAAGCCGCCAACTCTGAAACTCTCCTGGCTGAAGCCAGGGCCAATAGCATGGTTACCTTCCATGTAAGGTATTTTAAATCTACCGATTTTAGAGGCTCAAACCAATGAGATTTGAGAAAATTCAAAACTACGTTCAAATCCCACGGTGCCACTGGAGGCACTATTGGGGGTTGTATATGTAGTACACCTTTGACAAAAGTTTGTACTTCAGGCACTGATGCCAATTCCTTCTGGAAGAAGATTGATAAGGCCGAAATTTGAACTTTAATGGACCCCAATTTTAGGCCCATAGACAATCCTGCTTGCAGGAAATGTAAGAATCGACCCAATTGAAATTCTTCCGTTGGAGCCTTCTTGGCCTCACACCACGCAACATATTTTCGCCAAATGCGGTGATAATGTTGTACAGTCACTTCCTTTCTAGCCTTAATCAAGGTAGGAATAACTTCCTCTGGAATGCCCTTTTCTTTTAGAATCCGGCGTTCAACCGCCATGCCGTCAAACGCAGACGCGGTAAGTCTTGGAACATACAAGGTCCCTGCTGAAGCAGATCCCTTCTTAGAGGTAGAGGCCATGGATCCTCCGTGAGCATCTCTTGAAGTTCCGGATACCAAGTTCTTCTTGGCCAGTCCGGAGCCACCAGTATTGTTCTTACTCCTCTTTTCCGTATAATTCTCAGTACCTTTGGTATGAGAGGCAGAGGAGGGAACACATACACTGACTGGTACACCCACGGTGTTACCAGAGCGTCCACAGCTATTGCCTGAGGGTCTCTTGACCTGGCGCAATATCTGTCCAATTTTTTGTTGAGGCGAGACGCCATCATGTCCACCTTTGGTCTTTCCCAACGGTTCACAATCATGTGGAAGACTTCTGGATGAAGTCCCCACTCTCCCGGGTGAAGGTCGTGTCTGCTGAGGAAGTCTGCTTCCCAGTTGTCCACTCCCGGGATGAACACTGCTGACAGTGCTATGACATGATTCTCCGCCCAGCGCAGAATCCTTGCAGCTTCTGTCATTGCTCTTCTGCTTCTCGTGCCGCCTTGTCGGTTTACGTGGGCGACTGCCGTGATGTTGTCCGACTGGATCAACACCGGCTGACCCTGAAGCAGCGATTTTGCCAGGCTTAGAGCATTGTAGATCGCTCTTAGCTCCAGTATATTTATGTGAAGGGACGTCTCCAGGTTTGACCACACGCCCTGGAAGTTTCTTCCCTGTGTGACTGCTCCCCAGCCTCGTAGGCTGGCATCCGTAGTCACCAGGACCCAGTCCTGTATGCCGAATCTGCGGCCCTCTAACAGATGGGCACTCTGCAACCACCACAGGAGAGACAACCTTGTTCTTGGTGACAGTGTTATCCGCTGATGCATGTGCAGATGCGATCCGGACCATTTGTCCAGCAGATCCCACTGAAATGTCCGTGCATGGAATCTGCCGAATGGAATCGCTTCGTAAGAAGCCACCATCTTTCCCAGGACTCTTGTGCATTGATGTACTGACACAGTTCCTGGTTTTAGGAGGTTCCTGACAAGTTCGGATAACTCCCTTGCTTTCTCCTCCGGGAGAAACACCTTTTTCTGAACCGTGTCCAGAATCATTCCCAGGAACAGCAGACGAGTTGTCGGGGTCAATTGAGATTTTGGAAGATTCAGAATCCACCCGTGTTGCTGAAGCACTACCTGGGTTAGTGCTACACCGACTTCCAGCTGTTCTCTGGACTTTGCCCTTATCAGGAGATCGTCCAAGTAAGGGATAATTAATACGCCTTTTCTTCGTAGAAGAACCATCATTTCGGTCATTACCTTGGTAAAGACCCGAGGGGCCGTGGACAAACCAAACGGCAGCGTTTGAAACTGATAATGACAGTCTTGTATCACGAACCTGAGATACCCTTGGTGTGAGGGGTAAATTGGGACATGCAGATAAGCATCCTTTATGTCCAGGGACACCATGAAGTCCCCTTCTTCCAGATTCGCTATCACTGCTCTGAGTGACTCCATCTTGAACTTGAATTTCTGTATGTACAGGTTCAAGGATTTCAGGTTTAGAATAGGTCTTACCGAACCGTCCGGCTTCGGTACCACAAATAGTGTGGAATAATACCCCTTTCCCTGTTGTAGGAGGGGTACCTTGACTATCACCTGCTGAGAATACAGCTTGTGAATGGCTTCCAAAACCGACGTCCTTTCTGAGGGAGACGTTGGTAAAGCAGACTTTAGGAACCGGCGAGGGGGAGACCTTTCGAACTCCAACATGTAACCCTGAGATATTATCTGCAGGATCCACGGGTCCACTTGTGAGCGAGCCCACTGATTGCTGAAAATCTTGAGTCGACCCCCCACCGCTCCTGAGTCCGCTTGTAAAGCCCCAGCGTCATGCTGATGGCTTTGTAGAACCCGGGGCGGGCTTCTGGTCCTGGGCAGGGGCTGCTTGCTGCCCTCTCTTACCCTTTCCTCTGCCTCGCGGCAGATAAGACTGTCCTTTTGGTCGCTTGTTTTTATAGGAGCGAAAGGACTGCGGCTGAAAAGACGGTGTCTTTTTCTGTTGGGAGGGGGTCTGAGGTAAAAAAGTGGATTTGCCGGCAGTTGCCGTGGCCACCAGGTCCGAAAGACCGACCCCAAATAATTCCTCTCCTTTATATGGCAATACTTCCATATGCCTTTTGGAATCCGCATCACCTGACCACTGTCGCGTCCATAAACTTCTTCTGGCAGATATGGACATCGCGCTTACTCTTGATGCTAGAGTACAAATATCCCTCTGAGCATCTTGCATATAAAGAAAAGCATCCTTTAATTGCTCTAGAGTCAATAAAATACTGTCCCTATCCAGGGTATCAATATTTTCAGTCAGAGAATCCAACCACACTACCCCAGCACTGCACATCCAGGCTGAGGCTACTGCCGGTCGCAGTATAACACCAGTATGTGTGTATATACTCTTCAGTGTAGTTTCCAGCCTCCTATCTGCTGGATCCTTGAGGGCGGCCGTATCAGGAGACGGCAACGCCACTTGCTTTGATAAACGTGTGAGCGCCTTATCCACCCTAGGGGGTGTTTCCCAGCGCGCCCTAACCTCTGGTGGGAAAGGGTATAATGCCAATAACTTCTTGGAAATTAGCAGTTTTCTATCTGGGTTAACCCACGCTTCGTCACACACGTCATTCAATTCCTCTGATTCTGGAAAAGCTACAGGTAGTTTTTTCACCCCCCACATAATACCCCTTTTTGAGGTACCAGCAGTATCAGAGATCTGCAAAGCCTCCTTCATTGCCGTGATCATATAACGTGTGGCCCTATTGGAAAATACGTTTGTTTCTTCACCGTCGACACTAGATTCATCTGTGTCGGTACCCGTGTCGACTGACTGAGGTAAGGGACGTTTTACAGCCCCTGACGGTGTCTGAGACGCCTGAGCCGGTACTAACTGGTTTTCCGGCCGTCTCATTTCGTCAACTGACTTTTGTAATGTGCTAACATTATCACGTAATTCCATAACTAAAGCCATCCATTCCGGTGTCGACTCCCTAGGGGGTGACATCACCATTACCGGCAATTGCTCTGCCTCCACACCAACATCGTCCTCATACATGTCGACACACACGTACCGACACACAGCAGCCACACAGGGAATGCTCTAATCGAAGACAGGACCCTCTTAGCCCTTTGGGGAGACAGAGGGAGAGTTTGCCAGCACACACCAAAAGCGCTATAAATGTATATAAACAACCCTAGAAGGTGTTGTTTTTGATATAAGCGCTTTTAATATATCAATATCGCCAAATTATGCCCCCCTTCTCTTTGTTACCCTGTTTCTGTAGTGCAGTGCAGGGGAGAGTCCTGGGAGCCTTCCTCACCAGCGGAGCTGAGCAGGAAAATGGCGCTGAGTGCTGAGGAGAATAAGCTCCGCCCCTTTTTCGGCGGGCTTTTCTCCCGGGTTTTAAGAAAACTGGCCTGGGTTAAATACATACATATAGCCTTAATGGCTATATGTGATGTATTTATTTTGCCACTAAAGGTATTTAATATTGCTGCCCAGGGCGCCCCCAGCAGCGCCCTGCACCCTCCGTGACTGAATCAGTGAGACGTGTAGCAACAATGGCGCACAGCTGCAGTGCTGTGCGCTACCTTCATGAAGACTGAGGAGTCTTCTGCCGCCTGCTTTCCGGACCTCCGTCTTCAGCGTCTGTAAGGGGGATCGGCGGCGCGGCTCCGGGACGAACCCCAGGAGGACCTGTGTTCCGACTCCCTCTGGAGCTAAGTGTCCAGTAGCCTAAGACTCCAATCCATCCTGCACGCAGGTGAGTTGGAAATCTCTCCCCTAAGTCCCTCGATGCAGTGATCCTGTTGCCAGCAGGATTCACTGAGATTTAAACCTAAAAAAACTTTTTCTAAGCAGCTCTTTAGGAGAGCCACCTAGATTGCACCCTTCTCGGACGGGCACAAAAACCTAACTGAGGCTTGGAGGAGGGTCATAGGGGGAGGAGCCAGTACGCACCATGTGATCCTAAAAGCTTTATTTAGATGTGCCCTGTCTCCTGCGGAGCCCGCTATTCCCCATGGTCCTGACGGAGTCCCAGCATCCACTAGGACGTTAGAGAAATAGGATTTTTGGTCACTTACCATTGAAGCCTTTTCTCTTAAGCAGGCTGGGTGACAGGCCCTATGTACAGTATGACTCATAGAATACAATAACGAGATTTATGGTAAGAACTTACCGTTGTTAAATCTCTTACTGCGAGGTACACTGTCTCCACAGGGAATGACATTGGGGTGTAGAGTAGGATCTTGATCCGAGGCACCAACAGGCTCAAAGCTTTGACCTTCTTCCCAAAATGCACAGCGCCGCCTCCTCTATAACCCTGCCTCCGTGCACAGAAGCTCAGTTTTTGTTAACCAGTCCCATGCAGTAGCAGGAAAAAGAGACGACAACCGTTAGTAGCCACATACACCACATTCTCACGACAGGAGAAAGTGTCAGCGGCTAATGCCATACCAACTCAAAGAAGCTAAGTGCGTCAGGGTGGGCGCCCTGCGGAATCCAGTGTACCTCGCAGAAAGAGATTTAACAATTGTAAGTTCTTACCATAAATCTCGTTTTCTTCTGCGGGGTACACTGGGCTCCACAGGGAATGACATTGGGGATGTCCTAAAGCAGTTCCTTATGGGAGGGGACGCACTGTAGCGGGCACAAGAATCTGGCGTCCAAAAGAGGCATCCTGGGAGGCGAAAGTATCGAAGGCATAGAACCTTATAAACATGTTCACTGGGGACCACGTAGCCGCCTTGCACAATTGTTCAAGGGTCACACCACGGCGGGCCGCCCAAGAAGGTCCAACTGACCGAGTAGAATGGGCCTTAATGGTAGCAGGAGCTGGAAGGCCAGCATGTACATAAGCATGTGCAATCACCATTCTAATCCATCTGGCCAGGGTCTGCTTGTGAGCAGGCCAGCCATGTTTGTGAAAACCAAACAGTACAAAGAGAGAATCTAACTTCCGAAGGGAAGCAGTCCTCTTCACATAGATACGGAGAGCCCGTACCACATCCAAAGACCGGTCTTTGGAAGACAATTCAGGAGAGGCAAAGGTCGGAACCACAATCTCCTGATTAAGGTGGAAAGAAGACACCACCTTAGGTAAATACGCGGGACGTGTTCTAATAACCACCCGATCACGGTGAAAAATCAGATGTGGTGACCTACAAGACAAGGCACCCAAATCCGACATCCGTCTAGCAGAGGCAATAGCCAGCAGAAACACTAGCTTAAGAGAAAGCCACTTAAGGTCTGCAGATTCAAGAGGCTCAAACGGAGACCCTTGCAATGCCTCAAGAACCACTGACAAGTCCCAAGGAGCCACAGGCGGGAGATAAGGAGGTTGAATCCGCAACACACCCTGAGTGAACGTATGCACATCAGGAAAGGTCGCAATTATTCTCTGAAACCCAACCGACAAGGCAGAAATATGAACCTTTATGGAGGCCAAACGAAGGCCCAAGACCAGGCCCTGTTGTAGGAAAGTTTGGCCGTACTAAACTTGTAAACGTCATGATTGTTGGATGGGCACCAAGTAAAGTAAGCATTCCAGACCCTATGGTAAATCCGGGCAGAAGCCGGCTTACGGGCCTTCAACATGGTTTGAATGACCGCCTCAAAAAATCCTTTGACCCTCAAGACGGAAGCTACAAGAGCCACGCCGTCAAAGCCAACCAGGCTAAATACTGATATACACAAGGGCCCTTAACGAGGAGATCTGGGTGCTGTGGAAGTAGAAGGGGACCCTCTATCAAGAGACCCTGAAGGTCTGAGAACCAAAGCCATCTGGGCCACGTGGGAGCGATCAGAATTAGGATTCCCCCTTCTTGCTTGAACTTACTTATTACTCTGGGCAGTAGTGACACCGGAGGGAACACATATGGCAGCTGAAAGTTCCATGGAATTGCCAGTGCATCCACGAATGCTGCTTGAGGATCCCTTGTCCTCGCTCCGAAGACCGGAACCTTGTGATTGTGTCGAGACGCCATCAGGTCCACATCTGGAAGGCCCCACCTGTCCACGAGGAGTTGAAACACTTCTGGATGGAGGCTCCGGCATGTGCGTCCTGAGGACTGAGGAAGTCTGCTTCCCAGTTTAGGACCCCCGGAATGAATACTGCTGATATGGCATGCAGATGGCGTTCCGCCCACTGAAGGATCCGTGATACTTCCCTCATTTCCATGCGGCTTCGAGTGCCGCCTTGATGATTTATGTACGTCACTGTGGTGGCGTTGTCTGACTGTACTTGAACAGGTCTGTGTTGTATTAAATGCTGGGCCAAGTTCAATGAGTTGAACACTGCCCGCAGCTCCAGAATGTTTATCGGGAGGAGAGATTCCTCCTTGGTCCACCGACCCTGAAGTGAGTGTTGCTCCAACACCGAGCCCCAACCTCTCAGTCTGGCATCCGTGGTCAGAAGAACCCAGTTGGAGATCCAGAAGGGACAACCCCTGCTCAATCATTGGTCCTGAAGCCACCAGCTCAGTGACAGACAGACCTCCGGAGACAAGGAGATCATTTGAGACCTGATCCGATGAGGCAGGCCGTCCCACTTGGCCAGAATCAACTTCTGTAGAGGGCGGGAATGGAATTGAGCGTACTCCACCATGTCGAAAGCCGAAACCATGAGACCTAGCACTTGCATCGCCAAATATATCTACACTTGCGACAAAGATAGGAAGCATCGAATCCTGTCCTGAAGCTTCAGGACTTTCTCCTGAGACAAGAACAACTGCTGGTTGGGAGTGTCCAACAATGCCCCCAGGTGCACCATGCTCTGAGCAGGGACCAGGGAAGATTCTTCCAGTCGATGAGCCACCCGTGGACTTGCAGAAACTGGATAGTCAGATCCATATGGTGTAGGATGGGAAATTTGCAAGGATCAACAAATCGTCCAGGTATGGTAGGATCCTGACCCCTTGACGGCGGAGTACAGCCGTCATCACCGCCATGACCTTGGTGAAGACTCGCGGAGCCGTGTTCAAACCAAAAGGTAATGCCCGAAACTGGTAATGGAGGTTGCCAACCGCAAACCTCAGGTATTGCTGATGCGACATTGCAATAGGAATAAGCAGGTAAGCATCCTGTATGTCCAGGGAGACCATATAATCCCCAGGTTCCAAGGCCAGAACAATAGAGCGCAGAGTTTCCATACGACACTTGGAGACCCTCACAAATTTGTTCAAGGACTTGAGGTTGAGCCGGGAGGACCCATTCGGTTTCAGGACTAGGAACAACAATAAATAGTACCCCTTGCCTCTCTGAGCCAGATGCACTTGTACTACCAGGGACTGTACCACCGACTGAAGAGTTTTTACCTTCACCTGATCCAAAGGGACGTCTGTCAGGCAAAATCGATGAGGGGAACGATTTTTGAAGGATATGGTGTAACCTCGAGTGACGACTTCCCATACCCAGGCATCGGAAATGGTCTTCATCCATTCCTGGGTATACCCTAGAAGTCGGCCCCCCACCCTGGGATCCCCCAGAGGGAGGCCCACCCCATCATGCGGCAGGCTTGTCAGTCTTGGAAACGGGCTGACGGGCAGCCCAGGCCCATTTGGGTTTGGGCTTAGTAGGCTTGGAAGTGCGAGCCTGTTTCGGGTATGCCTAACCCTTTGCTTTCCCTGAAGGATGATAGGAGCGAAAGGAAGTACTCTTAGCCTTCGGTACTGAAGGAACAGTACTAGGCAGACATGCTGTTTTAGCAGAAGCTAAGTCAGCCACTATCTTGTTGAGGTCTTTTTTCGAAAAGAATGTCTCCCTTAAAAGGGAGCACCTCCAGGGTTTTCTTAGAGTCCAGATCCACGGACCAGGACTGCAGCCAGAGAATCCAGCGAGCCAGTATGGACGTAGTAAAAGCCTTGGCCGCCAGAATACAAGCATCAGAAGCTGCATCCTTAACGTAATGAGAGGCTGTGACAATATACGATAGACATTGTCTAGCATGATCAGAAGCGTTGGACGACATCTCAGTTTCCAACTCCTGAGCCCACACTTCAATAGCCTCTGCAGCCCAAGTCGCTGCAATGGTGGGCCGATGCATAGCACCAGTTAGAGTGTAAATCGCCTTTAAACAACCCTCCACATGCTTATCCATCGGTTCTTTCAGAGATGTGATGGTAGTTACAGGCAGAGCAGAGGATACCACCAGCCGCACCACCTGCGAATCCACTGGCCGGGGTGTCTCCCAATTTTTCCTTAGCTCCGCCGCGAGGGGATAGCGAGCCAGCATATTCCTGTGAGGCGTGAATTTCTTACCTGGATTTTCCCAGCATACCCGACGTATGTCAACTAAATGCTCAGAATGAGGTAAAACTTGTTTAACGACTTTCTGACGTTTAAACCTGTCCGGTTTCTTAGGGGCAGCATCCGGCTCTGGGTCATCAGTAATTTGAAGAATTAACCTCCAAGAAGTCAGGAACATCCACCTGTGAAACGGATTCTCCATCAGAAGCATCAGGATCAGAATCTGTGGGGTCAGTATATACGCCATCCTCATCAGACGAGGTGTCTAGGACGTTGGTGGATTGTGATGAAGCAATAGCCCGCTTAGAGGACCCCTTGGTCTTAGGCGGGCACGGGCTAGATTTCTGTTTAGTCAGAGATTGGTTCAATTGCTGTAACTGAGAGGACAGTTGATCTGCCCATGGCGGATTAACCGCAGGGACCATAAGCGGTTGTACCGGCACAGGAGGTCCCATAGGGGGTGCAAGTTTAGTTACTAGCATACTCAATAACGTGGAGTAGCCCAAGGCGGGTCATTTTGAAACCCCGTTGCTATGGTCCCACTGGGGGGGAAGGAACCCCTAGAACCAGAACCCTCAACTGCTATATTCTCCTCAAATGTGTCTGCAGCGTAACCACCACACAATGTGGGATCAGCCCCAGCTCCATCGCCCCTTGTAGCTGACATATCTGAAAGCTCAAAAAGCTCAATGCGAGGCAACCCAGTGCAATAACAGCAGCACAATAACTGACAAGAACCCCCTGTGCAGTGTATGTGCACAAACAGAGAATTGTAGAGGTATATGGTGACTAAAATTCACAGAGAAAAATACACAATAAGTATATCTTGTGAACCACCTATTTTAGAAAATAACCCTGACGCACGTATAGAATATAGGGATAGCAATCTGAGTGAGATACACAAAATGGAGGTCACACAACAGCTATATGCACACACACAAAGTCACAAACAGTGCAGAAATGATGACATGCAATAAAACTGCACTAGACTAACAATACAGAGTAATACCAAGTATGGCTATACAGTATATCACAGGGTACTTGTACTATATAACCCTGACTAAATGCACTCTTTCTTAACTAACGCTGTCAACAGACATGTAGAATACTGAAGTGTCCTGTAAAATGCACAGCGCTGACATGCAGGTGGCTTTACAGAGGAGGATTTGCCCAAACAGTCTCAGGATCAGCTCAGCTTGTCCTAATGGCGTCCAAACGCTGACAGGGAGTGAGGGAGAGAGAGATATGCAGCTCCAGGGCGGGAACATTTACTCTAAATGGCGCCCTGGGGCTGGGGGAGGGGCTACAGGTCAAAGCCTTATCACCCTGCTGGACTTGACCACCGGGTACTGTGGGCTGTATAATAAATGGTTTTTAATAAAACCAACCTGTGACCTTGCCTTGGTGGTCTAGTGGGGTCCCTGTACTGCCACAGTGCTCACGCCAGCGCGCAAGGCCCGCCTCCCACCAGCCGCGCCGGATCGCGATTTCCCGCGGGTCCCACCTGGGGGACCCTCTTATCTCCTCCCTGTGTGCGGCCACGCGATCCAGGAGGGCAGCGGTGGTGTGTGTGACTGATGAAGAGGAACCGGAGCTTCAGCTGTAGGTACCCGGCAACCAGGGCGCGGGAGTGTACAGCGCCGCTGGGGGAGGTGATGGAGCTGCAGCAGGAGATGTCTGACTGACATCTAACACTCTTCATTTTTCACTTTTAAAAGCTCTTTTCAGGGCTGCTGGAGCAGCCCACCTGTTGTATGCCTGCACTGCATGGCACCAACTACAAAACTGAGCTCCTGTGCACGGAGGCGGGGTTATAGAGGAGGCGGCGCTATGCATTCTGGGAAGAAGGTCAAAGCTTTTCGTTTGTTGGTGCCTCGGATCAAGATCCTACTCTACACCCCAATGTCATTCCCTGTGGAGCCCAGTGTACCCCGCAGCAGAAACAGTATTAGTATAAATAGTAAATAAACTACTTAACATATGTTCCTATTGGAAAACTGTACCTATAAATCTATTTCTGAATTTACTTTTCTGTTGAAATCTTTTTAAATATATATATATTTTTATTTTTAATACAGGCATGGAAAAACTAATCATAAATGCTTGGAAAATGGTCTATATACCATTATAATAAGCCATTTGACTTGTATAGTTAAGACATTAACACATACTTGCCGATATTGCGCCTGGTCGGCGAACAGGGGGGCGTGTCTGGTAGTGAGGGGGCGTGTCTGGGGTGTGACGGCATGAAACACGTCGTTGTGCTACACCCCCCACTATCTAGTGCCGAGGAAACAGGCGTTGTAGAGCGGGGGCGGAGCTATGATGGCGCGATTCAGCGCGAATTGTGTCAGCGGGTCCCCCTAAGACTGCCCACTGGTGCTCCATTGTGGGCGGCCAAGGGGGTTTGTGGGAGCTGGCGGCGCATGCAGGACACTTGCCTACCTTTCCGGGGAGCTGGGAGCGCCACTCAATTTTCGTGAGCCTCCCGGCCATTCAGGGAGGGTAGGCAAGTATGCATTAAAAGCAAACATTCAATGTTATTAAATTATAGTATTGTTTAAAAGTCTTAAGATAGGTACACACTATCCAATTATTGGGTCAAAAATCCATTGCCTGATTGGACCAATAATGAGATAGCGTGTATGCAGGCGCGATAGTTGATAAACAGCATGCATATCCTCGTTCCCAATCTCCCAATCCCGTTGAAGAGATCAAAAGAAAGTAAACACTGAGCAGGAAATTGCTCAGTGTGTACGGGTGCAGTCGGAACAGAGCTTTTATTGTATTGGCATCAATTATCTTGTACCCATCTTTAAGGACATATGTAATATCCCGTGATTTGCAGGAGTCGCATTGATTGCTGCAAGATAGTCATTAGATTTAAAGTGGCAGTTAGTTTAAAGGCAAAACCAACCTTATTTTGCCTTTAAACTAATTGCCGCTTTAAAGCTCATGGATTAATCACAACTACTCCGACAACTCTTGGGCTATTACAGTCTTTTTTTTTATATATAATTTTAGGTCTGTTTAAAAGTGCATTTCCCTTTTATAGAAAATGTTTATATAGAATTCAGACAGTTAAAGCCAACAAAGTAACACACACACAAGCTTTAGTCTACAGTTTTATGATTCTGATAGCTAATAAAACATAGCTGTTAAATGATTCACCACCCATACAACCTTTTTTAACTTGGCATTACCTGGCATGCAAAGAAGCCAAACCTATTCACGAACGAATGAGCACCGCGCTTGGCTTTGACAGATGCAGGACTTGTTGATGGAACGGTACAGCGTGAAACCCACACCTGCACTTTCTATACTTATACTTCAGCTCCATTGTGTATATCTTTCAATATCAACATTATTACAGTCTTTCAGAAATTGTGTGTGCACCCTTCACCGAAGCAAAGTGGAAGCAGCTATTTTGTGGTCAGTATAATGAGGATAACGTTTCAGTGATGTCACATGTGGAGCTATCAGAAAAGTTATAGATAGATAGAGATCAATAGATAGATAGATAGATAGATAGATAGATAGATAGATAGATAGATAGATAGATAGATTAGATTGATGCAGGAACTCATGTCATATTTAATGAGAGGTTCAGGAACTGAGGGGGTTATTCAGACCAGATCGGGTCTGAACTGCGCTTGCGCCAGCGCCGCAATGCGCAGGTGCGAGGCCCCGCCAGCGACAGGGAGCACCGGACTGCAACGGGATGGACGACGAAAGCGATCGCACCGGCGATCGCAAGAAGATTGACCGGAGGAGGCTGTTTGTGGGAGTCAACTGATCATTTCCAGGGAGTGTCCGTGAAAACGCAGGCGTGTCCAGGCATTAGAAGGGAGGATTCCTGACGTCAACTCCGGGCCGGATCATCGCAGTGGAAGAGTAAAGGGCCCTATACACTAGAACGATAATGCCAGATTTCATCCGATTTCGGGCATTTGGACCGATTTATTGGGTGAAATCGGGCATTTTGGAGGTGTTTCCGATCCGATGTGCGTTCTCGTGAGCATCGGATCGGATCCCCTAGATTGAATGTGCTGCACTAACGATCATGTCCGCCCCGCAGGCATGGCTGGGATCACATACGATACATTGTATGCAAAAGTACCGCACACGCTATATCGTATGCGGTCCTGCCGCCCAGGAAGCTGCCGGGCAGTTCAAGGGAAATCGCCTCCGACTTCAGCCTCAGACATGTCGTTATAGTATATGGGGCCCTTAAGTCCTGAGCTGAGCAGAGACTGCACAAACTTTTGTTTGTGCAGCTCTCTGCACAGGCGATCACACCCCTGCACAGAGACTACCTCCTCCCCATGTAGGCGGCGACTACCTGATCGCAGGGATGCAAAAAACGCACCCTAGCAATCAAGCCTGAATTAGGCCCTGAGTTCCTGCTGGTTCCTGCTGAAAAATCTCACTGGTTGCAGTACACCTTTCAGGGTCGCAGTCAGAAGGTCACTGTTAACTGTTCACTTTAAAATTAGTATTTTTTCTACTTTGTTAACAATACTATTTCAACACATTTTATTAATAAAACATTATATTAACATTTATTTAAAAAAAATCAAAAGGTGTAAACTACTGTACGCATTCGCAGTAGTCCCGCATTTGAAGTCCGCAGTGAAAAAAATAATAAATGAATAATAAGATTTTACTCACCGGTAAATCTATTTCTCGTAGTCCGTAGTGGATGCTGGGACTCCGTAAGGACCATGGGTAATAGCGGCTCCGCAGGAGACTGGGCACAACTAAAGAAAGCTTTAGGACTACCTGGTGTGCACTGGCTCCTCCCTCTATGACCCTCCTCCAGACCTCAGTTAGGATACTGTGCCCGGAAGAGCTGACACAATAAGGAAGGATTTTGAATCCCAGGTAAGACTCATACCAGCCACACCAATCACACCGTATAACTCGTGATACTATACCCAGTTAACAGTATGAAATATAACTGAGCCTCTCAACAGATGGCTCAACAATAACCCTTTAGTTAAACAATAACTATATACAAGTATTGCAGACAATCCGCACTTGGGATGGGCGCCAAGCATCCACTACGGACTACGAGAAATAGATTTACCGGTGAGTAAAATCTTATTTTCTCTGACGTCCTAAGTGGATGCTGGGACTCCGTAAGGACCATGGGGATTATACCAAAGCTCCCAAACGGGCGGGAGAGTGCGGATGACTCTGCAGCACCGAATGAGCAAACTCTAGGTCCTCCTCAGCCAGGGTATCAAACTTGTAGACTCTTGCAAAAGTGTTTGAACCCGACCAAGTAACAGCTCGGCAAAGTTGTAAAGCCGAGACCCCTCGGGCAGCCGCCCAAGAAGAGCCCACTTTCCTCGTGGAGTGAGCTTTTACAGATTTAGGGTGCGGCAGTCCAGCCGCAGAATGTGCAAGTTGAATCGTGCTACAGATCCAGCGAGCAATAGTCTGCTTAGAAGCAGGAGCACCCAGCTTGTTGGGTGCATACAGGATTTATAGCGAGTCAGTTTTCCTGACTCCAGCCGTCCTGGAAACATATATTTTCAGGGCCCTGACTACGTCCAGTAACTTGGAGTCCTCCAAGTCCCAAGTAGCCGCAGGCACCACAATAGGTTGGTTCACATGAAAAGCTGATACCACCTTAGGAAGGAATTGGGAACGAGTCCTCAATTCCGCCCTATCCATATACAAAAATCAGATAAGGGCTTTTGCATGACAAAGCCGCCAATTCTGATACACGCCTGGCCGACGCCAAGGCCAACAGCATGACCACTTTCCACGTGAGGTATTTTAGCTCCACGGATTTAAGTGGCTCAACCCAATGCGACTTCAGGAAATCCAACACCACGTTGAGATCCCACGGTGCCACTGGAGGCACAAACGGGGGCTGAATATGCAGCACTCCCTTAACAAAAGTCTGAACTTCAGGCAGTGAAGCCAGTTCTTTTTTGTAAGAAAATGTACAGAGCCGAAATCTGGACCTTAATGGAACCCAATTTTAGGCCCATAGTCACTCCTGACTGTAGGAAGTACAAAAATCGACCCAGTTGAAATTCCTCCGTTGGGGCCTTCCTGGCCTCACACCAAGCAACATATTTTCGCCATATGCGGTGATAATGATTTGCGATCACATCTTTCCTAGCCTTAATCAGCGTAGGAATGACTTCCTCCGGAATGCCTTTTTCCTTTAGGATCCGGAGTTCAACCGCCATGCCGTCAAACGCAGCCGCGGTAAGTCTTGGAACAGACAGGGCCCCTGTTGCAGCAAGTCCTGTCTGAGCAGCAGAGGCCATGGGTCCTCTGAGATCATTTCTTGAAGTTCTGGGTACCAAGCTCTTCTTGGCCAATCCGGAACCACGAGTATAGTTCGTACTCCTCTCCTTCTTATTATTCTCAGTACCTTGGGTATGAGAGGCAGAGGAGGGAACACATACACCGACTGGTACACCCACTGTGTTACCAGAGCGTCCACAGCTATCGCCTGAGGGTCCCTTGACCTGGCGCAATATATTTTTAGCTTTTTGTTGAGGCGGGACGCCGACATGTCCACCTGTGGCCTTTCCCAATGGTGTACAATCATTTGGAAGACTTCTGGATGAAGTCCCCACTCTCCCGGGTGGAGGTCGTGCCTGCTGAGAAAGTCTGCTTCCCAGTTGTCCACTCCGGGAATGAACACTGCTGACAGTGCTAACACATGATTTTCCGCCCATCAGAAAATCCTTGTGGCTTCTGCCATCGCCATCCTGCTTCTTGTGCCGCCCTGTTGGTTTACATGGGCGACCGCCGTGATGTTGTCTGACTGGATCAGCACCGGCTGGTGTTGAAGCAGGGGTCTAGCCTGACTTAGGGCATTGTAAATGGCCCTTAGTTCCAGAATATTTATGTGTAGGGAAGTCTCCTGACTCGACCATAGTCCTTGGAAGTTTCTTCCCTGTGTGACTGCCCCCCAGCCTCGAAGGCTGGCATCCGTGGTCACCAGGACCCAGTCCTGTGTGCCGAATATGTGGCCCTCTAGAAGATGAGCACTCTGCAGCCACGACAACAGCGACACCCTGGCCCTTGGAGACAGGGTTATCAGCCGATGCATCTGAAGATGCGACCCGGACCACTTGTCCAACAGATCCCACTGGAAGATCCTTGCATGGAACCTGCCGAATGGAATTTCTTCGTAAGAAGCTACCATCTTTCCCAGGACTCGCGTGCATTGATGCACCGACACCTGTATTTGTTTTAGGAGGTATCTGACTAGAGATGACAACTCCTGGGCCTTCTCCTCCGGGAGAAACACTTTTTTCTATTCTGTGTCCAGAACCATACCCAGGAACAGTAGACGCGTCGTAGGAACCAGCTGCGACTTTGGAATATTCAGAATCCAGCCGTGCTGTTGTAGCACTTCCCGAGATAGTGCTACTCCGACCAACAACTGCTCCCTGGACCTCGCCTTTATAAGGAGATCGTCCAAGTACGGGATAATTATAACTCCCTTTTTTCGAAGGAGTATCATCATTTCGGCCATTACCTTGGTAAATACCCTAGGTGCCGGGGACAGACCAACGGCAACATCTGGAATTGGTAATGACAGTCCTGTACCACAATTTTGAGGTACTCCTGGTGAGGAGGGTAAATGGGGACATGCAGGTAAGCATCCTTGATGTCCAGTGATACCATGTAATCCCCTTCGTCCAGGCTTGCAATAACCGCCCTGAGCGATTCCATTTTGAACTTGAACCTTCGTATATAAGTGTTCAAAGATTTCAATTTTAGAATGGGTCTCACCGAACCGTCTGGTTTCGGTACCACAAACATTGTGGAATAGTAACCCCGGCCTTGTTGAAGGAGGGGTACCTTGATTATCACCTGCTGGAAGTACAGCTTGTGAATTGCCGCCAGTACTACCTCCCCTTTCTCCGAGGGCAGCAGGCAAGGCTGATTTGAGGTAACGGCGAGGGGGAGTCGCCTCGAACTCCAGCTTGTATCCCTGTGATACTACTTGCAGAACCCAGGGATCCACCTGTGAGCGAGCCCACTGGCCACTGAAGTTCCCGAGACGCGCCCCCACCGCACCTGGCTCCACCTGTGGAGCCCCCGCGTCATGCGCTGGACTCAGATGAAGCGGGGGAGATTTTTGATCCTGGGAACTGGCTGTCTGGTGCAGCTTTTTCCCTCTTCCCTTGTCTCTGTGCAGAAAGGAAGCGCCTTTGACCCGCTCGCTTTTCTGAAGCCGAAAGGACTGTACCTGATAATACGGTGCTTTCTTAGGCTGTGAGGAAACCTGAGGTAAAAAAATTTCTTCCCAGCTGTTGCTGTGGATACGAGGTCCCAGAGACCATCCCCAAACAATTCCTCACCCTTATAAGGCAGAATCTCCATGTGCCTTTTAAAGTCAGCATCACCTGTCCACTGCCGGATCCCTAATACCCTCCTGGCAGAATGGACATTGCATTAATTTTGGATGCCAGCCGGCAAATATCCCTCTGTGCATCCCTCATATATAAGACGACGTCTTTAATATGCTCTATGGTTAGCAAAATAGTATCCCTGTCTAGGGTATCAATATTATCTGACAGGGTATCAGACCACGCTGCAGCAGCACTATCCATGCTGAGGCAATTGCAGGTCTCAGTATAGTACCTGAGTGTGTATATACAGACTTCAGGATAGCCTCCTGCTTTTTATCAGCAGGCTCCTTCAAAGTGGCCGTATCCTAAGACGGCAGTGCCACCTTTTTTTTGACAAACGTGTGAGCGCCTTATCCACCCTAGGGGATATCTCCCAACGTGACCTATCCTCTGGCGGGAAAGGGTACGCCATCAGTAACTTTTTAGAAATTACCAGTTTCTTATCGGGGGAACCCACGCTTCATTCACTCATCTGATGGGGGAACAAAACACTGGCTGCTTTTTCTCCCCAAACATAAAACCCCTTTTTTGTGGTACTTGGGTTAATGTCAGAAATGTGTAACACATTTTTCATTTCCGAGATCATGCAACGGATGTTCCTAGTGGATTGTGTATATGTCTCAACCTCGTCGACACTGGAGTCAGACTCCGTGTCGACATCTGTATCTGCCATCTGAGGTAGCGGGCGTTTTTGAGCCCCTGATGGCCTTTGAGACGCCTGGGCAGGCGCGGGCTGAGAAGCCGGCTGTCCCATAGCTGTTACGTCATCCAGCCTTTTACATAAGGAGTTGACACTGTCGGTTAATACCTTCCACTTATCCATCCACTCTGGTGTCGGCCCCACAGGGGGCGACATCACATTTATCGGCATCTGCTCCGCCTCCACATAACCTTCCTCCTCAAACATGTCGACACAGCCGTACCGACACACCGCACACACACAGGGAATGCTCTGACTGAGGACAGGACCCCACAAAGTCCTTTGGGGAGACAGAGAGAGAGTATGCCAGCACACACCAGAGCACTATATAATGCAGGGATTAACACTATAACTGAGTGATTTTTCCCAATAGCTGCTTGTATACACAATATTGCGCCTAAATTTAGTGCCCCCCCCTCTCTTTTTAACCCTTTGAGCCTGAAAACTACAGGGGAGAGCCTGGGGAGCTGTCTTCCAGCTGCACTGTGAAGAAAAAATGGCGCCAGTGTGCTGAGGGAGATAGCCCCGCCCCTTTTTCGGCGGACTTCTCCCGCTTTTTTATGGATCTTTACACATATATAGCCTATATGACTATATATTGTGTAGATTTGCCAGCCAAGGTGTTTTATATTGCTGCTCAGGGCGCCCCCCCCAGCGCCCTGCACCCATCAGTGACCGAAGTGTGAGGTGTGCATGAGGAGCAATGGCGCACAGCTGCAGTGCTGTGCGCTACCTTGGTGAAGACCGAAGTCTTCTGCCGCCGATTTCCAGGACCGTCTTCTTGCTTCTGGCTCTGTAAGGGGGGCGGCGGCGCGGCTCCGGGACCGGACGATCGAGGTCGGGCCCTGTGTTCGATCCCTCTGGAGCTAATGGTGTCCAGTAGCCTAAGAAGCCCAAACTAGCTGCAAGCAGGAAGGTTCGCTTCTTCTCCCCTTAGTCCCTCGTAGCAGTGAGTCTGTTGCCAGCAGATCTCACTGAAAATAAAAAACCTAAAATATACTTTCTTTTTCTAGGAGCTCAGGAGAGCCCCTAGTGTGCATCCAGCTCAGCCGGGCACAAGATTCTAACTGAGGTCTGGAAGAGGGTCATAGAGGGAGGAGCCAGTGCACACCAGGTAGTCCTAAAGCTTTCTTTAGTTGTGCCCAGTCTCCTGCGGAGCCGCTATTCCCCATGGTCCTTACGGAGTCCCAGCATCCACTTAGGACGTCAGAGAAATTGAACTTAATAATTTGGAAACATGTAGCATGTAACAATATATTGTATTGTGTAGTGTAGACGGCAATGAGATATATTGTTGCATCACATTACTGGGTTGCACTGTCAGTCACAGGAAGTGGTCACTTGCATTCCTCCTTTCATGCATCTGTGACCCAAACCAAACCATTCTGACTTGGACACAATCTGATTTAGCAGAAAACTGTCTCTTTCTATAACAACTCCACTCCATAATACAAGAATACCTACTGGAGTGCACTGGCTATAAACAAAGGTTTGGTCATTTAAAAGTAAACCATATCCACTTCCTACAGTATGTCACAACACAAGATCATTACCATATCCACTTTCTACAGTACATCACAACACAAGGTCATTACCATATCCACTTCCTACAGTATGTCACAACACAAGGTCATTACCAATCCACTTCCTACAGTATGTCACAACACAAGGTCATTACCATATCCACTTCCTACAGTATGTCAGAACACAAGGTCATTACCATATCCACTTCCTACTACAGTATGTCAGAACACAAAGTCATTACCATATCCACTTCCTACTACAGTATGTCAGAACACAAGGTCATTACCATATCCGCTTCTACAGTATGTCACAACACAAGGTCATTACCATATCCACTTACTACAGTATGTCACAACACAAGATCATCACCATATCCACTTCCTACAGTATGTCAGAACACAAGGTCATTACCGTATCCATTTCTACTGTATGTCACAACACAAGATCATTACCATATCCACTTCCTACAGTATGTCACAACACAAGGTCCTTACCATATCCACCTACTACAGTATGTCACAACACAAGATCATCACCATATCCACTTCCTACAGTATGTCACAACACAAGGTCATTACCATATCCACCTACTACTGTATGTCACAACACAAGGTCATTACCAAAACTGTCAATTCCTTATAAAATAAAATACTAAATAAATATTAAAAGTGCACAGTCCATTTAAGCATGCAATTCTACTACTTGGGCACACAGTGCATTAAACATAACATATTAAAATATATTTTCATCTGCAATCTGCTGAGCTTTGCTAACACAGTCCTTTATATTTTAAAGCACACAATATGAAGAAAAATGTCTTCACCTTTTAAATACACATCAGAACCTGCCTATGCCTTGTCCCAGCGCCATGAAGAGGATAGTCTTACACTGCGACCTAGGATTAAGTGATGTGCCTTGCCACCTGGTTAATACATTTACATTTCCCACACACAGCACACCAGGGGTTAACACACCTAGTGTCACAGCAGCAAATTCAGTTTGGCATTGCGGCGCACACTTGACCAAACATGATTATATATACATTATATTGCGCCTTGTGCCAATTGTTCATATGAAGATGGCTCAGCAGTACAAGGGATTAACCCCCTCAGTGCCATGGCTGCCATCTTAGCCACGTGGACTGCGTCCATACCTCCCAACTTTCTAAAGTTGGGAGGAGGGACATAGGGGCGTGCCCGAAATTAGAGGTCGTGGCCTCGCAGGTGTGGCAAAGGCCTCGCTGGAAGTGTCATGAGCACTCTGCTCCTTGTCCCTCTCTACCGAAGAATAGATGCTGTGCAAATGCACGGACAGTCCCGTCAAAATCGGGACAGTTGGGAGGTATGTGGGTCCCATAACATCCTACTGTAATTTAATTATACCCACTTCCCACTAAGTTCCAACCTTTTTGGGACTATACAGCATCAATCGGGACAGTTGGGAAATAATCAGTAATATAGGTTGTTCCTTATTTCTACATTGTGGAACAGACTGAAGTTTCTACTCCAACATCGGGCCTAATTCAGACCTGATCGTAGCAGCAAATATGTTAGCAGATGGGCAAAACCATGTGCACTGCAGAGGAGGCAGATATAACATTTGCAGAGAGAGTTAGATTTGGTCGGGTTATATTGTTTCTGTGCAGGGTTAATACTGGCTGCTTTATTTTTACACTGCAATTTAGATTTCAGATTGAACACACCCCACCCAAATCTAACTCTCTCTGCACGTTATATCTGCGCCCCCCTGCAATGCACATGGGGGGTGATTCTGAGTTGATCGCAGCAGGAATTTTGTTAGCAGTTGGGCAAAACCATGTGCACTGCAGGGGGGGGGGGCAGATATAACATTTGCAGAGTGAGTTAGATTTGGGTGGGTTATTTTGTTTCTGTGCAGGGTAAATACTGGCTGCTTTATTTTTATACTGCAATTTAGATTGCAGATTGAACACACCCAAATCAAACTCTCTCTCTGCACATGTTAAATCTGCCTACCCTGCAGTGCACATGGTTTTGCCCAACTGCTAACAGAGGGGGTAATTCCAAGTTGATAGCAGCAGGAATTTAGTTAGCAATTGGGCAAAACCATGTGCACTGCAGGGGAGGCAGATTTAACATGTGCAGAGAGAGTTAGATTTGGGTGGGTTATTTTATTTCTGTGCAGCGTAAATACTGGCTGCTTTATTTTTACACTGCAAATTAGATTGCAGATTGAGCACACCACACCCAAACTGCTAACAAATTTGCAGCTACGATCAGGTCTGAATTAGGCCCTTTATTTGTTAATCAAACGACAGGAGTCCATGTATCCTTGATGAAAAGCTGAACAGAAATAAGAAGATAAAAATGAGTACAGTATGCGCACGTCTATAAATATCATAACGTACAGTTTATAAATAGTGTAACTTACAAAGAATATAGCCAATATTGTTACAGTGTGTGCAGCCAGAGACATTTGAATTATTACATGTCTTTAAACTTAGGAAACAGCAAACTCGGCTATTTGGATACATCTCCTTGACTTATGAAGCTGCTGGTTATCATTGTAAAAGATGTAATTAAAGTCTCATATGATGGTAATAGGAGCTGGACTGAAGTACAGCCTGCCGGGCTGAAAGCTGCTTCTGGCATGCAGCAAGCCACTCTTACACTGCCAGGAATCCACGTGTACGTATTGTTAGTTAGCATACTAATACTGCATTATTATATAGCCAGATAGTGTATATACCATACGTACATGACAAATTCATTTTTACTTTGTTCCTTAACTGCGAGCAGCTCTGGAAATACTGGGGGTGATGTATGACAAAACGTCCTAACGGACGTTATGTGTCCAGGGGCGTATCACCACATTATCGTGGTGATACGCCCGCAGCCACCACCACAATGTATTATTGAGGCCCCCGCCGATGTGGGAGGGCGTTATCCTACCTGACCCGCGATAGCGCACCTGCCACATCGGCTCGGCGCCGCAAAGTGTGCGAATGAACCCTTCTCCCCTGCTTCCTGTGTGCACCGCCGGAGGCCCCCGGCGCATGCGCAGTAGAGCTGTGTGGACCAGCAGAAGAATGTCCACGTTCAATAAGGTTTATTCAAAACAAAACGAAAACTAAGCCAGTGCACATGTTGAAGACATCGCCTGCCTGGGAGAGCTGTTCCGGCCCGGCGGACTTAAGAGTCGAAAAGTCACAGCAGAGGAATGATACATTGCCTCTGCCCAACGTTTGACAGGCACCACTGCGGGGAAGCGGTAAGCGGCGGGGGCGCGCGCCGGACAATACACACGGCGTTAACACGCCGTTCATACATTAGGGAGAAGAACAAAATGCAGACTTAAGGTGCGCTGTGGTCAGCGGAAACCACAGCGCACTTTCATACATCTGGCCCACTATACATAATCGCTGGCCTGTCAGCATAACAACCACACCTATGGGATCTCTTATCAGTAGGTTCATTACCCATACAAAGTTAAGAAATGCTCAAGCAAAAAGAAAGGACATTTGTTGCTGGGGAGGCAATCACAAGACCGTCTGTCGGAATCCCGGCGGTCACAATGCCGATGCCGGGATCCCAAAAGGCGGTGAAATGCCGCCACTGGAATACCAGCGCCTTCCCCTTACGCACACTCACAATAGCACAGAATTCTAGATACACACCCATTGTCACCCTCAGTACTCACCCTCAAATGTCCAGCAGGGTGCTGCTTCGGGTCGGGTATGCGCGACCGGCGGTCAGGAAACCACCGGTCACGATACCAACGCCGGGATCCCGGCATCGAGATGGCCGGCAGGAGGGGAACGGGGGATGCGGGTGCTCTGGCCACAGGTTCTATTCCCACTCTATAGGTGTTGTGGACACCCATGAGTGGAAATAGTTCCAGCTAGTCGGCATGCCGACTGTCGGGATTCTAAGGGGGCGGGATGTAGGTGGAGGGAGACCGCTGGTCACATAACTACATTCCGCTGCTTCTCGCATCACTGTCTTTCCCAGTTTAAGCCTCCCAGCTGGCACAATTATTCTTCATGCTACGGCATCTTCAGAAGATATAATAAACACCATGGTAGCAACAGTTGCTTATTGGATTACTAAAGCTTGGTTTGCAGGGGTTTAGAAAGTGATGGGATCCATAGTGGAAACCACTATATTTGCTAAAGGTCATTTTGAGCTTCTAACTGAACACCTGGTCAACCCTGTCGGTTTCTGATTGGTGCAGCAAACCCGCCACAAAAACATAGCAGTTTAGTAATGCTGCATAGACACCAGAATCCCACTCATTTCTACCTGTCGTTTGTGTTGAAACATCTAGTGGCATGAGTTCAGCAATATCTATGCAACTTTTTTTATTTGCAGAACATTCCCTATAGGAAATCTAGCCCAGGTGCGAGCTGTTTTATTACTGCCTCTCCACCATCTCATAACATAGTAACATAGTAACTAAAGTTGAAAAAAGACAATTGTCCATCGAGTTTAACCTATTTGTGGTCTCCTATGCGGTCTTATTATAGGACTAGTTATTTTAATTTTAGGACTAGTTAAATTAACTATAATGCGTCCCTACGCACCATAACCCTGAATATCTTTATCCAATAGGAATTTATCTAACCCATTCTTAAAGGTGTTGACTGAGTCCGCCATTACTACTCTCTCAGGCAGGGAATTCCAAACACGTATTGTCCTTACTGTGAAAAAACCTTTTCGCCTCAATGTGCGGAAACTACTCTCCTCTAACCTAAGCGAGTGACCACGTGTTCTCTGTGCTGATCTTATAGAACACAGGTCCCTCCCAAGCTCTGTGTATTGACCCCTTATATATTTGTAGATGTTGATCATGTCCCCTCTTAGTCTCCTCTTTTCCAATGTAAACATGCCTATCCTTGCAAGCCTTTCCTCGTATTCCAGCGTCTCCATGCCCTATATTAGTTTGGTCGCCCGCCTCTGAACCTTTTCTAGCTCCAGGATATCCTTTTTGTAATATGGTGCCCAAAATTGAAGACAGTATTCAAGTTGTGGCCTCACTAGTGATTTATATAATGGGAGTATAATACTCTTGTCCCTTGCATCAATTCCCCATTTTATGCATGCTAATATCTTATTAGCCTTCTTTGCTGCACTCCTACTTTGGGTACCGCTGCTTAATTTGTTATCTGTGTGAACCCCTAAGTCTTTTTCCAGTAAAGAATCCCCTAATATTACCCCATTTAGTATGTAGGTGTAATTTTTGGTCTTGCCCCCACAGTGCATTACCTTACACTTGTCTGTTTTGAATCTCATTCTCCATTTTGCTGCCCATGCTTCCAGTTTAGTTAAGTCGTTCTGAAGAGACTCAGCATCCCCCTCCGTATTTATAACCTTACACAATTTGGTATCGTCTGCGAAAATTGACACCATGCTCTCTAGCCCTGTTAGGTCGTTGATGAAAATGTTGAACAAAAGTGGCCCAAGTACAGACCCTTGTGGCACACCACTTAGTACTTTAGTCCAATTTGAAAATGATCCATTGACCACAACGCGCTGCTCCCTATTATCTAACCAATTACTGACCCAAGTGCATATTGTGCTCCCTAGCCCTATTTCTTGTAGCTTATAGATAAGACGCATGTGTGGTACAGTGTCGAAAGCTTTGGCAAAGTCTAAAAAGATTATATCCACCTCCTTATCCTGATCCAGGTTCGCACTTACTGTTTCATAAAAGCCAAGTAAGTTGGTCTGACATGATCTGTCCTTCATAAATCCATGTTGGTTCCTTTTAATGACCTTATTTGCTTCAAGGAACTTTTGAATACTGTCCCTTAGAATACCTTCCAATACTTTCCCCACTATAGATATAAGACTAACTGGTCTATAATTACCTGGTTCAGCTTTGCTCCCCTTTTTAAATATCGGCACTACCTGCGCTATACGCCAGTCCTTGGGAACCATACCTGATTTAACCGAATCCATGAAGATCAAAAATAGAGGTCTTGCTAGTTCAGCGTGCAGCTCCATAAGAACCCTCAGGTGAATTCCTTCGGGACCAGGTGATTTATTAATCTTTAACTTTTTTAATCGGTCACAGACTACCTCCTCACAAAATAAGCATTTAGCAGTGGGACATTATCTTTCCTCCTGGATGTCTCTAGAACTCAACATGGACAAAACCAAACTCATTATTTTCACCACTAACAGAGTCTTTACTTCCTTCCCCACCAATCTCTCTATCACTATTTACAACACCATCATCTCTCCTGTTCCCCAACTCTGCTGCTTTGGTGTCACTCTTGAATCTCCCCTCTCTTTCGACCCCCACATTCAATCTCTGGCTCAATCATGTCGGTTTTAGCTATGCAGCATCGCTCACATCAGGTCGTTCCTCTCCCAGAATGCTACCAAACTGGTCACTAATCATTTTTTGGCTCGACTACTGCAACATTCTCCTCCCTGGACTCCCAAAGTTTCCATCTAGCTCTCCTCCAATCTGTTCTCAACGCTGCAGCTATACTTATCTTCCTTTCCTGCTGTTCCACATCCGTCATACCACAATCTGCACTGGCTCCCATTCCCCTACAGAATCCTCTTCAAAGTTCTCACCCTAACATTCAAAGCCCTCTCTAACTCCACTGCTCCTTACATCTCCAACCTCATCTCCATACATACTCCCTTTCCGGCCTGTCCAAACGGCCAATGACTGCCGCCTGGTTACGGCATCTCAAGCTTGAATCCAGGATTTGGCCCGTGTGGTCACCCTTCAGTGGAATGAGCTTTCTCAGGCTCCCCCCGCCTTGAATAGCTTCAAACTTGCATCATCAAAGCATACTCTTCCACCACATAACCTTGTCTCCCATGCCACTCACCCCACCCTCCTACCTAGGCCATCTCTACCTCGCCTACTTCCTGCCCTCAAATCTTATCCACATGCTCATGCTTCATGTCATGTTTGTCTCCCCTTTTCCCTAGGTTGTAAGCTTCTAGGAGCAGGATTCTCCTACCTCCTGTTCTCACAACCCTCTTCTCTAGTACTTCAATTGACAGCCTTCACCTACTCAGTGGCCATTTAGCCCCGGAATAACTCTTGTTCATAGCCATTTGTCTCTTCCAGCGGCTCTGCTCCTGCTAGTCATACCTTTGCTATTGGAGACAGGTTCCACTCCCTCGCTTACCTTGTTTCCCAGCTGTATTGTGCACTGAAAATTGTGGTGCTAATTGTTACTTGTGCTCTGTTTATGTTTTGGTTACTGTAATGTAATGTTCTGTATACCCTGTACAGTGCTATTGTTGCCGAATGTACGGCGCTGCGGACCACTTGTGGCAACTTACAAATAAAATGTAATAATAATTATTCCGTCAATCTAAAATTTCCCTGTAACTGCAAAATATTTTCACCATATTGTACCATATGCTATCTTGAGTGTGGAGACTGTAATTGTCCTACCCCGTTTACACTCCACTAGATGGCATATGGTACGTTACAGTGGAAAGATTTTGTACTGCAGTTACTGGCAAGTGAATGGACCAATCACAGTGCACCTGAGCCTAGAGGCTGGCCAATTAGCAGGTAGGCCTGGCAGGTGCTTGCCCAGTTATCGCATGCATCTCTCTGGGTTGCAGATGCAGTGTGATATGTGATCCGTTTAGTAGTTACTGGGAAATTTCGGACTGACAAATATTCACCAGGTATCTGTTGGCTTTATTACTATCAGCCAAGTTCCAGTCTAAGAGGAAGAAGATGCTGTCTCTACAATACCTCCATATTGTGAGGTAAGAAGCAACGACTAAGGAAGGTCTTGCTCTATCCTTGCTTGGAGCTAATATGTCTTACGTTAATAACGAAAGGGAGAGGACATAATGTCTGCGTATATTGCTTGTGTCACATTTTTATTATATTTTTTTTAGACATTATGGTATATATCCAGATTTACCAAACTTGGTCCTCAAGGCACTCAAACACTCCAAGTTTTCAGGATATCCATGCTTGTGCACAGATGGTATACTCAAAACCACTGAGGTACCAATGAAGTCACTTGTGTGTAAGTATGTATATCCTTAAAATCTGTACTGTTAGGGTGCCTGAAGTACGAATTTTGGAAACCTTCGTATACAGTATATGATGACTCACATTTACTGGTATAAAAAGTCCTTTGCAAGGAGAAGAATGCTGTGCGGCACCCGCTAAGCACAGAATGCTCTGGCAGCACCATTATAGTGGAACTGTAGGACTTTGCGCCTCAGTAGATGGACGCATTGTACATGGTAAGTGGTGCACCTTCGCACTACACAGCAGACTTAATCTGCTAACTAATCATCTCTGCAGACTCTTGCTTCCTTTAACATGTTGCCTGTAATTCCAGCCCAGCTTTCGTCTTCCTGTCAATGGGACAAAACCAGGAGAATGCCAGTGGCTGCTATACAATGCCACACACAAGAGGGATGCTGCATTTTAATGTAAATGTAAACTATTCTTACTTACATCTTCAAACAAATGCATATGGACAATGTGACAAATGATGTGAGTCCAAGTAAAGTAGATATTATAATGGTTAATTTATTTATTTATTATACTTTTTTCCCCCTTGTGATTAAGGAAATATTAATTTGCACTTCAGTTGACCAGCCCCCTTGGAATGGCATATGCTCCCGTTATTGTAATGGAAATGAAACATTATATATATATGCTAATCATGGTGACTCATTCTTCATGTTTGCCTTGCTGACACAACATTGCCCTAGCTTATTATATGTATTGCTCATCCCCTTGGTGCTCCCATAAATGACAGTGTGCTAATACAAGCTTGTTAGCCTGGAATCAGGGGAAACGTGCAAGGTTAAAAGCAGAATAAACGGTATTGCAGTAAAAGCAGTGGTTGTCAATGTCATCCTGAAGTCATCGCGGTGGATGTGTCACAGAGTCATGGTCACCTAATGCCATGCAAATGAGTCAGACTGTATACATACTGTATTCATGAGAAGCGTTTATTTCATCTGAGAAGGGAAGCCTCACTGTAAGCAGTTATCTAGCTAGAATGGGTTAGGTTTGCGTGACTGGCGTCCGGGATCCCGGCAATCAGCATACCGACGCCAGTATCCCGGCCGCCAAAATGCTGGCAGGGGGCGAGCTTGACAAAGCCCCTTGCGGGCTCGCCGTGCTACGGGCTCAGTGGCTCGCTTCACTCGCCACGGGATGCGGTCACCATGCTGACGCTGGAATCCCATGCGCTGAAAATGCCAGCGGTCAGAATGCCTACCCGCAGGGTCTAGTCTCACTCGTGGGTGTCCACAACACCCATAGAGTGGGAATAGAACCTGTGGCGAGCACAGCAAGCCACCGAGTCTGCTGCGTGGCGGGGATCCCGACTGTCGGGATGGTGACTACATCCCCTTTATATGAACGGCTCTCTTAGTTATGTGCAAAATAACTGCTGGCGCTGACCAACAGGATGAAGGGGGGCGTGGAAATACTAATGTCATAGCCAAGGTGCTGTGAGTTCTGTCACCAATGTGCACATGTACAGGTAGGTACATAGAGTGCTAGTGTACTCACCCTCTCTGAAAAAAATAAGCCCAGATGAAGTAAAAATTAAGCAAAATGCAACACGTTGGGATGCCACTCATTTCACAATCTCAAAGAAAATACATTATAGTATGGTAAAGTTATATAAGTACTAGCCACTTGTATGTGTACATAATATAATTAATAGCTGCTTGTATGTGTACATAAAATAATTACTAGCCACTTGTATGCGAGCGTAAAATAATTACTATCCAAAAAACTAAAAACAAAAAAGATAAATTCCCTGTTCTCCATTGCATCTGTAGCACATTAGATATTCACGCAAGGGTAAAGTAAAGGCTGTATATATAGTTATATACGCATGATGACTGGCATAATCATGTCACAGTATTATCATTCAAGTGTGAGACCGACCAGTATGTAAAAAATAATCTCATATAATGGTTTCCAATTTGTAATTATTTTGCATGTACAGTATGTTGAGCTAGTATGTGAGCGTGTTATTGAGAAAAAATGGGTGAACAGGGATATTGTAGAAGAATTCCAAGCAATATGTTTATTTTTGCAGTAAACCCCATTTCCCATATCAGGAGTAGTCCCACACAGTCCTGGTGCTCACAGCCTGCTGCAGGTAGTGCGTGCATGCTTTACCAAATCAGTTCAGAGACAACAACTTGCGTCTCTAGGCCAGAGCATCATGTAATTGCAGTCACCACACCTGCGGGCTCCTGCACTTACACATCCACAGTTTGCTAGTTGGACAGAGGAAGGTTTATCGTGAAAAAGGAGATTTATGGTAGACTTACCATTGTTAAATCTCTTTTTGCGAAGTACATTGGGTTCCACAGGGAAACACCAGGTGTAGATTGGATCTTCATCCAGAGAGGCACCAACAAGCTAAAGCTTTAGGCTGTCCCAGGATGCATTGTGGGGCCTCCTCTATAACCCCGCCTCCAGGCACTGTGAGCTCAGTTTTGTTAACCAGTCCAATGCAGTAGCAGGCAAAAGAGAAGGCAGATGTTAGTCACATAGAACCACATTCTCACGACAGGAGAAGGGACCAGCGGCTAATGCCAAACATACCCATAGAAGCTAGGTGCATCAGGGTGGGCACCCTGTGGAACCCAGTGTACTTCGCAGAGATTTAACAATGGTAAGTCTACCATAAATCTCCTTTTCTGCAACAGGGTACATTGGTTTCCACAAAGAAACATAGGGTGATGTCCTCAAGCAATTCCTCAAGGGATGGGGACACGCCTTAGCGGGTATGAGAACCTGGCGTCCAAAGGAAGCATCCTGGAAGGTGGAAGTATCAAAGGCATAGAACCTAATGAAAGTGTTCCTGAGGACCACGTAGCCGCCTTGCACAATAGTTCAACGGACGCGCCATGGCGGGCCGCTCGAGAAGGTCCAACAGACCGAGTAGAATGGCCAATAATAGCAGCAGGAACTGGGATTCCAGCCTATGCTAAAGCTTGTGCATTCACCATTCTAATCCATCTGGCCAGGGATTGCTTATTCGCAGGCCAGCCACGTTTGTGAAAACCAAACCGTACAAAAAGGGAATCTGAGGCAGTCCTCTCCACGTATATACGGCGAGCCTGTATCACATCCAAAGACCGTTCTTTGGAGGACAACCAGGAGAGATGAAGGTCGGAACCACAATCTCTTGGTTTAGGTGAAAAGATGATACCACCTTAGGTAAATAACCAGGGCGAGTTCTAAGAACTGCAGGGTCACGGTGAATTATCAGGAAGGGTGGACCACAGGACAGAGCGCCTAGGTCTGACACTCTCCTAGCAGAGGCAATAGCCAGTAGGAACAGGACCTTGACCGTGAGCCATTTAAAGTCCACTGACTCAAGAGGTTCAAATGGAGACTCTTGCAGGGCATTCAGGAAAACAGACAGATCCCATGGAAACACAGGAGGGACATAGGGAGGCTGAATCCATAAAACACCCTGAGTGAAAGTATGAACGTCAGTAATAGACACAATTTTGTCTCTGAAACCACACTGACAAGGCAGATATATGAAACTTGAGGGAGGCCAGACGAAAGACGAAGTCTAGGCCTTGTTGCAGAAAAGACAGAAGTCTAGAAGTTCCGAATTTGTATGCATCGTAATTCTCAGCATAACACCAGGTGAAATAAGAATTCCAGACCCTGTTATATAACCGTGCAAATGCCGGTTTTCGGGCCTTTAGCATAGTTTGGATAACCGCCTCGGAGAATCCTTTGGCCCTCAGGAGTGATGCTTCAAGAGCCACGCCGTCAAAGCCAGTCTGGCCAGGTCCGGGTAGACACAAGGGCCCTGAATGAGGAGGTCTGGGCGTTGAGGAAGTAGAAGAGGACGCTCTATCGATAGACCCTGCAGGTCTGAGAACCAATGTCGTCTGGGCCACGCTGGAGCGACTAGAAGTACTATTCCTCCTTCTTGTTTGAACTTCCGTAGCACCCTGGGCAGGAGTGACACTGGGGGGAACACATAGGGCAGCCGAAAGTTCCATGGAATTGCCAGTGCATCCACGAACGCTGCTTGAGGATCCCTGGTTCTTGATCCGAAGATCGGAATTTTGTGATTGTGTCGAGACGCCATCAGGTCTACATCTGGTAGGCTCCATTTGTCCACTAGGAGTTGAAAGACCTCCTGATGAAGACTCCACTCTCCGGCATGCACGTCCTGACGACTGAGGAAATCCACTTCTCAGTTGAGAACTGCCGGAATGAACACTGCCGATATTACTGGCAGATAGCGTTCCACCCAATGAAGGATTTTTGACACTTCCATCATTGCCATGCATCTTTGAGTACCTCCTTGATGGTTTATGTATGCCACCATGATGGCGTTGTCTGACCGTACTTGAACAGGCCTGTTCTTTAACAGAGGCAAGGCGAGAGACAAAGCATTGAACACTGCCCACAATTCCAGAATGTTTATCGGGAGGAGTGATTCCTCCTGGTCCACCGACCCTGGAAAGAGTGTTGCTCCAATACCGCAGCCACTCAGACTGGCATCCGTAGTCGGTAAGACCCAGTTGGGGCGGCCCCTGTTGAACTGCTGGTCCTGTAGCCACCAGGTCAGCGATATACAAACCTCTGAGTCAAGTAGATCATGTGAGACCTGATCCAATGAGGTAGGCTGTCCCACTTGGAAAGGATTAACCTCTGCAGAGGGTGGGAATTAAATTGAGCGTACTCTACCATGTCGAAACCTGACACCATCAGGCCTATTACTTGCATTGCCGAGTGCATCGATACTCTTGGGCGAGAGAGGAAGTATCTTATCCTGTCCTGAAGTTTCAGGACCTTCTCTGGAGACATAAACAGCCATTGACTGTGTGTGTCCAGCAGTGCCCCCAGGTGCACCATGCTCCGAGCAGGCACCAGCGAGGACTTCTTCCAGTTGATGAGCCAACTGTGGCCTTGTAGGAAGTTGCAGATGACTGAGGAGGACATTGTGGGAGTTTGCCAGGATCAGCAAGTCGTCCAGATACGGCAGGATCCTTACTCCCTTTGGTGACAGAGATGAACCGTCATCACGGCCATAACCTTGGTGAAGATCCGAGGGGCCGTGGCCATTCCAAACGGCAGAGCCTGAAAATAATAGTGAAGGTTGCCAATAGCAATCCACAGGTATTGCTGATGCGATATGGCAATAGGTATATGCAGGTAAGCATCTTGTATATCCAGGGATACCATATAATCTCCGGGTTCCATGGCCAGTACAATTGAGCGCAGTGTTTCCATATGGAACTTGGATACTCTCACAAACTTGTTCATTGATTTGAGGTTGAGAATAGGCCGGAAAGACCCATTGGATTTTAGTACTAGAAACAGGGTTGAGTAGTATTCTCTGCCTCTCTGGGATAGAGGTACCGGTACCACCATTCCTGTATCCAGGAGGGAATGCACAACCAGATGTAGAGCTTGTGCCTTCAACGGATCTGAAGGGATGACCGTTGTGCAGAACTGGCAAGGGGGACGTCTCTTGAAAGAGACTGCGTACCCGTGAGAGACAACTTCTCGCACCCATGCGTCTGAAGTGGTCTTTAATCAGACCTGGGTGAATCGCAGAAGTCGGCCTCCCACCCTGGAGTCCCCCAGGGGGAGGCCCACCCCGTCATGCAGCAGGCTTGTCGTGTTTAGAAGCAGGCTGACGGGATGTCCAGGATTGTTTAGCCTTGGGCTTTGTGGTTTTGGAAGCATGAGATTGTCTCAGGTATGCCTGACCTTTTGCTTTCCCTTCATGCCGAAAGGAGCGAAAAGTGATACCTTTTGCCTTCTGTGCAGAAGGAGTAGTGTTAGGGAGAGAGGCAGTCTCAGCAGCCGCTAAGTCAGCAACAATTTTATTGAGATCTTCCCCAAACAGGATGTCTCCCTTAAAAGGGAGTACCTCCAAGGTCTTTTTGTAGTTCAGGTCCACCTTCTATGACCTCAACCACAGAATACGGCAAGCCGGGATGGACGTAGTCGATGCCCTGGCCGCCAACACACCTGCCTCAGAGGACGCCTACTGAATGTAATAGGCGGCGGTGGTCATGTGAGACAGGTACTATCTGGCAGTGTCAGATATATTCTGAGGCATCTCTTCCTCTAATACCTGAACCCATGCTTCAATTCCTTTTTGCAGCCCAAGAGGCTGCTATAGTGGGTCTTTGTAACAGCACCTGTAAGGAGCAAATATACTTCAGGCATCCTTCCACACGCTTCTCTGTCGGTTCCTTCAGTGAGGTGACAGTGGTGACAGGCAGAGTAGACGACACCATTAGACGGGTGACATGGGACTCCACCGGTGGTGAATTTTCCTCTTTTTACACGACTCTGTAGGGATAGGATAGCGAGCTACCATCCTTTTAGACAGAGAGAATTTCATTCCTGGAAAAGACCAGGGTACTTGTCGTATGTCCACTAGATGGTCAGAAGTAATAACGTTTTAGTTACCTTCTGATGTTCAAACCTATCAGGTTTCTTAGACACCATAGTGGATTCCTCGTCATCAGTGATTTGTAAGAACTGCTTAATAGCAACCACTAAGTTAGGGACATCAACCTGAGTAGTGGATTCCTCGTCAGAAGCAGCTGTGTCAGTGTCTGATGGGACAGTATACTCCCCATCCTCATCAGAACAGATTAGTTTATTGTGAGGGGGAAGTAGCCCCGCTTAGATGACCCCCGTGATGCGAGAGTGACTTGGGGCAGTTTTATGTCTAACCAAGGAGTGACTGCATTGCTCCAACTAGGTAGACAAATTATCCGCCCAAGGCGGATCTACCATAGGGACAATATGTGGCTGTAATTGCACAGGAGGTCCCATTGGTGGCGTAAGGCGTGTCACAAGCGTATTGAGCATAGCTGAGAACGCCGCCCAAGGTGGCTCCTGATTGGTTACAGGAGCTGCGGACTGACTGGGAGATGTACGGCACATAGTACACAGACCGTGATACAAAACTTCCCCCTCAGGCAAATCCTTGGCGCATGCGCTGCAGGATGCAGGAGCATCCTCGGATTTCCAGCCCTTTGTGTAAGACATTAATAGTGAATGCAACCACAGAGCGTATTAGTACGATACAGCCAGACAGAGTACAATACCTAGTATACGACTGCATACACAGTACACAAACACCAGCGAATAAGTCCGGTATTATGCGACTTAGCCCGCAGTACACAACACCAGCGAACAAATCCGGCATTAGGTGACTGAGTACACAGTAGAGCAGTAGAGTAGATTTTAATCAGTAAATACTGTGAAGCACTATATATGGACCCTGACGCACGTAGTCCCTTAGGGTACAGAATACAGTGATAGATATAGCTGGGATACACTGAAAGTTAAATCCACACAGCAGATACAGGCACACACAGTCACAGTGGCAATGCTGATAATTATTTTAGTGAGACAATAAAACTGCACTGGACTAGTATATGTATATATGTAACAATGCATGGTCTGAGACCGGAAGTATATATCAGAATACTCGTACAATATATTCTGGCACAGGTACACTTGTTCTTAACTAACGCTGTCTTAATATCGACATGTAGAATACTTAAGTGCTTCTAAAACCACGGCACTGATGTATAGGCGGGCTACAAAAGAGACCATGCCCTGCAGTCCCGGAGACCAGTCGCATCTATTTTAGAAAATGGCACCCAGCATCTCAGTCAGGGAGTGAGGGAGAGTGTGAGGCAGCTCTAGGGTGGGAACACCAGCAGTAGATGGTGCCCTGGGCCGGGGGAGAGGCTACAGGTCAAGCGCCGGTTCCCCTATGCTGGACTTCACCACATGGTACTATGGAGTCTTATTAAAATGGATATTAGTATATCCGACCTGTACTACTATGCCCTGGTGGATATAGTGGGGTCCCTGCTCGGTTACAGTGTCCACGACAGCATCGCAGTCCGTCTCCCTAGACTGCGACAGGAACCCGATTTAGTGGCGGGTGCCGTCTGGGGGACCCTCTTACCTCCTCCCCGTAGCAGCCACGTGAACCAGGAGAGCGTCTGCGATCGTGTGCCTAGAGCCGGAGCGTATCCGCCGCAAGCACCCGGGAACAGGCCGCGGGAGTATGCGACGCCGCTTGGGAGGTGATGGAGCTGCAGTGCTGAAGTGTCACCATGACATACAGCGCTGACAGTCCAGTTTTGAAGAAATTTTCTGTCAGGAAAAGCTTTTTCAAGGCTGCCCGGTACAGCCCCCCTGTTAGTGACTGCTTCTACAGGCACCAACTCAAAACTGAGCTCACAGTGCCTGGAGGCGGGGTTATACAGGAGGCCCCACAATGCATCCTGGGACAGCCTAAAGCTTTAGCCTGTTGGTGCCTCTCTGGATCAAGATCCACTCTACACCCAAGGTACCCTGCTGCAGAAATATAAATTCTTGGTGTATGTGATGGACATGAGAATGTATGGTATAGGGACATGAGCGAGTATGGTAGATGTGATGGACATGACAGAGTATGGTGGATGTGATAGACATGACAGAGTATGGTGGATGTGATGGACATGACAGAGTATGGTGGATGTGATGGACATGACAGAGTATGGCGGATGTGTATGGTGGATGTGATATACATGACAGAGTATGGTATATGTGATGGACATGACAGAGTATGGTGGATGTGATGGACATCACAGAGTATGGTGGATGTGATGGACATAATAGAGCATGGTGTATGTGATGGACATGGCAGAGTATAGTGGATGTGATGGAAATGAGAGAGTATGGTAGATGTGATGGACATGACAGTATGGTGGATGTGATGAACATGACGACAGAGTATGGTGGATGTGATGACATGAGAGAGTATGGTGGATGTGATGGACATGAGAGAGTATGGTGGATGTGATGGACATGACAGAGTATGGTGGATGTGATGGACATTACAGAGTACGGTGGATGTGATGGACATGGTGGATGTGATGGACATGAGAGAGTATGGTGGATGTGATGGCCCAATAGCAGTTGCCTATATAAGATACTAATGTACTTAAAGTTTGTTTACTATTTTATATGTGTGATATTGTTGTTTGTGAATCTATCTATTCATACTGTATATAAACTCATTTTTATATTATTGAGCGTCACCGAGTCTATTTCATTCATAGATTCACAGACAACACAATTTGATATTTATATATTTTTTTAATTGCACTTCTCTGAGTTCAGTGATTTTGTTCTATTTATCACTTCCTTATGTCTTCTCCAGGTTAATACATCTGCCCCAAAGAGTTATAGGGAGGAATTCAAATGTTTGAAATGTCGGTTGGGTGTCTTTTTTTCTCCTGTCTATTAGATAGGAAAAAACAGAAACCCAACTGACCTTTCAAACAATTGAATATCCCACATAAAGTCAAGTCCATGATTGCTGTATAGCTATTTGCAATAAAAAGGGGTGGAGTTAGGAGACAAGGGCGGTCAGGAGATGCTGGGCTTCAAAAAGGAGTAAGCTGCAAGTGAAAGTAATTAAATCATTCATAATTGACAAGTGCTGCTAACAGCGCCCCCTACCCTGCAGCGCTATGTGCGAAGCACACTCCGCACACACCTAGTTAGGGCCCTGATTAGAGTGTATGGTGGATGTTGGAAAAACAACAGAGTATTATGTATGTGGTAGACATGACAAATTATGGTGTATGTGGTGAACATGGTAGTATATGTGGATATGAGATATATGATGGACGTATATCTAATATCCACATCTAGTATGTGAGGAACATAGCAGTTTACATGTGTTAGACATGACTGTATCTGATCGCCCAGTTCCAGTTCTCAACAGTGGGTTTGCGAGACTCCTGCTAAACTGGAGCAGTGAAATATAATAAAGAGGAAGCAGCAGACAACCAAGCAACGTAATAGCAGAAGGACAGTGGGTGGTTGAAAATCAATCAAACAGACTACATTCACTAAATCATCGTATAGTTACATTTGGATTTCCAAACATCTAATCAGAATCAATATTTAATAATTTCTGGGGCTCAAATACCATAACACCAAAAATAATGCAATGATTTATATGCTTTTTTTTAATGTCCAGCAACAGGCAATTTCTTCCAAAAAATTACATAAATTCATGCATTAAAGAAGCAAAAAAATTCCATTTTCAAGCTCCAGAAGACTCTGCCAACTGTTCAGGGGATTAGCTGTGCATGTGTTGTACTATTATTTCCACGCAGCACAGATCGGCCGTATTATGTAAATATGGCAAATTACCATTTCTCTCACAGTGCAGAGATTTGTAAGCTGACTTCTCGGAGGAGTATCAGGTTCTGTGGGAATAATACAGTTTATGACAGGAGATGCCGTATTGTTTTAAATATTTCTCTGCAATTTTATTGACGTTACATTATGCAGAATAAGCTGAAAGGAAATAAATGATGTAAAGCAGCATCAGGTGAACTAGATTTTCTTAGGTTCTTATCTTAAAGACTTCAGAACTCAGGGGCTTAAATACAGGAGACAATGGAAGGCGGTCACCTATGGGCACCAGCAATATAGGAGGCATCATTACCTCCTCCATTGCTCCAGATTCTGCTTTATGAGCCCCTGAGTAGAAATAAGCAGGGAGCACAGGGAACATGTACAGTGGTCTTCCCTCTCACAGGGCACCTACCCCAGAGTGTCGTCCATACCTCCCAACTGTCCCGCTTTCAGCGGGACAGTCCCGCTATTCGAACCCTGTCCCGCTGTCCCATCCGCGGGCAGCAGTGTCCCGTGGGCGGGGGCAGTTGGGAGTGCCTTTGATCACCCACTGCTCTGCTCTCAGCAGCCGGTGATCACTGAAAACATGCTGTGCGCACAAGCACTGCATGCATTCAGTGCTATGAGGGGAGCGGGGGCTGCCCAGCTGCTCGGGGAGCGCTGGGCACGCCCCCAAAAAGCAGGAAAATGCCCCGTTTGTCGAGGTCACGCCCACTCGGGCGAGGCCACACCCATCACGGGCAAGGTCACGCCCCCTTTTCGAAAGTTGGGAGGTATGGTCGTCCCAGCCTAGGGATGGATCTCCAGCAAGGAAACAGCACCTATGTACATAAAAGGGGCAGAGGCTGGAGTGCAAGGCCCCTCCTTTGTTGTCTCTTCCCCCTCACACTCGCAGGACCTGCTGCCTCTGCTGTTGCTGAGGGAACAGCGAATAGCAAGAGGGGAAGACCCTGATCAGCAACAGGTAGTATTTGTGTGCTAGGCCCGGTGTTGGTAGTTAAGTGGGGAAGTGTGTGTGTCTTGGTGCTGCTAGAGTATTGGGGATGAATGTAGAAAGGGGGGGATGTGTGTGTCTGGGTGCCACTGGGATGTTGTTTGCAGTGAATACGAGGTGAGTTGGGTATCTTAGTGCTGCTGGGAAGTTGTAAGTGAATGCAGGGGGAGGAGTGTGCGTGTCTGGGTGTTGCTGGGGTACTGGCAGTGGACATAAGGGGCAGGGGTATAGGCAGAACTTTGTGGACCCCATAGCAACATTATGATGGGGCCCCTTTCCCAATGCTTCTAGAGAGAGACACCTCTCCACAGCAGGTGTTAATTCTATGACCCATACTAATGCCCTAGATCAGTGATGGGCAGTGCTTAAAGTGGTCCTACAGAGGTGGTGGAATTCCTCCCAGGCGCCCATGTGATAAAGGGGCGTGGTCTCAAAAAGAAAGGGGCGTGGTCACACAATTGTATCCCCAATTAAAAATAAGATTTTAAACCTACCGGTAAATCTTTTTCTCCTAGTCCGTAGAGGATGCTGGGGACTCCGTAAGGACCATGGGGTATAGACGGGCTCCGCAGGAGACATGGGCACTCTAAGACTTTAGATGGGTGTGAACTGGCTCCTCCCTCTATGCCCCTCCTCCAAACCTCAGTTATAGAACTGTGCCCAGAGGAGACGGACAGTACGAGGAAAGGATTTTTGTTACTCTAAGGGCAAGATACACACCAGCCCACACCATACAACCTGGTATATACTAAACCAGTTACAGGTTGAGTATCCCTTATCCAAAATGCTTGGGACCAGAGTTATTTTGGATATCGGATTTTTCCGTATATTGGAATAATTGCATACCATAATGAGATATCATGGTGATGGGACCTAAATATAAGCACAGAATGCATTTATGTTACATACTGTATACACCTTATATACACAGCCTGAAGGTTATTTTAGACAATATTTTTTATAACTTTGTGCATTAAACAAAGTGCGTATACATTCACACAATTCATTTATGTTTCATATACACCTTATACACACAGTCTAAGGTAATTTAATACAATATTTTTAATAACTTTGTGTATTAAACAAAATTTGTGTACATTGAGCCATCAAAAAACAAAGGTTTCACTATCTCACTCTCACTCAAAAAAGTCCGTATTTCGGAATATTCCGTATTTCGGAATATTTTGATATGGGATACTCAACCTGTAACAGTACGAACAAAACAGCATCAGCCAGAGACTGATCTCAGCTGTAACATAACCCTTATGTAAGCAACAACTATATACAAGCCTTGCAGAATGTGTCCGCACTGGGACGGGCGCCCAGCATCCTCTACGGACTAGGAGAAAAAGATTTACCGGTAGGTTTAAAATCTTATTTTCTCTTTTCTCTCTAGAGAATGCTGGGTACTCCGTAAGGACCATGGGGTTTATACCAAAGCTCCAGACCGGGCGGGAGTGCGGATGACTCTGCAGCACCGATTGAGCAAACATGAGGTCCTCAACAGCCAGGGTATCAAACTTGTAGAATTTTGCAAAAGTGTTTGAACCCGACCAAGTAGCTGCTCGGCAAAGCTGTAATGCCGAGACCCCCCGGGCAGCTGCCCAAGAAGAGCTCACCTTCCTAGTGGAATGGGCCTTTACCGAATTTGGTAAAGGCAATCCAGCCGTAAAATGAGCCTGCTGAATCGTGTTACAGATCCAGCGAGCAATAGTCTGCTTAGAAGCAGGAGCGCCAACCTTGTTGGCTGCATACAGGACAAACAGAGCCTCTGTTTTCCTAACCCGAGCCGTCCTGGCTACATAAATTTTTAAGGCCCTGACTACATGAAGTGACTTGGAATCCTCCACGTCACCCGTAGCCACAGGCACCACAATAGGTTGGTTCATATGAAACGACGAAACCACTTTAGGCAGAAATTGAGGACGAGTCCTCAACTTTGCTAGATCCACATTGAAAATCAGATAGGGGCTTTTGTGAGACAAAGCCGCCAATTCGGACACCCGCCTCGCAGATGCCAAGGCCAACAACATGACCACTTTCCAAGTGAGAAATTTTAATTCAACTGTTTGAAGAGGTACAAACCAGTGTGATTTAAGGAACTGTAACACCATGTTAAGGTCCCACGGTGCCACTGGAAAGGCGGTTGGATGTGCAGGACTCCCTTTACAAAAGTCTGGACTTCTGGGAGAGAAGCCAAATCCTTCTGAAAGAAAATAGATGAAGCCGAAATCTGCACCTTAATGGAGCCTAACTTTAGGCCCATATCCACTCCTGTCTGTCGAAAATGGAGAAAACGACCCAGCTGAAAATCTTCCGTAGGAGCATTCTTGGCTTCACACCAAGATACATATTTCCTCCAGATACGGTGATAGTGTTTCGCCGTTACCTCCTTCCTAGCTTTGATTAGAGTAGGGATAACTTCCCCCGGAATACCTTTCCTAGCTAGGATTTGGTGTTCAACCGCCATGTCGTCAAACGTAACCGCGGTAAGTCTTGGAACACACAGGGCCCCTGTTGCAACAAGTTGTCACAATCCTGACTGTAGGTTTTATATTTGGGGACTTACCCCTGCCATCTGTCCTGGATCCTGTGTCTTTTCACTCACGGAGTTAAACAGCTTGTCAGCACTGAGTTTTCCTGAGTTCTCTGCCTGAGAGGTAATAGTTAATTAGCTCCACCTGTGGTGATCTCCTGTGTGAGGCTGAATTCAGTAATCTGAACTTTAGGTCTAAAAGCCAGCATCCTGTGTTTTGCAGAAGTCCAGGCTTCAGTGTTCTCTCGGCCTGCTAGGCCTCATTCTACATCACAGCCTTGGCTAGAGTAGTCACATGACAGTGACTGTTCACCTGACCCAGAGTTGTTCAATCCTCTGCCAGCCTGAGACTCTCTGCATCACCTAATCCTGCTCACCAATCACCAAGGACCAGGAAGTATAAATCAGGAGGCTGAGTTAGAAACGGGGCCAGTTCCTTGTGTCACACACAGCTATGTGTGAGCATTCTAGCTGAGCTCCCTAAGGTTGTGATCTCCAGAGCTCCCGTATCCCAGTACCTCAGTACCTCCGTGCTTCCAGCACCTCCGTGCCTCAGTACCTCAGTGCCTCAGTACCTCCGTGCCTCAGCACCTCCGTGCCTCAGCATCTCCGTGCTTTCAGCATCTCCGTGCTTTCAGCACCTCCGTGCCTCAGCACCTCCGTGCTTCCAGCACCTCCGTGCCTCAGTACCTCCGTGCTTCCAGCACCTCCGTGCCTCCGTGCCTCTGCACCTCCGTGCCTCAGCACCTCCGTGCCTCAGTATCTCCGTGCTTTCAGTACCTCCGTGCCTCAGTACCTCCGTGCTTCCAGCACCTCCGTGCCTCAGTACCTCCATGCTTCCAGCACCTCCGTGCCTCCGTGCCTCTGCACCTCCGTGCCTCAGCACCTCCGTGCTTCCAGCACCTCCGTGCCTCAGTACCTCCGTGCTTCCAGCACCTCCGTGCCTCCGTGCCTCTGCACCTCCGTGCCTCTGCACCTCCGTGCCTCAGCACCTTCGTGTTTCCAGCACCTCCGTGCCTCAGTACCTCCGTGCTTCCAGCACCTCCGCACCTCCGTGCCTCTGCACCTCCGTGCCTCAGTACCTCCGTGCTTCCAGCACCTCCGTGCCTCAGCATCTCCGTGCTTCCAGCACCTCCGTGCCTCAGCATCTCCGTGCTTCCAGCACCTCCGTGCCTCAGCACCCCAGTGTCTCTACGCACCCCAGTGTCTCTACGCACCCCAGTGTCTCCACGCACCTCAGTGTCTCACCTCAGTGCCTCCAATCACCTCAGTGCCTCCACGCACCTCAGTGCCTCTACGCACCTCAGTGTCTCTACGCACCCCAGTGTCTCTACGCACCTCAGTGTCTCTACGCACCTCAGTGCCTCTACGCACCTCAGTGCCTCTACGCACCTCAGTGCCTCTACGCACCTCAGTGTCTCCAAGTACCTCAGTGTCTCCAAGTACCTCAGTGTCTCCAAGTACCTCAGTGTCTCCAAGCACCTCAGTGTCTCCAAGCACCTCAGTGTCTCCAAGCATCTCAGTGTCCCCAAGCACCCCGTGCCCTTTAGCACAGTTGTATCGGTTATTCTTCACTGATTCATCAGCGCCTTTCCTTTTCTGTCTTTCAGGAGACCTTCAGCGCCCACACGTGCTTCCTGTCTGCCGACCTCATCCTGCATGAGGAGAACCTGGATTCGGCCATCTCTGCCGCGGTTCCTCTTCCCAGTCACCGGAAGAGACCCCGAGTCCACAACACTTCCAAACCAGGTCAGTGGTGGTATTCGTGTAGTCCTCCAGTCGCCCGCGCAGACTTCGCTAGCACCGGGTTCACAAAACCTTAGTCATGACAGTAGGAACTGGCCACATGGACCCGGCCGAAAGTGTTTGTCTGACGCAGGACCTCCTAAGCAATATTGCAGGACGCTTGGAAGGTCTGGAGTCGACTGGCACAGTGTCTGCAGCGGAATTCTTTCTCCAGAGATTCTCTGACCTTCTGCTCTAAGACTCCTGACCAACTGCAGATTTTCTACCAGATGTTACTACAGTTACAAGAACTTTTGCCTAGTATTCTCTCTGTGATGCCTGATCTCCTCAGGAATACTACCAACGTTGTTGATCCTGTTTTGTCCCATCCAGTTAATAGAGTCTCTTCCTCTGCGCAAGGGAAAGTTTTTCATCAGAGCTATCCACGGCCCAAGCTCTCTGAAGCTGAACGTCAGCGGCGTAAGGAGCTACATCTCTGTCTTTACTGTGGAAATTCTGGTCATTTTGTTAAAGACTGCATTCTTCGCAAGCCAGGTAATAGTGACAAATCTCAGTATCATAGTGCTCATGTCTACAAGTCATCCACAGTATCCGATCCTTCTGCTGCTGACGGGGTATCAAGAAGGCTACTCTTCTGAGAGAGACTCAAATTTATGACTGGGGTCCGGTGGTTAAAAGACCTTATCCCAAGTTGGGTGTCCAGAGAAGAATGTTCAAGCCATTTACAGTCACAGAGGAGTCCGTGTCCACAGCCCCAGGAGGGGCGTCTTCAGAGTGTCCAGCCCCAGGAGGGGCGTCTTCAGAGCGTCCAGCCCCAGGAGGGGCGTCTTCAGAGCGTCCAGCCCCAGGAGGGGCGTCTTCAGAGCGTTCAGCCCCAGTGAGGGGTTCAGAGCGTCCAGCCCAAGAGAGTCTTCAGAGTGCTGCCCAGCCAGAGAGTCTACAGAGTGCTGCCCAGCCAGAGATTCTACAGAGTGCTGCCCAGCCAGAGATTCTACAGAGTGCTGCCCAGCCAAAGATTCTACAGAGTGCTGCCCAGCCAGAGATTCTACAGAGTGCTGCCCAGCCAGAGATTCTACAGAGTGCTGCCCAGCCCCGTGAAGAGGGGGCTCTTGCCTCAGCCCAGCCCCGTGAAGTGGGGGCTCTTGCCTCAGCCCAGCCCCGTGAAGAGGGGGCTCCTGCCTTAGTTCAGCCCCGTGAAGAAAGGGCTCAGTCCATCCCGGTTCCAGCCGGTCCAGCCATACTCCAGGTCCAGCCTGGTCAGTCCGTCCCGGTTCCAGCCGGTCCAGCAATACTCCAGGCCCTGCCTGGTCAGTCCGTCCCGGTTCCAGCCGGTCCAGCAATACTCCAGGCCCTGCCTGGTCAGTCCGTCCCGGTTCCAGCCGGTCCAGCAATATTCCAGGCCCTGCCTGGTCAGTCCGTCCCGGTTCCAGCCGGTCCAGCAATACTCCAGGCCCTGCCTGGTCAGTCCGTCACGGTTCCAGCCGGTCCAGCAATACTCCAGGCTCCGCCTGGTCAGTCCGTCCCGGTTCCAGATGGTCCAGCAATACTCCAGGACCAGCCTGGTCAGTCTCCTTTGGCTCCAGCCAATTCAAGTATCCTCGGATCCAATCCAGTCCTACTCGTCCAGCCAAAGCTTTCTTCAGTTTCATCCTCTAAGCTTTCGTCTGATGGTTTTCCACCTATTTACTTTGATGGAGATTTATTGCAATATGCCGCTCTGGTTGAACAATTTCTCTCTCGGATGGAGTCTGATCCTTCAGGTGCAGTAACTCCTTCCAACATTACTCGATATCTGTTCCTGGCATTCAAAGGAAGAGCTTTGGAGTGGGCCAACATGCTCTTTGAGAGTAATGATCCTGTGTTCCATGACTTACAGACTTTTAGTAACGCTGTAGTTAAAGAATTTAGTCCTAAACCTTTGGAATCTGCATCAACGAAGGTCCTAAATTCTTCTGTATGAATTTCTCAAGTTCCTCTAAGATTCAAGATGGGTGTCCGGAGTCCACCCTTGAAGAGGGGGATACTGTCACAATCCTGACTGTAGGTTTTATATTTGGTGACTTACCCCTGCCATCTGTCCTGGATCCTGTGTCTTTTCACTCACGGAGTTAAACAGCTTGTCAGCACTGAGTTTTCCTGAGTTCTCTGCCTGAGAGGTAATAGTTAATTAGCTCCAACTGTGGTGATCTCCTGTGTGAGGCTGAATTCAGTAATCTGAACTTTAGGTCTAAAAGCCAGCATCCTGTGTTTTGCAGAAGTCCAGGCTTCAGTGTTCTCTCGGCCTGCTAGGCCTCATTCTACATCACAGCCTTGGCTAGAGTAGTCACATGACAGTGACTGTTCACCTGACCCAGAGTTGTTCAATCCTCTGCCAGCATGAGACTCTCTGCATCACCTAATCCTGCTCACCAATCACCAAGGACCAGGAAGTATAAATCAGGAGGCTGAGTTAGAAACGGGGCCAGTTCCTTGTGTCACACACAGCTATGTGTGAGCATTCTAGCTGAGCTCCCTAAGGTTGTGATCTCCAGAGCTCTCGTATCCCAGTACCTCAGTACCTCCGTGCTTCCAGCACCTCCGTGCCTCAGTACCTCCGTGCCTCAGCATCTCCGTGCTTTCAGCACCTCCGTGCCTCAGCACCTCCGTGCTTCCAGCACCTCCGTGCCTCCGTACCTCCGTGCTTCCAGCACCTCCGTGCCTCCATGCCTCTGCACCTCCGTGCCTCAGCACCTCTGTGCTTTCAGCACCTCCGTGCCTTCAGCACCTCCGTGCCTTCAGCACCTCCGTGCCTCAGTATCTCCGTGCTTTTAGCACCTCCGTGCCTCAGTACCTCCGTGCTTCCAGCACCTCCGTGCCTCAGTACCTCCGTGCTTCCAGCACCTCCGTGCCTCTGCACCTCCGTGCCTCAGCACCTCCGTGCTTCCAGCACCTCCATGCCTCCGTGCCTCAGCACCTCCGTGCCTCTGCACCTTCGTGCCTCAGCACCTCCGTGCTTCCAGCACCTCCGTGCCTCAGTACCTCCGTGCTTCCAGCACCTCCGTGCCTCTGCACCTCCATGCCTCAGCACCTCCGTGCTTTCAGCACCTCCGTGCCTCAGTACCTCCGTGCTTCCAGCACCTCCGTGCCTCCGTGCCTCAGCACCTCCGTGCCTCAGCATCTCCGTGCTTCCAGCACCTCCGTGCCTCAGCATCTCCGTGCTTCCAGCACCTCCGTGCCTCAGCACCCCAGTGTCTCTACGCACCCCAGTGTCTCCACGCACCCCAGTGTCTCTACGCACCTCAGTGCCTCCAATCACCTCAGTGCCTCCACGCACCTCAGTGCCTCTACGCACCTCAGTGTCTCTACGCACCCCAGTGTCTCTACGCACCTCAGTGCCTCTACGCACCTCAGTGCCTCTACGCACCTCAGTGCCTCTACGCACCTCAATGCCTCTACGCACCTCAGTGTCTCCAAGTACCTCAGTGTCTCCAAGTACCTCAGTGTCTCCAAGTACCTCAGTGTCTCCAAGCACCTCAGTGTCTCCAAGCACCTCAGTGTCTCCAAGCACCTCAGTGTCTCCAAGCACCTCAGTGTCTCCAAGCACCTCAGTGTCTCCAAGCATCTCAGTGTCCCCAAGCACCCCGTGCCCTTTAGCACAGTTGTATCTGTTATTCTTCACTGATTCATCAGCGCCTTTCCAGTTCTGTCTTTCAGGAGACCTTCAGCGCCCACACGTGCTTCCTGTCTGCCGACCTCATCCTGCATGAGTAGAACCTGGATTCGGCCATCTCTGCCGCGGTTCCTCTTCCCAGTCACCGGAAGAGACCCCGAGTCCACAACACTTCCAAACCAGGTCAGTGGTGGTATTCGTGTAGTCCTCCAGTCACCCGCGCAGACTTCGCTAGCACCGGGTTCACAAAACCTTAGTCATGACAGTAGGAACTGGCCACATGGACCCGGCCGAAAGTGTTTGTCTGACGCAGGACCTCCTAAGCAATATTGCAGGACGCTTGGAAGGTCTGGAGTCGACTGGCACAGTGTCTGCAGCGGAATTCTTTCTCCAGAGATTCTCTGACCTTCTGCTCTAAGACTCCTGACCAACTGCAGATTTTCTACCAGATGTTACTACAGTTACAAGAACTTTTGCCTAGTATTCTCTCTGTGATGCCTGATCTCCTCAGGAATACTACCAACGTTGTTGATCCTGTTTTGTCCCATCCAGTTAATAGAGTCTCTTCCTCTGCGCAAGGGAAAGTTTTTCATCAGAGCTATCCACGGCCCAAGCTCTCTGAAGCTGAACGTCAGCGGCGTAAGGAGCTACATCTCTGTCTTTACTGTGGAAATTCTGGTCATTTTGTTAAAGACTGCATTCTTCGCAAGCCAGGTAATAGTGACAAATCTCAGTATCATAGTGCTCATGTCTACAAGTCATCCACAGTATCCGATCCTTCTGCTGCTGACGGGGGTATCAAGAAGGCTACTCTTCTGAGAGAGACTCAAATTTATGACTGGGGTCCGGTGGTTAAAAGACCTTATCCCAAGTTGGGTGTCCAGAGAAGAATGTTCAAGCCATTTACAGTCACAGAGGAGTCCGTGTCCACAGCCCCAGGAGGGGCGTCTTCAGAGTGTCCAGCCCCAGGAGGGGCGTCTTCAGAGCGTTCAGCCCCAGTGAGGGGTTCAGAGCGTCCAGCCCAAGAGAGTCTTCAGAGTGCTGCCCAGCCAGAGAGTCTACAGAGTGCTGCCCAGCCAGAGATTCTACAGAGTGCTGCCCAGCCAGAGATTCTACAGAGTGCTGCCCAGCCAAAGATTCTACAGAGTGCTGCCCAGCCAGAGATTCTACAGAGTGCTGCCCAGCCAGAGATTCTACAGAGTGCTGCCCAGCCCCGTGAAGAGGGGGCTCTTACCTCAGCCCAGCCCCGTGAACTGGGGGCTCTTGCCTCAGCCCAGCCCCGTGAAGAGGGGGCTCCTGCCTTAGTTCAGCCCCGTGAAGAAAGGGCTCAGTCCATCCCGGTTCCAGCCGGTCCAGCCATACTCCAGGTCCAGCCTGGTCAGTCCGTCCCGGTTCCAGCCGGTCCAGCAATACTCCAGGCCCTGCCTGGTCAGTCCGTCCCGGTTCCAGCCGGTCCAGCAATACTCCAGGCCCTGCCTGGTCAGTCCGTCCCGGTTCCAGCCGGTCCAGCAATATTCCAGGCCCTGCCTGGTCAGTCCGTCCCGGTTCCAGCCGGTCCAGCAATACTCCAGGCCCTGCCTGGTCAGTCCGTCACGGTTCCAGCCGGTCCAGCAATACTCCAGGCTCCGCCTGGTCAGTCCGTCCCGGTTCCAGACGGTCCAGCAATACTCCAGGACCAGCCTGGTCAGTCTCCTTTGGCTCCAGCCAATTCAAGTATCCTCGGATCCAATCCAGTCCTACTCGTCCAGCCAAAGCTTTCTTCAGTTTCATCCTCTAAGCTTTCGTCTGATGGTTTTCCACCTATTTACTTTGATGGAGATTTATTGCAATATGCCGCTCTGGTTGAACAATTTCTCTCTCGGATGGAGTCTGATCCTTCAGGTGCAGTAACTCCTTCCAACATTACTCGATATCTGTTCCTGGCATTCAAAGGAAGAGCTTTGGAGTGGGCCAACATGCTCTTTGAGAGTAATGATCCTGTGTTCCATGACTTACAGACTTTTAGTAACGCTGTAGTTAAAGAATTTAGTCCTAAACCTTTGGAATCTGCATCAACGAAGGTCCTAAATTCTTCTGTATGAATTTCTCAAGTTCCTCTAAGATTCAAGATGGGTGTCCGGAGTCCACCCTTGAAGAGGGGGATACTGTCACAATCCTGACTGTAGGTTTTATATTTGGTGACTTACCCCTGCCATCTGTCCTGGATCCTGTGTCTTTTCACTCACGGAGTTAAACAGCTTGTCAGCACTGAGTTTTCCTGAGTTCTCTGCCTGAGAGGTAATAGTTAATTAGCTCCAACTGTGGTGATCTCCTGTGTGAGGCTGAATTCAGTAATCTGAACTTTAGGTCTAAAAGCCAGCATCCTGTGTTTTGCAGAAGTCCAGGCTTCAGTGTTCTCTCGGCCTGCTAGGCCTCATTCTACATCACAGCCTTGGCTAGAGTAGTCACATGACAGTGACTGTTCACCTGACCCAGAGTTGTTCAATCCTCTGCCAGCATGAGACTCTCTGCATCACCTAATCCTGCTCACCAATCACCAAGGACCAGGAAGTATAAATCAGGAGGCTGAGTTAGAAACGGGGCCAGTTCCTTGTGTCACACACAGCTATGTGTGAGCATTCTAGCTGAGCTCCCTAAGGTTGTGATCTCCAGAGCTCTCGTATCCCAGTACCTCAGTACCTCTGTGCTTCCAGCACCTCCGTGCCTCAGTACCTCCGTGCCTCAGCATCTCCGTGCTTTCAGCACCTCCGTGCCTCAGCACCTCCGTGCTTCCAGCACCTCCGTGCTTCCAGCACATCCGTGCCTCCATGCCTCTGCACCTCCGTGCCTCAGCACCTCTGTGCTTTCAGCACCTCCGTGCCTTCAGCACCTCCGTGCCTTCAGCACCTCCGTGCCTCAGTATCTCCGTGCTTTTAGCACCTCCGTGCCTCAGTACCTCCGTGCTTCCAGCACCTCCGTGCCTCAGTACCTCCGTGCTTCCAGCACCTCCGTGCCTCCGTGCCTCTGCACCTCCGTGCCTCAGCACCTCCGTGCTTCCAGCACCTCCATGCCTCCGTGCCTCAGTACCTCCGTGCCTCTGCACCTCCGTGCCTCAGCACCTCCGTGCTTCCAGCACCTCCGTGCATCAGTACCTCCGTGCTTCCAGCACCTCCGTGCCTCTGCACCTCCATGCCTCAGCACCTCCGTGCTTTCAGCACCTCCGTGCCTCAGTACCTCCGTGCTTCCAGCACCTCCGTGCCTCCGTGCCTCAGCACCTCCGTGCCTCAGCATCTCCGTGCTTCCAGCACCTCCGTGCCTCAGCATCTCCGTGCTTCCAGCACCTCCGTGCCTCAGCACCCCAGTGTCTCTACGCACCCCAGTGTCTCCACGCACCTCAGTGTCTCTACGCACCTCAGTGCCTCCAATCACCTCAGTGCCTCCACGCACCTCAGTGCCTCTACGCACCTCAGTGTCTCTACGCACCCCAGTGTCTCTACGCACCTCAGTGCCTCTACGCACCTCAGTGCCTCTACGCACCTCAGTGCCTCTACGCACCTCAATGCCTCTACGCACCTCAGTGTCTCCAAGTACCTCAGTGTCTCCAAGTACCTCAGTGTCTCCAAGCACCTCAGTGTCTCCAAGCACCTCAGTGTCTCCAAGCATCTCAGTGTCCCCAAGCACCCCGTGCCCTTTAGCACAGTTGTATCTGTTATTCTTCACTGATTCATCAGCGCCTTTCCAGTTCTGTCTTTCAGGAGACCTTCAGCGCCCACACGTGCTTCCTGTCTGCCGACCTCATCCTGCATGAGGAGAACCTGGATTCGGCCATCTCTGCCGCGGTTCCTCTTCCCAGTCACCGGAAGAGACCCCGAGACCACAACACTTCCAAACCAGGTCAGTGGTGGTATTCGTGTAGTCCTCCAGTCGCCCGCGCAAACTTCGCTAGCACCGGGTTCACAAAACCTTAGTCATGACACAAGTCCTCCCTGGGAGGAAGAGGCCACGGATCTTCTGTGATCATTTCATGAAGATCTGAATACCAGGCCCTTCGAGGCCAATCTGGGACAATGAGTATTGTCTGCACTCTTGTTCGTCTTATTATTCTCAATATTTTTGAGATAAGTGGAAGCGGAGGGAACACATAGACCGACTGAAACACCCACGGTGTCACCAGGGCGTCCACCGCCACTGCCTGAGGGTCCCTCGACCTGGAACAATACGTCCAAAGATTTCTGTTGAGGCGTGACACCATCATGTCTATTTGAGGAAATCCCCAACGACTTGTTACCTCTGCAAAGACTTCTTGATGAAGTCCCCACTCTCCTGGATGGAGATCGTGCCTGCTGAGGAAGTCTGCCTCCCAGTTGTCTACTCCCGGAATAAAGACCGCTGACAGAGCGCTTACATGATTTTCCGCCCAGCGAAGAATCCTGGTGGCTTCTGCCATTGCTGCTCTGCTCCTTGTCCCACCCTGGCGGTGTACATGCGCCACGGCTGTGACGTTGTCTGACTGGATCAGAACGGGTAGGTTGCGAAGAAGATTCTCCGCCTGTTGCAGGCCGTTGTATATGGCCCTTAATTCCAGCACATTGATGTGTAGACAAGCCTCCTGGCTTGACCATATTCCCTGAACATATTTTCCTTGTGTGACTGCTCCCCATCCTCGGAGGCTCGCGTCCATGGTCACAAGAACCCAATCTTGAATGCCGAACCTGCGACCCTCTAGAAGGTGAGCACTCTGGAGCCACAACAGTAGAGAGACCCTGGCCCTGGGGGACAGGCTTATCCTCCGATGCATCTGTAGATGGGACCCTGACCACTTGTCCAGAAGGTCCCACTGAAAAGTTATCGCATGGAACCTGCCAAACAGAATACAGTAGGCCGCCACCATCTTTCCCAATACTCGAGTGCATTGAAGAACTGACACTCTTTTTGGTTTCAGCAGGTCCTTGACCATGTTCTGGAGTTCCTGGGCTTTTTCCATTGGGAGAAAAACCTTCTTTTTTTTCGTGTCCAGAATCATGCCCAAAAATGACAGCCGAGTTGTCGGAACCAACTGCGACTTTGGTAGATTTAGAATCCAGCCGTGTTGTTGTAGTACTCTCAGGGAGAGAGACACGCTTTTTTGTAACTGATCTCTTGATCTTGCCTTTACCAGGAGATCGTCCAAGTATGGGATAATTGTGACCCCCTGCTTGCGCAGGAGCACCATCATTTCCGCCATTACCTTGGTGAAAATTCTCGGGGCCCAAACGGCAACGTCTGAAACTGGTAATGACAATCCTGTACAGCGAATCTCAGGTACGCCTGATGAGGAGGATTTATGGGGACATGAAGGTATGCATCCTTTATGTCTAGTGACACCATAAAATCCCCCTCTTCCAGGCTGGAGATCACTGCCCGGAGAGATTCCATCTTGAATTTGAACTTCTTCAAATATAGGTTCAGGGATTTTAGATTCAGAATTGGTCTGACTGAGCCATCCGGCTTCGGGACCACCAATAGGGTTGAATAAAACCCTTTCCCCTGTTGCACTAGGGGAACCCTGATAATCACTTGCTGTTGACACAGCTTTTGTATGGCAGCTGAAACTATTTCCCTCTCTGGGGGAGAAGCTGGCAAGGCCGATTTGAAAAAAACACGTCATCTTTATTTACCAAGTGCATTTGCACACAGGACCCTGTAGTAATATTCAGGAACCAGCACGGTGGTAACTATTACAGCTTGTATGCCTTAATTAATTTCACAATCAATGTGGAGCTTTATTATTTAACGTTACACTGGGACGCCAGTGTTTTAATCCTTTATTATTGATTTTAGAGAGAGCTTTTGTCCAAAATTTAACCTAGTACAATTTATGCTGTCTCAACCAGCACATTCCTGAGACAGTAATTACTATTCTCTATTGTGCATGTAAGAAGTTGCAACTTTTGTTTCTTTTAACTTGCTTCATATGTATCAATCGCTTCTTTAAGCTGTGTGTCGTTTTCATATATTATTTTGATAGATATTCATTTTAAAGTGAGTTGCATTGAGTCAATTATTCTCCCTGCTAGACTGCACCTAATTAAACTAATTAATTAATGAATTGATTTCTGGAGCACAGAGCATTCTCCTTTTTTCTGTTTTGCACCATAATAAATTTCAGTCTAACCAACTGTTTCTGCTCAGCGGCTCCATAGCTCACAACAATTTTTTCGTGAATACTATTATATATACAGCGCCAGGTTATATAGTTTGAGATCATTCTCTTACTGTATCTACACATTTGTTCTTTTCCCTCTACCTCTACCTCTGGCGAGGAAGGAAGAGCCACGCCACTTTCTGAACTTATGAGACCGAAAAGACTGCATCTGGTATTGAGGTGTTTTCTTCTGCTGTGGGGGAACGTAAGGCAAAAAAGAAGACTTACCTGCGGTAGCTGTGGAAACCAGGTCCGCGAGGCCCTCCCCAAATAAAACTTCACCTTTGTAAGGCAAAGCCTCCATATGTCTCTTTGAATCAGCATCACCTGTCCATTGACGGGTCCACAGGGACCTTCTAGCAGAAACTGCCATGGCATTGGCTCTTGAACCCAAAAGCCCAAATCTCTCGCAGCCTCTCTCATATATAACGCTGCGTCCTTGATGTGCCTTAAGGTCAACAAAATACTATCTTTATCTAGGGTGTCAATGTCAGATGACAAGTTATCTGCCCAAGCTGCAATTGCGCTACCCACCCATACCGACGCTACTGCAGGTCTAAGCAGGGCTCCCGTAGTCGCATAAATTGATTTTAAAGTAGTTTCCTGCCTGCGATCCGCAGGATCCTTTAGGGCCGCCGTGTCCGGGGATGGTAATGCTACCTTTTTGGACAAGCGCGTCAAGGCCTTGTCCACCGTGGGCGAGGATTCCCACTGTACCCTGTCCTTTTAGGGGAAAGGATACGCCATAATAATTCTCTTGGGAACCTGCAGTCTCTTGTCTGGAGTTTCCCAAGCCTTTTCAAATAAAGCGTTCAGCTCATGAGATGGGGGAAACGTTACCTCAGGTTTATTTTCCTTAAACATGCATACCCTCGTGTCAGGGACAGAAGGGTCCTCTGTGATATGCAAAACATCTTTTATTGCAATAATCATATATTGAATACTCTTGGCCACTCTTGGGTGCAACCTTGCATCATCATAGTCGACACTGGAGTCGGAATCCATGTCGGTATTGACTCCCTGCTTTGTCCTTGGACTCTGCTTTGTCCAATCTCTTATGTGTTAAAGCCACATTAACATTTAAAACATTTCACATGTCCAACCAATCAGGTGTCGGCTGTGCCGACGGAGACACCACCACCATCTGCTCTGCTTCCTCCCTAGACGAGCCTTCCACTTCAGACATGTCGACACACACGTACTGGGATATATGAATATGGGGACAGACCCACAATAAGGCCCTTTGGAGAGACAGAGAGCGAGTATGCCAGCACACACCCAGCGCCACTAGATACTGAAACAAAGTCCCAGCCTGTACAGCGCTTTATATATAGAATTAGCACCAAATAAATGTGCCCCCCCTCGTTTTTGCCCCCTGTTACTTGTTAAGCTGGGGAGAGTCCGGGAGCAGCTTCTCTGCAGCATGCTGTGGAGAAAATGGCGCTAGTTAGTGCTGGAAGATCAAGCTCCGCCCCCTCGACGGCGGGCTTCGGTCCCGCTATTTTTATTATACTGGCAGCGGATTTTGTATACACTACCCCCCCTGCGCCCTGCACTCTTGCTGTACCTGTGTGTGTTGTGGGAGCAATGGCGCGCTGCGCGGTACCTCATGAAGATCTGAAGTCTTCTGCCGCCTTTGAAGTCTTCTTGCTTCCTATACTTACCCGGCTTCAATCTTCCGGCTCTGTGAGGAGGACGGCGGCACGGCTCTGGGAAGAACAGCAAGGACGACACCTGTGTTCCGACCCTCTGGAACTAATGGTGTCCAGTAGCCTAAGAAGCAGAGCCCATCAGTCCAGGAAAGTGGGTCTGCTTCTCTCCCCTCAGTCCCACGAAGCAGGGAGACTGTTGCCAGCAGTGCTCCCTGAAAATAAAAAACCTAACAAAAGTCTTTTCAGAGAAACTCAGTAGAGCTCCCCTGTAGTGCATCCAGTCTCCTCTGGGCACAGGATCTAACTGGGGTCTGGAGGAGGGGCATAGAGGGAGGAGCCAGTTCACACCCATCTAAAGTCTTAGAGTGCCTATGTCTCCTGCGGAGCCCGTCTATACCCCATGGTACTTACGGAGTCCCCAGAATCCTCTAGGACGTAAGAGAAATTGTGCCGCACAGTAGCACAATCTTATTCACATTACACCACATAGTCATGACACACATTAGTGTCCCTTATACACAAAGCCCACAGTAGTATTATTTATTTATTTATTTATTTACAGTTTCTTATATAGTGCAGCATATTCCGTTGCGCTTTACAATTAGAACAACAGTAATAGAACAAAACTGGGTAAAAACAGACAGACATAGTAGCACCCCTAATACACATAATGACCGCTGCAGTAGCGCCCCTTATACAATGCCCACAGTAGTAGTGCCCCTTATGTCCCCAGGAGTGATGCCCCTTATGAAGTGCCCCCTATACAATGGCCTCATTAGTAGTGCCCCCAGTAGTAATGCCCTTAGTGATAATGCCCCTGTGTAGTATTGCCCCCAGTTGTAATGCCCTTGTAGTAGTGCTGGCTGTGGAAATGCACCCAGTCGTTTAGCCCCCTGTAGTTATGCGCCCAGTGGTAATGCCCCCTGTAGTTTAGCCCCCAGTAGTTTAGCCCCCAGTAGTTATAGCCCCCTGTAGTTATAGCATCCCAGTGGTAATGTCCCCCAGTGGTAATGCCCCCAGTAGTTTAGCCCCTGTAGTTATAGCCCCTGTAGTTATGCCCCCCGTAGATTAGCCCTCCAATAGTTTAGCCCTCAGTGGTAATGCCCCCAGTAGTTTAGTCCCTGTAGTTATGCTCCCAGTAGTTTAGCCTCCCCCTGTAATTATGCCCCCCTGTAGTTATGCCGCCAGTAGTTATGCCGCCAGTAGTTATGCCCCCCTGTAGTTATGCCCCCTGTAGATATGCCCCCAGTAGTTTAGCCCCCCTGTAGTTTAGCCCCTCTGTAGTTTAGCCGCCCTGTAGTTTAGACCCCTCTGGTAATGCCCCCTGTATAAGCCGCTTACATACACACACACACAAAAAAAAAAAACAATACTTACCAAGCTCCTGCTTCTAGACCGCTGCCCTCCGTCTGGCGCCCGCTCCTCAGAACTATGGGAGAGATGTCTCTCCCATAGCGCGCTGCACACTGCCGTCTGCCGCTGTGGAGACAAAGCCGGGTACCCGGTGCTAACACAATCTCAGGGGGCACCCCGGGATCTCCCTGCGGTGCCGGGCACACATCAGGTTAGGTGAGCCGTCTCCAAATGGAACTGACTCCCCCCCCCCCCCCCCCAATTCTGGCTCACTTTAACCCCTAGTGATGGGAAACCTTTGGCACTCCAGCTGTTGTTGAACTACACATCCCAGCATGTCCTGCTGTAGCAGGGCCACAGTACGCACGCGCAAAGTACTTTCACACAAAACTATGCAGTTTTACACAAGGTCGAGCAATGCTTTTCAGTCGCTCTGCAGATCGTTGAGTGATTGACAGGAATGGGGCGTTTCTGGGTGGTAACTGAGCGTTTTCCGGGAGTGTGCTAAAAAACGCAGGCTTGTCAGGTAAAAACGCAGGCGTACCTGGGGAAACGGGGGAGTGGCTGGCCGAACGCAGGGCGTGTTTGCGACGTCAAAGCAGGAACTAAACAGACTGAAATGATCGCAAGGTAGGTGTAGGTCTGCAGCTACTCAGAAACGGCATGAAAATTTTTCAGTGCAGTTCTGCTAACCTTTCGTTCGCACTTCTGCTATGCTAAGATAGACTCCCAGAGGGCGGCGGATTAGCATGTGCACTGCTGCTAAAAGCAGCTAGCAAGCGATCAACTCGGAATGAGGGCCATGATGCGTTCGGTCGATCATTTGTCTAGTTTTTCGTATATATAAGGGACGAATTCAATTATGTGCGAGGTCCCATAGGAGTGATATGAGGGTGTGTGTATTCCCAGATATTACAGGGCTCATTTATCAACAAGTAATAAAACTTGTTATGATTAATAAAACTTGTTGTGTATGATAAATAGTAGAGATGAGCGGGTTCGGTTCCTCTGAATCCGAACCCGCCCGAACTTCAGGTTTTTTACACGGGCCGAGCAGGCTTGGATCTTCCCGCCTTGCTCGGCTAACCCGAGCGCGCCCGAACGTCATCATCACGCTGTCGGATTCTCGCGAGGCTCGGATTCTATCGCGAGACTCGGATTCTATATAAGGAGCCGCGCGTCGCCGCCATTTTCACACGTGCATTGAGAGTCATATGGAGAGGACGTGGCTGGCGTCCTCTCCGTTTAGAGAAGAGAGAGACACAGTATTTTGGGGAGCATTATTAGGAGGAGTACTACTATACTGTATACTACTATACTTACTACTTGCTGAAGTGATATTTATAGATTAGATAGTGTGACTGTAAGTGTATTATCTGACTTGTGGGGGAGACACTGACAGTGGGGAGCAGTTAGAGTCTGAGAGCAGGACTCAGGAGTACATATAACGTACAGTGCACACTTTTGCTGCCAGAGTCAGTGCCACACTGCCATTGTTGTGACCACACTGACCACCAGTATAATAATATATTTTGTGATTGTCTGCTTAGGCCTCGGAGTACTAGTTGCAAGTTGCAACGTGACCTGAAGTGACCACCAGTTTAATAATCAATCACCACCAGTTTAATATATATATATATATATATATATATATATATATATATATAATTGTATATAATATATATATATATATATAATATTGTATACCACCTACCCGTGGTTTTTTTTTTTTTCATTCTTCTTTATACATACTACTATAGTAGCTTACTGTAGCAGTCTGCGGTGCTGTGCTGACCTGACAGTGTCCAGCAGGTCCGTCATCAGTCATTACATAATAAATATATATAGTACCTGTCCGGCTGCAGTACTAGTGATATTATATTGATTTCATCTCATTATCAATAATTTATCATCCAGTCTAGACTCTATATTAGCAGCAGACACAGTACGTTAGTCCACGGCTGTAGCTACCTCTGTGTCGGCACTCGGCAGTCCATCCATAATTGTATACCACCTACCCGTGGTTTTTTTTTTTTCTTTCTTCTTTGTACATACTACTATAGAGTATAGTAGCTTACTGTAGCAGTCTGCGGTGCTGCTGAGCTGACAGTGTCCAGCAGGTCCGTCATCAGTCATCATTACCTAATAAATATATTATCTACCTGTCCGGCTGCAGTACTAGTGATATTATATATACATACATATATATATTGATTTCATCTCATTATCAATCATCCAGTCTATATTAGCAGCAGACACAGTACGTTAGTCCACGGCTGTAGCTACCTCTGTGTCGGCACTCGGCAGTCCATCCATAATTGTATACCACCTACCCGTGTTTTTTTTTTTTCTTTCTTCTTTGTACATACTACTATAGAGTATAGTAGCTTACTGTAGCAGTCTGCGGTGCTGCTGAGCTGACAGTGTCCAGCAGGTCCGTCATCAGTCATCATTACCTAATAAATATATTATCTACCTGTCCGGCTGCAGTACTAGTGATATTATATATACATACATATATATATTGATTTCATCTCATTATCAATCATCCAGTCTATATTAGCAGCAGACACAGTACGTTAGTCCACGGCTGTAGCTACCTCTGTGTCGGCACTCGGCAGTCCATCCATAATTGTATACCACCTACCCGTGGTTTTTTTTTTTCTTTCTTCTTTGTACATACTACTATAGAGTATAGTAGCTTACTGTAGCAGTCTGCGGTGCTGCTGAGCTGACAGTGTCCAGCAGGTCCGTCATCAGTCATCATTACCTAATAAATATATTATCTACCTGTCCGGCTGCAGTACTAGTGATATTATATATACATACATATATATATTGATTTCATCTCATTATCAATCATCCAGTCTATATTAGCAGCAGACACAGTACGTTAGTCCACGGCTGTAGCTACCTCTGTGTCGGCACTCGGCAGTCCATCCATAATTGTATACCACCTACCCGTGGTTTTTTTTTTTCTTTCTTCTTTGTACATACTACTATAGTATAGTAGCTTACTGTAGCAGTCTGCGGTGCTGCTGAGCTGACAGTGTCCAGCAGGTCCGTCATCAGTCATCATTACCTAATAAATATATTATCTACCTGTCCGGCTGCAGTACTAGTGATATTATATATACATACATATATATATATTGATTTCATCTCATTATCAATCATCCAGTCTATATTAGCAGCAGACACAGTACGTTAGTCCACGGCTGTAGCTACCTCTGTGTCGGCACTCGGCAGTCCATCCATAATTGTATACCACCTACCCGTGGTTTTTTTTTTTCTTTCTTCTTTGTACATACTACTATAGAGTATAGTAGCTTACTGTAGCAGTCTGCGGTGCTGCTGAGCTGACAGTGTCCAGCAGGTCCGTCATCAGTCATCATTACCTAATAAATATATTATCTACCTGTCCGGCTGCAGTACTAGTGATATTATATATACATACATATATATATTGATTTCATCTCATTATCAATCATCCAGTCTATATTAGCAGCAGACACAGTACGTTAGTCCACGGCTGTAGCTACCTCTGTGTCGGCACTCGGCAGTCCATCCATAATTGTATACCACCTACCCGTGGTTTTTTTTTTTCTTTCTTCTTTGTACATACTACTATAGAGTATAGTAGCTTACTGTAGCAGTCTGCGGTGCTGCTGAGCTGACAGTGTCCAGCAGGTCCGTCATCAGTCATCATTACCTAATAAATATATTATCTACCTGTCCGGCTGCAGTACTAGTGATATTATATATACATACATATATATATTGATTTCATCTCATTATCAATCATCCAGTCTATATTAGCAGCAGACACAGTACGTTAGTCCACGGCTGTAGCTACCTCTGTGTCGGCACTCAGCAGTCCATCCATAATTGTATACCACCTACCCGTGGTTTTTTTTTTCTTTCTTCTTTGTACATACTACTATAGTATAGTAGCTTACTGTAGCAGTCTGCGGTGCTGCTGAGCTGACAGTGTCCAGCAGGTCCGTCATCAGTCATCATTACCTAATAAATATATTATCTACCTGTCCGGCTGCAGTACTAGTGATATTATATATACATACATATATATATATTGATTTCATCTCATTATCATCCAGTCTATATTAGCAGCAGACACAGTACGGTAGTCCACGGCTGTAGCTACCTCTGTGTCGGCACTCGGCAGTCCATCCATAAGTATACTAGTATCCATCCATCTCCATTGTTTACCTGAGGTGCCTTTTAGTTGTGCCTATTAAAATATGGAGAACAAAAATGTTGAGGTTCCAAAATTAGGGAAAGATCAAGATCCACTTCCACCTCGTGCTGAAGCTGCTGCCACTAGTCATGGCCGAGACGATGAAATGCCAGCAACGTCGTCTGCCAAGGCCGATGCCCAATGTCATAGTACAGAGCATGTAAAATCCAAAACACCAAATATCAGTAAAAAAAGGACTCCAAAACCTAAAATAAAATTGTCGGAGGAGAAGCGTAAACTTGCCAATATGCCATTTACCACACGGAGTGGCAAGGAACGGCTGAGGCCCTGGCCTATGTTCATGGCTAGTGGTTCAGCTTCACATGAGGATGGAAGCACTCAGCCTCTCGCTAGAAAACTGAAAAGACTCAAGCTGGCAAAAGCACCGCAAAGAACTGTGCGTTCTTCGAAATCCCAAATCCACAAGGAGAGTCCAATTGTGTCGGTTGCGATGCCTGACCTTCCCAACACTGGACGTGAAGAGCATGCGCCTTCCACCATTTGCACGCCCCCTGCAAGTGCTGGAAGGAGCACCCGCAGTCCAGTTCCTGATAGTCAGATTGAAGATGTCAGTGTTGAAGTACACCAGGATGAGGAGGATATGGGTGTTGCTGGCGCTGGGGAGGAAATTGACCAGGAGGATTCTGATGGTGAGGTGGTTTGTTTAAGTCAGGCACCCGGGGAGACACCTGTTGTCCGTGGGAGAAATATGGCCGTTGACATGCCTGGTGAAAATACCAAAAAAATCAGCTCTTCAGTGTGGAGGTATTTCAACAGAAAAGCGGACAACAGGTGTCAAGCCGTGTGTTGCCTTTGTCAAGCTGTAATAAGTAGGGGTAAGGACGTTAACCACCTCGGAACATCCTCCCTTATACGTCACCTGCAGCGCATTCATAATAAGTCAGTGACAAGTTCAAAAACTTTGGGTGACAGCGGAAGCAGTCCACTGACCAGTAAATCCCTTCCTCTTGTAACCAAGCTCACGCAAACCACCCCACCAACTCCCTCAGTGTCAATTTCCTCCTTCCCCAGGAATGCCAATAGTCCTGCAGGCCATGTCACTGGCAATTCTGACGATTCCTCTCCTGCCTGGGATTCCTCCGATGCATCCTTGCGTGTAACGCCTACTGCTGCTGGCGCTGCTGTTGTTGCTGCTGGGAGTCGATGGTCATCCCAGAGGGGAAGTCGGAAGACCACTTGTACTACTTCCAGTAAGCAATTGACTGTCCAACAGTCCTTTGCGAGGAAGATGAAATATCACAGCAGTCATCCTGCTGCAAAGCGGATAACTGAGGCCTTGACAACTATGTTGGTGTTAGACGTGCGTCCGGTATCCGCCGTTAGTTCACAGGGAACTACACAATTTCTTGAGGTAGTATGCCCCCGTTACCAAATACCATCTAGGTTCCACTTCTCTAGGCAGGCGATACCGAAAATGTACACAGACCTCAGAAAAAGACTCACCAGTGTCCTAAAAAATGCAGCTGTACCCAATGTCCACTTAACCACGGACATGTGGACAAGTGGAGCAGGGCAGGGTCAGGACTATATGACTGTGACAGCCCACTGGGTAGATGTATGGACTCCCGCCGCAAGAACAGCAGCGGCGGCACCAATAGCAGCATCTCGCAAACGCCAACTCTTTCCTAGGCAGGCTACGCTTTGTATCACCGCTTTCCAGAATACGCACACAGCTGAAAACCTCTTACGGCAACTGAGGAAGATCATCGCGGAATGGCTTACCCCAATTGGACTCTCCTGTGGATTTGTGGCATCGGACAACGCCAGCAATATTGTGTGCGCATTAAATATGGGCAAATTCCAGCACGTCCCATGTTTTGCACATACCTTGAATTTGGTGGTGCAGAATTTTTTAAAAAACGACAGGGGCGTGCAAGAGATGCTGTCGGTGGCCAGAAGAATTGCGGGACACTTTCGGCGTACAGGCACCACGTACAGAAGACTGGAGCACCACCAAAAACTACTGAACCTGCCCTGCCATCATCTGAAGCAAGAAGTGGTAACGAGGTGGAATTCAACCCTCTATATGCTTCAGAGGTTGGAGGAGCAGCAAAAGGCCATTCAAGCCTATACAATTGAGCACGATATAGGAGGTGGAATGCACCTGTCTCAAGCGCAGTGGAGAATGATTTCAACGTTGTGCAAGGTTCTGATGCCCTTTGAACTTGCCACACGTGAAGTCAGTTCAGACACTGCCAGCCTGAGTCAGGTCATTCCCCTCATCAGGCTTTTGCAGAAGAAGCTGGAGACATTGAAGGAGGAGCTAACACGGAGCGATTCCGCTAGGCATGTGGGACTTGTGGATGGAGCCCTTAATTCGCTTAACAAGGATTCACGGGTGGTCAATCTGTTGAAATCAGAGCACTACATTTTGGCCACCGTGCTCGATCCTAGATTTAAAGCCTACCTTGGATCTCTCTTTCCGGCAGACACAAGTCTGCTGGGGTTGAAAGACCTGCTGGTGAGAAAATTGTCAAGTCAAGCGGAACGCGACCTGTCAACATCTCCTCCTTCACATTCTCCCGCAACTGGGGGTGCGAGGAAAAGGCTCAGAATTCCGAGCCCACCCGCTGGCGGTGATGCAGGGCAGTCTGGAGCGACTGCTGATGCTGACATCTGGTCCGGACTGAAGGACCTGACAACGATTACGGACATGTCGTCTACTGTCACTGCATATGATTCTCTCACCATTGAAAGAATGGTGGAGGATTATATGAGTGACCGCATCCAAGTAGGCACGTCACACAGTCCGTACTTATACTGGCAGGAAAAAGAGGCAATTTGGAGGCCCTTGCACAAACTGGCTTTATTCTACCTAAGTTGCCCTCCCACAAGTGTGTACTCCGAAAGAGTGTTTAGTGCCGCCGCTCACCTTGTCAGCAATCGGCGTACGAGGTTACATCCAGAAAATGTGGAGAAGATGATGCTCATTAAAATGAATTATAATCAATTCCTCCGTGGAGACATTGACCAGCAGCAATTGCCTCCACAAAGTACACAGGGAGCTGAGATGGTGGATTCCAGTGGGGACGAATTGATAATCTGTGAGGAGGGGGATGTACACGGTGATATATCGGAGGATGATGATGAGGTGGACATCTTGCCTCTGTAGAGCCAGTTTGTGCAAGGAGAGATTAATTGCTTCTTTTTTGGTGGGGGTCCAAACCAACCCGTCATTTCAGTCACAGTCGTGTGGCAGACCCTGTCACTGAAATGATGGGTTGGTTAAAGTGTGCATGTCCTGTTTATACAACATAAGGGTGGGTGGGAGGGCCCAAGGACAATTCCATCTTGCACCTCTTTTTTCTTTAATTTTTCTTTGCGTCATGTGCTGTTTGGGGAGGGTTTTTTGGAAGGGACATCCTGCGTGACACTGCAGTGCCACTCCTAGATGGGCCCGGTGTTTGTGTCGGCCACTAGGGTCGCTTATCTTACTCACACAGCTACCTCATTGCGCCTCTTTTTTTCTTTGCGTCATGTGCTGTTTGGGGAGGGTTTTTTGGAAGGGACATCCTGCGTGACACTGCAGTGCCACTCCTAGATGGGCCCGGTGTTTGTGTCGGCCACTAGGGTCGCTTATCTTACTCACACAGCTACCTCATTGCGCCTCTTTTTTTCTTTGCGTCATGTGCTGTTTGGGGAGGGTTTTTTGGAAGGGACATCCTGCGTGACACTGCAGTGACACTCCTAGATGGGCCCGGTGTTTGTGTCGGCCACTAGGGTCGCTTATCTTACTCACACAGCTACCTCATTGCGCCTCTTTTTTTCTTTGCGTCATGTGCTGTTTGGGGAGGGTTTTTTGGAAGGGACATCCTGCGTGACACTGCAGTGACACTCCTAGATAGGCCCGGTGTTTGTGTCGGCCACTAGGGTCGCTTATCTTACTCACACAGCTACCTCATTGCGCCTCTTTTTTTCTTTGCGTCATGTGCTGTTTGTGGAGGGTTTTTTGGAAGGGACATCTTGCGTGACACTGCAGTGACACTCCTAGATGGGCCCGGTGTTTGTGTCGGCCACTAGGGTCGCTTATCTTACTCACACAGCTACCTCATTGCGCCTCTTTTTTTCTTTGCGTCATGTGCTGTTTGGGGAGGGTTTTTTGGAAGGGACATCCTGCGTGACACTGCAGTGACACTCCTAGATGGGCCCGGTGTTTGTGTCGGCCACTAGGGTTGCTTATCTTACTCACACAGCTACCTCATTGCGCCTCTTTTTTTCTTTGCGTCATGTGCTGTTTGGGGAGGGTTTTTTGGAAGGGACATCCTGCGTGACACTGCAGTGACACTCCTAGATGGGCCCGGTGTTTGTGTCGGCCACTAGGGTCGCTTATCTTACTCACACAGCTACCTCATTGCGCCTCTTTTTTTCTTTGCGTCATGTGCTGTTTGGGAAGGGTTTTTTGGAAGGGACATCCTGTGTGACACTGCAGTGACACTCCTAGATGGGCCCGGTGTTTGTGTCGGCCACTAGGGTCGCTTATCTTACTCACACAGCTACCTCATTGCGCCTCTTTTTTTCTTTGCGTCATGTGCTGTTTGGGGAGGGTTTTTTGGAAGGGACATCCTGCGTGACACTGCAGTGACACTCCTAGATGGGCCCGGTGTTTGTGTCGGCCACTAGGGTCGCTTATCTTACTCACACAGCTACCTCATTGCGCCTCTTTTTTTCTTTGCGTCATGTGCTGTTTGGGGAGGGTTTTTTGGAAGGGACATCCTGCGTGACACTGCAGTGACACTCCTAGATGGGCCGGTGTTTGTGTCGGCCACTAGGGTCGCTTAGCTTAGTCATCCAGCGACCTAGGTGCAAATTTTAGGACTAAAAATAATATTGTGAGGTGTGAGGTATTCAGAATAGACTGAAAATGAGTGTAAATTATGGTTTTTGAGGTTAATAATACTTTGGGATCAAAATGACCCCCAAATTCTATGATTTACGCTGTTTTTTAGTGTTTTTTGAAAAAAACACCCGAATCCAAAACACACGAATCCGACAAAAAAAATTCGGTGAGGTTTTGCCAAAACGCGGTCGAACCCAAAACACGGCCGCGGAACCGAACCCAAAACCAAAACAGAAAACCCGAAAAATTTCCGGCGCTCATCTCTAATAAATAGTGCTCCAACCAAACAGCTCCTAACTAGCATGTGTTTAAAAAATTACAGTTAAGAGCTGATTGGTTGGAGTACCATTATCATATGCAATGAGTTTTATCATTCACAATAATGAGTTTTATCACTTGTTGATAAATGAGCCCCTACATTACAATGCTTCATTTTGCATGCACCTGTATGAGGTGTTTTAGTATGTCTATGAAGCGCCTTAAGTCCTGTTGGAGAAAGAGCGCTATATAAATATTATTATTATTATTAGTATAATATCTTCCCTACGGGACATGCCTAATTTAATCTGCCCATAAATGCTGGGAAGTCTTTAAGTTCCTAGTAAATTGAGGCTGTACAACTACAGGCTCAGACCCCAAAATGGCTACCTGGATTTGGTGTAAGCAACAGGATAAGTAAGCTAAACCACGTGTTGGCATATGTTCGTTCATCTATAGCTCCATTTTACAAAAGGCAAACTACATGATATACCCACGTAAGATTAGGGGCCTGACTCAGAGATAGAAGGAAGATCAACGCCGCATTCAAGCAGCATTGAATTTCCATCCGATCTCTAGAAGAGACGTCTCCTGCGTAGCCGGCAGCGGCCAGAGACAGCAGCAGCAGCAGTCCGGAAGCAGGAGCGGGGCTGGTATTTTTTTTGTTTGTTTTTCTTGTTTGCAAGCGACGCTACTGCAGGGGGCACAACTACAGGGGGCACATACTGGGGGCACTACTACATAGGGCACTGCTACGGGGGAACAGCTACTGGGGGCAAATTAACTGGGGACACTACTACAGGGGACACTGCTACAAGGGGTACAACTACAGGGGGCACATACTGGGGACACTACTATAGGGGGCACTGCTACAGGGGGAATAGCTACTGGGGGCACAGCTACTGGGGGCACAACTACTGGGGGCAAAGCTACAGGGGGGCACAAGTACAGGGGGATAACTGTGGCCATGCCCCTTCCCTATGAAGAAGCCACGCCTATTTTTGACCGCGCACCTTCGGTGTGCACCAACTCAATTTTACCGTGTGTGTGGGGGGTGAAACATTCGCCCTGGGCACCACAAGGTCTAGAACCGGCCCTGCAACAAGCCTATGAGATATTACCTGATCATAATATTGCCTCCATTTTGGAATAAATAAATATTTTGGAAGATATACATCTTCGTCGGGCCACTCACTCTTTCTTTCCCACTACTGAACATAGAGAGACATGTTAGAAACATTGGTATTCAATATAGATTCCTCTAGCCAACCTGCGCCTAAGATGGAATTTAGTTAAAAGGTCAACAATGACAATGTCAACATTCATAATGTCAACACCACAATGCCAACAGTTATGATGTCAACGTTGTTGGCAGGCAGTGTTTCGACATTATCAAAATATCAACAGGTCAAACATCGATGTTGTCAGAATGTTGACATTAGGGTTAGGCAGTAAGCAGGAGGGTTAGGCTTAAGTTGTGGGGGGTGGTTAGGGTAAGGCCGTCGGGTGTTGAGAGTATGTCAACATCCTAACATACCGACATTTCATCACTGTCTACATGATAATTGTCAACATGGTCAACACTGGCATTATGACCATGTCGATACTTTCACGTCAACATAATGAATGTTGAAATTATAACTGTCGACATAACTTACCCAACCTGCCTAAGATTTCATTTCTTTTTCACATTGTTACGCCCAAGGGGATTCTGTATTCCACTTACAACTCACAGTGGCAGCAAAATGGACTTGATTACCTCTGTTTAGAGGAGTGGAGCGGATCTTACATTCTCCCAAACATACACACCTAGCTATTGGGCTCTCCCTTAATGCTGCAAATTCCTAATTTTTTTAATATTTTTAGTTTATAAGAAAATATAGTTGTGATTTCCACAAAAGGGAAAGAACTCTCTGTAGCAATGAGATTTATATACTTTTGTTAAATGTGAGGCCACAATGCCAAAGTGCCGGCTTCTCTCCTCCAAGGATTTTTAATGTGTTTCTTCTGAAGCTTTCATTTGAAGTATTTTATTCTTTCCTTCCATTTACCCACAGTGACCCTGGTGGCAGGTCAGATCACGTAGTTCATTCATTTGCTCAAAGCAGAAATAGGCTTATATGAATATGAAAAAATTAAACATTTCACGCACGCTCAAGGACAGCGAAGAGTTGGATGACGTACATTTATTCAGGGCACGGGGGTAAACATACTCTGCAGAAAAATATTACTTCCACTGTAGAATAGGAACTGTGAAGGTTTGTGTATAACAAGTTGGGCTGAATGTAATGATGTTTTTGTTTAAAGCGGCAATCATGTAAGGCATGGTTTTGACTTGTACATGATTGCCGCTTTAATAAAACATCCGATTCGGCCATGAACCCGCACCTCCGCCCAACTCGGACTACATCCGGCCCGTTATGTTATCTATATCCTAAAAAAAGACTGTGTGACAGTCCCAGAAAAATTGAACTGTCCCGCCAAATTCAGGACAGTTGGGAGGTATGCCGACGCTTAGTTAATAAACCCCAGGTTAGTTTTTTCCCCCCGGAAAGCTCTTGAGGTGGGTAGACATCTCCCTTAACCAATGAAGGCCTACAAAGGTCAGATTGGAAATTTCACAGCGACTATAGTGATGGAGGGGTGCAACCAGAAACCAGGGGGGCTTTGTCTTGTCTGTGCACTGCTATCTCTTTATTATTATCTCTATAATATATTTTGACATAACCTTACTCGCTAATACTATGCAGCTTATCCTGGCAGGAACTTGTCTTTATTCACACACCATAGAGGTAAAACCACTATCTCTGTAGCCGTACTTCAGGTGAGGTTCATCTTCAGGAGAGAGCTTAATCACCATAGCCCAAAAGAGTGGAGGCAGGACGATCAGTGGTAGAGTTGAGCTTGAGGAGAAGCAGCCTTTGGATATGTCCATATAGAGTCACCTTGGTGAGTTGAGTAGAGACTGAAAGTTATTGTCTGGATTTGGTGTATGGACGTCTCCAGACCAGTGTCCGATGATACAGTATCTGTATTGTCAGAGTGGTGTTGTGCTGAAAACTCTGAGGTTTTATGTAGTAACTTCTCACAGAGGTGGAAGGACTTAGGGGGTGATTCACACCTGATCGCTGGGCTGCTAAAATTGTTGTGCTGTGTTCAGATAGTCGCCGCCCAAGGGGAGTGTATATTTGCAGTGCATGTGTACGATCACATGTGTATGCAAGTCAGCGGACAGCTGCACATCAATTCGAACCTCACTCACCATCGAATGGTTTTTCCACTGTGTGCAGTCTGTGCACAGCCCAGGACTTACTCCTGCAGTGCGATCAGAATCGGCTGATCGGGTCTGGAGATGGCATCACATACCGTCCCTGAAAATGCTTGGGAACACCTGCGTTTTCCCTGACACTCCCGGAAAACGGTCAGTTACCACCCACAAACGGCCTCTTCCTGTCAATCAGCATGCAGATGGCTGTGCAATTGAAATTTTCACACCAGCCTGTCGCTGTCCGGCGATGCCTGTTTGCCGATGCGCGTGCGCATTATGGTGCATACGCAGTCTATTGCTGATCGCCCGCTGTGTGAATACGCACAGCAACGATCAGATCTGAATCACCCCCTTAATGTTCAGAGGATGCAGGAAAATGCAGTGACTGGGTAGTTGACAAAACCCAGTGCAGAGCCGTGGAGTCTTACCCCACTGGTGGTTTTCTCCAGAGAACCCTGCAAGGGGATATGGGTTTCACTGCTCCCGACAGGCCAGCCGAGGCCCCCTGACTGGGTCACTTGGGCTAGCACTAAAGACTGGGAATGCAGGTAACTGTAGTATTGGACAGGAACCGATGATACCTGTAATATCGGATTGGAACCGATGGTATATGTTTTATCGGACTGGAACCGATGGTATCTGTATTATCGGACTTGAACCAATGGTATCTGTAACTGATGGTATCTGTATTATCGCACTGGAACTGATGGTATCTGTAACTGATGGTATCTGTATTATCGGACTCGAACCGATGGTGACTGACTCCGGAATGATGACACTGGAGTGCTAACTGGGCTGGATCCGGAATGATGACACTGGATGATCCCTTGGAAATGCAGATGGTAATGCAGGTAGCAAATGGAGAAGCTCAGAGAATGCAGGTTCTGTGCAGTAGCAGAATACCCGGAGGAGCGCAGCTTCAAAGTTCACACACAGAGCTGTGTGATTTATGGCACTGGCAGCCTGAACACTAGGGAGCAGAAAGCTTTTCATCCCTTGGTGACACAGGATTGGTTGGAAGTGTCAGCTGACACTTAGGCTGCATGGAATTGGTCAGAGACTGGTCAGTTGACACTAAGTAAGATGGCGTCATCCATGCTGCCGGGCTGGCAGGAGCATCGCACACAGAGGACCCAGCCCCAATCACTGTCACTACTGCCAGAGCACGCAGGACCCTCACAAGTGGCCAAGCAGGTAGGAAACAGGGACTGATCATGGCAGCATCACCTGTGGCCATGACAGTTATTTTAGGAGGGAATGGGTGGAGGGGATATGATCACATGGTCGACAGGGTCTATGTCGTCATTCATTCTCAGAATGCTGACGGTTAGCGTTAGGCACAACCATGAGTGTTAAGCTCGGTACACACTGGATGTTATTCCAAAATGCTGTTTTGGAACGAAATATCACTTACATCACTCAGTGTGCACCCAGGATTGTGCGCTCCCGTGGTCGCTGGTGACGGATGCTAGGTTTGATGTGCTGCACATCACACCTAGCGTCAATCGCTAGCGTCCTTGTTAATGATAATGTAGTATAGAACATGGTCGTTCCATTCTTCATTAACAATGTGCCAGTGTGTATTGGTAATCCCCGCTGATGGACATTTGTTCCGATGTCGGTACAAATGCCCGTTGCTTCACTGTGTACCCAGCTTTAGGGTTAAGCTGCAGAGGGAAGATTAGGGTTTGGCACTAGGAGATCTGTTAGTGGTAGGGATTAGGGAACCCCTTTCGGCACAGGTCTCCGCCGCAACTGCTAATCACATCACAGCGGGACCCGGAAAATGCTGGACCCGGTGCAGCCGTCGGGACCAGGCAAGTGACCGCTGAACCACCCTGGACGCGATGTTAACATTATATCATGTTGACATGTCATCCAGGTTAACATGATGAATGTCGAACTGGTCACTGACATGCTGCATGTCAACATTCTCATGTTAACCTAATGCAAGTCTACATAATAAATGTTGACCAAACATACCAAGCCCTAGGTGGAGAAGAATGACATAAAGTGGTTGTGCACTACCTGCCCACAGAGCTTGGCAGCACAGGAGATGTGATAGGGCGGTAACTAGAGGGGGAGAACTAATAGCACTGTCTAAAACACACACGTTTAAGAAATATTGATGGTCATCGTGGGTTATCCATCGATGGTCACCATGAATGGTTGATTGATAACCTTGATGGTGTTAAACCATCTGTAAGGGAACCATAAATGGTTTTACCCATCGATGGTCACCCCTGCATTAATGTTGAATAAGCTGCGGGCCAATCAGTGTTCGGAGCGTGGCTTCATGGGTGAAGAAAAAAATATGTTGCTAGCTCTCTACCATCGTTGGCGGGAAACCATATGGTTCTCCCCATCGATGGTAAAAATATTCAACGTTGGTCAAGGACCATTGATGATTTTAAATCATCGATGGTCGATGGCCATCCCTATTAAGAAATAGAGCAACTTGGCACTGCTGCATGAAGCATGCTATATTCCAAGCCCACTCACATACACACTTTACTGATTACATTCTTCTCAGATAAGCTTCATCAGACCTTTATAAAGATTGGGAACTATTAATTTACAAACTATTATAAAATTAGAAATTTTTTCTTTAAGAATGCAAACAGTAGATTTTACAGGATGAGGCGAGGTATATATTTATGCCAGCTAGGATCTATGTCCTATGAAAACAGAGGGATGGGAAGGAGCTCATTCAGTACAGGGAGTGGAAGAGGTAAACGACACTAGTAGCAGGTGTGTATTACGCAGATACAATTATATGGTGTATAAAGTTAATGATTCCTAAATCTCTGCTATCCCCTAAATTGTTGTGGATTTAATAACATTTATTTTCCTGTAGTTATTTATAGATTACTGCCAATGGATTTCAGAGTGAGCCCAAAAAATGAATGTGCCGAAATATCACATGAATAAGAGCTCACTCACTCTCCAACGACTACAGCTGTTCCCCACTGAGTGTTGATCATGGGAAAGGTTGCAATGGAAGAGACATTATATTACACTGCCACACTGGCATGTATGGCCTCATAGTTATAGCAATGTATATCAGATGCAATGTGGTTTATTACTGCTTTTTATTTAGCTTACATATATCTGTACACATATTAAAGTCGAAGCAATTTGTCTAATGTAAACTGAGCAAGAACCACACTTCACACCCCAAGAAAACCAGTGCACACTTATGTGCCTACACAGAATTGTGTGATTCTGGCGCTTAGGCCTGCCTGCACCTGGAGAGGCGGGACAGAGGAGGGAAGGGACTTTCTATTGTAGGCAGAGTATGTAAGGGCATGTCCTTTGCTCAATTGCAAACACATGCATATCGGGATATAAACACATACAGTATATGACTGTGAAGGTTGTATTATTTGGAGATCAAAGGGAGGTTAAAAAACATGATGATGACGACAGTCGCTGGCAATAGTGAACTGCTTGTGATTGCCAATACAGTGATGACACTCACAAAATCCCCAATAAGAGAAGTTTTTCGTAGCCATGATTGTGAAAACACGTGGATAGTGGAACCTGTGTGTTTTTGCACAAAAACAGGTACATTTTTCCACAGAATAAAACGGCATTAATTGAACTGACCAAAAAAAACATCAGGCAAAAACCTGTGAAAAAGTCCTTTTTTCTACGGAAAAAAATACAGTGGATAATTGAATTCTCCCCATAGGTACAATCTTCCATTATTAAGGTGTCTGAGAAGTGTTTGGCAGCAAAACATATTATTATTATTATTATTATTATTATACAGTACTGTGCAAATGTTTTAGGCAGGTGTGGAAAAAATGCTGCAAAATAAGATGTTTTTAAAAATAGACATATTAATAGCTTATTTTTAGCAATTAACAAAATGCAAAGTGAATGAACTGATGATAAATCTTAATCAACGCAATATTTTAATATATAAATCAAATCCCACTTTGCCTTCAAAACAGCATTAATTCTTCTAGGAACACTTGCACACAGTTTCTGAAGGAACTTGGCAGGGAGGTTGTTGCAAACATCTTGGAGAACTAACCACAGATTTTCTGCGGATGTAGGCATGCTCAAAGCCTTCTGTCTCTTCATGTAGTCCCTGAAGGACTCGATGATGTTGAGATCAGGGCTCTGTGGGGGCCATATCATCACTTCCAGGATTCCTTGTTCTTCTTTACACTGAAGATAGTTCTTAATGACACTGGCTATATGTTTGGGGTCGTTGTCCTGCTGCAGAATAAATTTGAAGCAAATCATATGCCTCCCTGATGGTATAGCATGATTGATAACTACCTGCCTGAATTTCTCAGCATTGAATCACAAAGAAAGAGGCAATGTTGAGGACCGTAGATGCAGTGGTCGGCCAAGGAAACTTAGTGCATCAGATGAAAGGCACATCACATGCTTACTTCCCATCATGTCCAGCAGTGCCATCAGCTCAGAATTGGCAGAAACCAGTGTGCCCCTGGTACACCCATCTACTGTTCGGAGAAGTCTCGTCAGAAGTGATCTACATGGAAGAATTGCGGCCAAAAAGCCATATCTCTGACAGGTAAACAAGGCCAAGCGACTCAACTATGCACAATAAAACAGGAATTGAGGTGCAGAAAAATGGCAGCAGTTGCTCTGGACTGATGAGTCAAATTTCATCTATCTGACTGTAACAGAAGACAGTTTGTTCGTCGAAGGGCTGGAGAGCGGTACAATAGTGTCTGCAGGCAACAGTGAAGCATAGTGGAAGTTCCTTTCAAGTTAGAGGTTGTATTTTAACAAATGAAGTTGGGGATTTGGTCAGGATTAATGGTGTCCTCAGTGCTGAGAAATACAGGCATGTACTTATCCATCATGCAATACCATCAGGGAGTTATCTGATTGGCTCCAAAATGATTCTGCAGAAGGACAATAACCCAAAACATACAGCCAATATCATTAAGAACTATCTTCAGTGTAAAGAGCACGCCTACATCTACAGTAGATCTGTAGTTAGTTCTTCATGATGTTTGGAACGGGTTACATACTATTTACCGGAAGGTGGGATGCCAGCTGTCATGATCCCCGCCAGCGGCATTTCCCCCGCCAGAATGCCGACAGTGGGGCAAGAGATAAGAGTCCCCTTGTGGGTTTGCTGCGCTTGCCATGCTGCAGGCTTGATGGCTCGCTGCACTCGCCACAGGTACTATTGTCACTATTTGGGTATCGTGGACACCCACAAGTGAGAATAGCCCCTGTTACACCGGGAACAACCTCACTGCCAAGTTCCTTCAAAAACTGTGTGCAAGTGTACTTAGAAGAACTGATGCTGTTTTGAAGGCAAAGTGTGATTTGATTTAGATTTCTCTTCTGTTCATTCACTGCATTTTGTTAATCGATAAAAATAATAAGATTTTACTTACCGATAAATCTATTTCTCGTAGTCCGTAGTGGATGCTGGGGACTCCGTCAGGACCATGGGGATTAGCGGCTCCGCAGGAGACAGGGCACAAAAATAAAGCTTTAGGATCAGATGGTGTGCACTGGCTCCTCCCCCTATGACCCTCCTCCAAGCCTCAGTTAGGATACTGTGCCCGGACGAGCGTACACAATAAGGAAGGATTTTGAATCCCGGGTAAGACTCATACCAGCCACACCAATCACACCGTACAACTTGTGATCTGAACCCAGTTAACAGTATGACAACGTAGGAGCCTCTGAACAGACGGCTCACAACAAGAACAACCCGATTTTTTTGTAACAATAACAATGTACAAGTATTGCAGACAATCCGCACTTGGGATGGGCGCCCAGCATCCACTACGGACTACGAGAAATAGATTTATCGGTAAGTAAAATCTTATTTTCTCTAACGTCCTAGTGGATGCTGGGGACTCCGTCAGGACCATGGGGATTATACCAAAGCTCCCAAACGGGCGGGAGAGTGCGGATGACTCTGCAGCACCGAATGAGAGAAGTCCAGGTCCTCTTTAGCCAGGGTATCAAATTTGTAGAATTTTACAAACGTGTTCTCCCCCGACCACGTAGCTGCTCGGCAGAGTTGTAATGCCGAGACCCCTCGGGCAGCCGCCCAGGATGAGCCCACCTTCCTTGTGGAATGGGCCTTGACAGATTTAGGCTGTGGCAGGCCTGCCACAGAATGTGCAAGTTGAATTGTGCTACAAATCCAACGAGCAATCGTCTGCTTAGAAGCAGGAGCACCCAGCTTGTTGGGTGCATACAGTATAAACAGCGAGTCAGATTTTCTGACTCCAGCCGTCCTTGAAATATATATTTTCAATGCCCTGACAACGTCCAGCAACTTGGAATCCTCCAAATCGCTAGTAGCCGCAGGCACCACAATAGGCTGGTTCAGGTGAAACGCTGACACCACCTTAGGCAGAAAATGAGGACGCGTCCGCAGTTCTGCCCTGTCCGAATGGAAAATCAGATATGGGCTTTTATACGATAAAGCCGCCAATTCTGACACTCTCCTGGCTGAAGCCAGGGCCAGTAGCATGGTTACTTTCCATGTAAGGTATTTCAAATCCGCCGATTTGAGTGGCTCAAACCAATGGGATTTGAGAAATCCAAAACTACATTAAGGTCCCACGGAGCCACTGGGGGTACAACCGGGGGCTGTATATGTAGTACTCCTTTTACAAAAGTCAGGACTTCAGGAACTGAAGCCAATTTTTCTGGAAGAAAATCGACAGGGCCGAAATTTGAACCTTAATGGACCCCAACTTGAGGCCCATAGACAATCCTGTTTGCAGGAAATGTAGGAATCGACCCAATTGAAATTCCTCCGTGGGGGCCTTCCTGGCCTCACACCACGCAACATATTTTCTCCAAATGCGGTGATAATGTTGTGCAGTCACCTCCTTCCTGGCTTTAACCAGTGTAGGAATGACCTCTTCTGGAATGCCTTTTTCCCTTAGAATTCGGCGTTCAACCGCCACGCCGTCAAACGCAGCCGCGGTAAGTCTTGGAATAGACACGGTCCCTGCTGAATCAGGTCCCGTCTTAGAGGTAGAGGCCACGGATTTTCCGTGAGCATCTCCTGAAGTTCCGGGTACCAAGTTCTTCTTGGCCAATCCGGAGCCACGAGTATCGTTCTTACTCCCCTTTGCCGTATAATTCTCAGTACTTTGGGTATGAGAGGCAGAGGAGGAAACACATACACTGACTGGAACACCCACGGTGTTACCAGAGCGTCCACAGCTATTGCCTGAGGGTCTCTTGACCTGGCGCAATACCTGTCCAGTTTTTTGTTGAGGCGAGACGCCATCATATCCACCTTTGGTTTTTCCCAACGGTTCACAATCATGTGGAAGACTTCTGGATGAAGTCCCCACTCTCCCGGGTGTAGATCGTGTCTGCTGAGGAAGTCTGCTTCCCAGTTGTCCACTCCCGGAATGAACACTGCTGACAGTGCTATCACATGATCTTCCGCCCAGCGAAGAATCCTTGCAGCTTCTGCCATTGCTCTCCTGCTTCTTGTGCCGCCCTGTCTGTTTACGTGGGCGACTGCCGTGATGTTGTCCGACTGGATCAACACCGGCTGACCCTGAAGCAGGGGTTTTGCCAGGCTTAGAGCATTGTAAATCGCTCTTAGCTCCAGTATATTTATGTGAAGAGACATCTCCAGGCTTGACCATACTCCCTGGAAGTTTCTTCCCTGTGTGACCGCTCCCCAGCCTCTCAGACTGGCATCCGTGGTCACCAGGACCCAGTCCTGTATGCCGAATCTGCGGCCTTCTAACAGATGAGCACTCTGCAACCACCACAGAAGAGACACCCTTGTCCGTGGCGATAAGGTTATCCGCTGATGCATCTGCAGATGCGATCCGGACCATTTGTCCAGCAGATCCCACTGAAAAGTTCGTGCGTGGAATCTGCCGAATGGGATTGCTTCGTAAGAAGCCACCATCTTTCCCAGGACTCTTGTGCATTGATGCACAGACACTTTTCCTGGTTTTAGGAGGTTCCTGACAAGTTCGGATAACTCCTTGGCTTTCTCCTCCGGAAGAAACACCTTTTTCTGAACCGTGTCCAGAATCATTCCCAGGAACAGCAGACGTGTTGTCGGGGTCAACTGAGATTTTGGAAAATTCAGAATCCACCCGTGTTGTTGCAGAACTACTTGGGTTAGTGCTACTCCGTCCTCCAGCTGTTCTCTGGACCTTGCCCTTATCAGGAGATCGTCCAAGTAAGGGATAATTAATACGCCTCTTCTTCGCAGAAGAATCATCATTTCGGCCATTACCTTGGTAAAGACCCGAGGACAATCCAAACGGCAGCGTCTGAAACTGATAATGACAGTTTTGCACCACGAACCTGAGGTACCCTTGATGTGAAGGGCAAATTGGGACATGCAGGTAAGCATCTTTTATGTCCAGGGACACCATAAAGTCCCCTTCTTCCAGATTCGCTATCACTGCTCTGAGTGATTCCATCTTGAACTTGAATTTTTGTATGTACAGGTTCAAAGATTTCAGATTTAGAATAGGTCTTACCGAGCCGTCCGGCTTCGGTACCACAAATAGCGTGGAGTAATACCCCTTTTCCTGTTGTAGGAGGGGTACCTTGACTATCACCTGCTGAGAAAACAGCTTGTGAATGGCTTCCAATACCGTCGCCCTGTCTGAGGGAGACGTTGGCAAAGCAGACTTTAGGAACCGGCGAGGGGGAAACTTCTCGAATTCCAACCTGTAACCCTGAGATACTACCTGCAGGATCCAGGGGACCACCTGTGAGCAAGCCCACTGCGCGCTGAAATTCTTGAGTCGACCCCCCACCGTTCCTGAGTCCGCTTGTAAAGCCCCAGCGTCATGCTGAGGGCTTTGCAGAACACGCGGAGGGCTTCTGTTCCTGGGAAGGAGCTGCTTGCTGCCCTCTCTTACCCTTTCCTCTGCCTCGGGGCAGATATGACTGTCCTTTTGCCCGCTTCTTATAGGACCGAAAGGACTGCGGCTGAAAAGACGGTGTCTTTTTCTGTTGGGAGGGGGTCTGAGGTAAAAAGGTGGATTTCCCGGCAGTTGCCGTGGCCACCAAATCCGATAGACCGACGCCAAATAATTCCTCCCCTTTATACGGCAATACTTCCATATGCCGTTTGGAATCCGCATCACCTGACCACTGTCGTGTCCATAAACTTCTTCTGGCAGATATGGACATCGCACTTACTCTCGATGCCAGAGTGCAAATATCCCTCTGAGCATCTCGCATATAAAGAAAAGCATCCTTTAATTGCTCTAAAGTCTGTAAAATACTGTCCCTATCCAGGGTATCAATATTTTCAGTCAGGGAATCCGACCAGACCACCCCAGCACTGCACATCCAGGCTGAGGCGATGGCTGGTCGCAGTATAACACCAGTATGTGTGTATATACTTTTTAGGGTAGTTTCCAGCCTCCTATCAGCTGGATCCTTGAGGGCGGCCGTATCAGGAGACGGTAACGCCACTTGTTTTGATAAGCGTGTGAGCGCCTTATCCACCTTAGGGGGTGTTTCCCAGCGCGCCCTAACCTCTGGCGGGAAAGGGTATAATGCCAATAACTTTTTTGAAATTAGCACTTTTCTATCTGGGTTAACCCACGCTTCATCACATACATCATTCAATTCCTCTGATTCAGGAAAAACTACAGGTAGTTTTTTCACCCCCCACATAATACCCCTTTTTGTGGTACTTGTAGTATCAGAGATATGCAAAGCCTCCTTCATTGCCGTGATCATATAACGTGTGGCCCTACTGGAAAATACGTTTGTTTCTTCACCGTCGACACTAGATTCAGTGTCCGTGTCTGGGTCTGTGTCGACCGACTGAGGTAAAAGGCGTTTTACAGCCCCTGACGGTGTCTGAGACGCCTGGGCAGGTACTAACTGGTTTGCCGGCCGTCTCATGTCGTCAACTGATTTTTGTAATGTGCTGACATTATCACGTAATTCCATAAACAAAGCCATCCATTCCGGTGTCGACTCCCTGGGGGGTGACATCACCATTACCGGCAATTGCTCTGCCTCCACACCAACATCGTCCTCATACATGTCGACACACACGTACCGACACACAGCAGACACACAGGGAATGCTCTATTGAAGACAGGACCCCACTAGCCCTTTGGGGAGACAGAGGGAGAGTTTGCCAGCACACACCCAAGCGCTATAATATATATGGGAACAACCCTATATAAGTGTTGTATCCTTATAGCAGCTTAAATATAGTAATATCGCCAAAAAAAAATGCCCCCCCTCTCTGTTTTACCCTGTTTCTGTAGTGCAGTGCAGGGGAGAGTCCTGGGAGCCTTCCTCACAGCGGAGCTGAGCAGGAAAATGGCGCTGTGTGCTGAGGAGAATAAGCCCCGCCCCCTATTTCGGCGGGCTCTTCTCCGGAGTTTGTGAGATCTGGCAGGGGTTAAATACATCCATATAGCCTCAAGGGCTATATGTGATGTATTTTTTAGCCATAAAAAGGTATTATACATTGCTGCCCAGGGCGCCCCCCCAGCGCCCTGCACCCTCCGTGACCGCTGTGTTAAGTGTGCTGACAACAATGGCGCACAGCTGCAGTGCTGTGCGCTACCTCAGGAAGACTGAAAAGTCTTCTGCCGCCTGCTTCTGGACCTCTTCCATCTTCGGCATCTGCAAGGGGGGTCGGCGGCGCGGCTCCGGGACCGGACTCCATGGCTGGGCCTGTGTTCGATCCCTCTGGAGCTAATGGTGTCCAGTAGCCTAAGAAGCCAATCCATCCTGCACGCAGGTGAGTTGACTTCTCTCCCCTAAGTCCCTCGATGCAGTGAGCCTGTTGCCAGCAGGACTCACTGAAAATAAAAAACCTAAAAACTTTTTCTAAGCAGCTCTTTAGGAGAGCCACCTAGATTGCACCCTGCTCGGACGGGCACAAAAACCTAACTGAGGCTTGGAGGAGGGTCATAGGGGGAGGAGCCAGTGCACACCATCTGATCCTAAAGCTTTATTTTTGTGCCCTGTCTCCTGCGGAGCCGCTAATCCCCATGGTCCTGACGGAGTCCCCAGCATCCACTAGGACGTTAGAGAAAAACTATTAACGTTTCTTTTTTCCACACCTGCCTTCATGTTTTGCACAGTACTTTAGTTTTCTATTGAATTGTAATTGATCTATGATGGGTTTGAGTGCTGATACTGCTTAGTTTGGTTTAGCTTTAAGTGTCTTAATTTGCATTTTAACAATATTGTATATACAACTTTAAAACCATGTCAGAAAGAGCACCATGTAAATATGTACTGTGCACCCTGCATTAAAGTCTACTGGAATATCCTGGATACTCACAAATTTTAGGGAGTCCCTGAGACTCTAAGGAGAGCAGGTAATCCTCCCATATTCTCAGAGCCGGCCATAGGTATAGGCAAACTAGGCAATTGCCTAGGGCATTTGATATGCCTAGGGGCATCAGCAGCTTCTGCTGATTAAAATGATATGCGGCATGCCTATATTCTGTGTGTGGCATTTCATATGCAGATACAGCCACAATCGCACACATAATATAGGTATGCTGCATATCATTTTAATCAGTAGAAGCTACTTGTGCATCCTAGCCACATAGCAATGCAAATAAGATGCATTTTGATTAAAAAAAGGTGCCAGACGTTAACATTGAGGCAAGATTTATGAGGACACATCTGTATCCAAGCAGAGGCAGAGGTCACAGTGTTAGTGGCAGTGTGAGTGCTGTGTGCATGTGAGTGGGTTGTTTGGTTGTGCAGTAGTGTTCGGAATATGTGTAAGGGGCACTATGCATGTCATTATGTGTATAAGGGCATTACTAATGTGCGGCATATGTGTAAAAGAGTACTACTGTATGTGTGTCATTATGTGTATAAGGGCACTAATAATGTGCAGCAAATGTGTAACGGTACTACTGTATGTGTGTCATTATGTGTATAGGGGCACTAATAATGTGCAGCAAATGTGTAGGGTGCACTATGTGTGTCATTATGTGTATAAGGGCATTAATAATGTGCGGCATATGTGTAAGGGACATTGTGTGTAAAGGGCATTAATAAAGGTTGTCATAATGTGTAAGGCGCATTATGTTTATAAGGACATTAATAATGTGTGTCATATGTGTAAGGGGCATTACTGTGTGGAATTAGGTGTATAAATGCATTACTAATGTGTGGCATTATGTGTATAAAGTGCGCTACTATGTGGCGTTGCATATAGAAAAGGCACTACTGTGTCATGTAAATAAGGAGCAATTCAGTGTGATGTAATGTGAATAAGGGGCTCTACTGTGAGGAGTAACGTTTATAAGGTAAAGTGATACTACTATGGGATGTAATATAAATTATGGACACTATCGCATGATCAAAAGTAAATAAAGTTGCAGTACTGTGTGGCGTAATTGGAATTGGGGTTACTATTGTGTGGCCGTGCCCCTTGCCAGCAAAAACACACCCCTTTTTGGGCTGTGCGCCAAATGTGCAAACTGTTCCTATTTAAAATATAGGGGGTACAAACAGCAAAATAAGGACTGCTATGGGTGAGGGGTGATGGTGCTGGGAAAGAGGTGCAAGGTCAGAGGCAGAACCAGCGGTGGTGCTAGGGGGCACCAGCCAAAATCTTGCCTAGGGCATCATATTGCTTAGGGCCGGCTCTGCATATTCTATCCACGTCCTACTGAAATGTTTGTGACAAGGGGGCGCGATTCATTGCAATGTACCGTGCAGAGTGGGTTCAGAATTGTGCGATTCAACCCGCCTACCCCATGTTGGCCACTTGCATCTCCACCGGAGGGGACAGAAAAAGGAGGTGAGTATGACTAAAGGTATGGCACTTTACTGAGCATCATTATTGCAAGACAATTATTTTGCAAATCTGTTTTCTAAGTGTGCATATTTATGTCTAATGGTTGTCTCTGATTCTTAGCTTATTCATAAAGTCGCAGGTTCGGTTCATGTGACCGGCGTTTGGGATCCCGCCAGTCACCATACTGACGCCGGGATCCCGAGGTCTAGATTGCCGTGGGGGGCATGAGCGCAACGAAGCCCCTTGCGGGCTTACTACACATCGGGCTCAGTGGCTCTATTTCCACTCTATGGGTGTCGTGGAAATAGTCCCTGTCAGTCGGCATGCTGACTATTGGGCTGCTAATTGGTCGGGATCCCTGCGTCGGTATAGTGACTGGCCGCCGAATATACTCCCGACCGCCGGTTACATAACTACATCCCAAAGTCGCACATATATCCAGCAAACAAAATGTCTTCACTGCAGTCTATACCACAAAAGTGCTGAAGCACATACATTGCCTCTTCTCCACAGGTCCTTCTCTTACATCACTGCATCCAAACTGCATAAGACACTGCATAATGCATTAGCGTGCTCTCGTGTTTGGAACTTGTGCAGTGCGCGTTTACAGAATATATGTTCACAAACGTCATACTTGCCTACCTGACCCTCTCCATGAGGGAGAAAATGCTCTGTTCCTGGACCTTCTTGGTAATGTATGATTGCCATCACCCTTGATGAGCTAGTTAATTGATAAGAAAGGTGTTTCACCACAGGTGATGGCAATAATACATTACCAGGAAAGACCAGGAAAGTCCAGGAACAGAGCATTTTCTCCCTCATGGAGAGGGTCAGGTAGGCAAGTATGACAAATGTGTGTAACTCATACTTGCCTACCTGACTCTCTCCATGAGGGAGGAAATGCTCTGTTCCTGGACTTTCCTGGTCATGTATGATTGCCATCACCTGTGGTGAAACACCTTTCTTATCAATTATCTAGCTCACCGCAGGTGATGGCAATCATACATTACCAGGAAAGTCCAGGAACAGAGCATTTTCTCCCTCATGGAGAGGGTCAGGTAGGCAAGTATGGTGTAACTCACATCTGCATCAGATCCTTGCGGTTTATAATGCAAGATAGCTAATCTCTAAAATCGCTACAGTATGTATCTGCTACTAATTTTAAATCAGTAGGAAATTTTTCTGCAAAGTTCAACTGTTGCAGATATAAACATGCCCCAGCAACCATTAGCAACTGTTCTGTAGGCTTATCCCATAATCATATGCTGGAGGAAGAGAAAAGCTGATGCACACTACTAGAACACTGATAGTATAAATAATTTACATAAACCCTCACAATTAACATGGAGTATGAGTGAAGTTCTTAGCACAGTTGTGCAAATATGTGCTCCCATGCACCGCGACCATGTGACTTCATTTCACATGAGTCCCTAACATCTCTAATACTATCACATTATATACATTTCTCTATCGTCCTAGTGGATGCTGGGGTTCCTGAAAGGACCATGGGGAATAGCGGCTCCGCAGGAGACAGGGCACAAAAAGTAAAGCTTTAGGATCAGGTGGTGTGCACTGGCTCCTCCCCCTATGACCCTCCTCCAAGCCTCAGTTAGGTTTTTGTGCCCGGCCGAGAAGGGTGCAATCTAGGTGGCTCTCCTAAAGAGCTGCTTAGAAAAGTTTAGCTTAGGTTTTTTATTTTACAGTGAGTCCTGCTGGCAACAGGATCACTGCATCGAGGGACTTAGGGGAGAAGAAGTGAACTCACCTGCGTGCAGGATGGATTGGCTTCTTTGGCTACTGGACATTAGCTCCAGAGGGACGATCACAGGTACAGCCTGGATGGTCACCGGAGCCTCGCCGCCGGCCCCCTTGCAGATGCTGAAAAGAGAAGAAGGTCCAGAATCGGCGGCAGAAGACTCCTCAGTCTTCTTAAGGTAGCGCACAGCACTGCAGCTGTGCGCCATTGCTCTCAGCACACTTCACACGGCAGTCACTGAGGGTGCAGGGCGCTGGGGGGGGGGGCGCCCTGGGCAGCAATGAAAATCCTTTTTTTGGCAAAAAATACCTCACATATAGCCTCCGGGGCTATATGGAGATATTTAACCCCTGCCAGAATCCATTTTTAAGCGGGAGACGAGCCCGCCGAAAAGGGGGCAGGGCCTATCTCCTCAGCACACAGCGCCATTTCCTCACACAGTTCCGCTGGTCAGGAAGGCTCCCAGGCTCTCCCCTGCACTGCACTACAGAAACAGGGTTAAATCAAGAGAGGGGGGCAAAATTTGGCGAAATTGTGATTTTATAAAAGCAGCTATAAGGGAGCACTTATTATAAGGCTATCCCTGTAAAATATAGCGCTTTGGTGTGTGCTGACAAACTCTCCCTCTGTCTCCCCAAGGGGCTAGTGGGGTCCTGTCCTCTATCAGAGCATTCCCTGTGTGTGTGTGCTATATGTCGGTACGTGTGTGTCGACATGTATGAGGACGATGTTGGTGAGGAGGCGGAGCAAATTGCCTGTAATGGTGATGTCACTCTCTAGGGAGTCGACACCGGAATGGATGGCTTATTTATGGAAATTACGTGACAATGTCAACACGCTGCAAGCCGGTTGACGACATGAGAGGGCCGGCGAACAAATTAGTATCTGTCCAGGCGTCTCAAACACCGTCAGGGGCTGTAAAATGCCCATTTACCTCAGTCGGTCGACACAGACCCAGACACGGACACTGATTTCAGTGTCGACGGTGAAGAAACAAACGTATTTTCTTTTAGGGCCACACGTTAAGGGCAATGAAGGAGGTGTTACATATTTCTGATACTCCAAGTACCACAAAAAAGGGTATTATGTGTGAGGTGAAAAAACTACCTGTAGTTTTTCCTGAATCAGATAAATTAAATGAAGTGTGTGATGATGCGTGGGTTTCCCCCGATAGAAAATTATTGGCGGTATACCCTTTCCCGCCAGAAGTTAAGGCGCGGTGGGAAACACCCCTCAGGGTGGATAAGGCGCTCACACGCTTATCAGAACAAGTGGCGGTACCATCTACGGATAGGGCCGTACTTAAGGAGCCAGCTGATAGGAGGCTGAAAAATATCCTAAAAAGTATACACACACATGCTGGTGTTATACTGCGACCAGCGATCGCCTCAGCCTGGATGTGCAGAGCTGAGGTGGCTTGGTCGGATTCCCTGACAAAAATATTGATACCTTTGACAGGGACAGTATTTTATTGACTATAGAGCATTTAAAGGATGCATTTCTATATATGCGAGATGCGCAGAGGGATATTTGCACTCTGGCATCAAGAGTAAATGCGATGTCCATATCTGCAAGAAGATGTTTATGGACACGACAGTGGTCAGGTGATGCAGATTCCAAACGGCACAAAGATGTATTGCCGTATAAAGGGGAGGAGTTATTTGGGGTCGGTCCATGGGACCTGGTGGCCAGGGCAACTGCTGGAAAATCCACAGTTTTTTACCCTAAGTCACATCTCTGCAGAAAAAGACACCGTCTTTTCAGCCTCAGTCCTTTCGTCCCTATAAGAGTCATATCTGCCCAGGGATAGAGGAAAGGGAAGAAGACTGCAGCAGGCAGCCCATTCCCAGGAACAGAAGCCCTCCACCGCTTCTACCAAGTTCTCAGCATGACGCTGGGACCGTACAGGACCCCTGGATCCTACAAGTAGTATCCAAGGGGTACAGATTGGAATGTCGAGAGGTTTCCCCCCTCGCAGGTTCCTGTAGTCTGCTGTACCAATGTCTCCCTCCGACAGGGAGGCAGTATTGAAAACAATTCACAAGCTGTATTCCCAGCAGGTGATAATAAATTTACCCCTCCGACAACAAGGAAAGGGGTATTACTCCACACTATATGGTGGTACTGAAGGCTAGGTGAGACCTATTCTAAATCTGAAAAAATTGAACACTTACAAGGGTTCAAATCCAGATGGAGTCACTCAGAGCAGTGATAGCAAAGAACAAGGGGACTATATGGTGTCCCGGGACATCAGGGATGCTTACCTCCATGTCCCAAAATTTGCCTTTTCTCACCAAGGGTACCTCAGGTTCGTGGTACAGAACTGTCACTATCAGTTTCAAGACGATGCCGTTGGATTGTCCAAGGCACCCCGGGTCCTTACCAAGGTAATGACCGAAAGGAGGATTCGTCTTCAAAGAAAATGGACGACCTCCTGATAAGAACAAGGTCCAGAGAACAGTTGGAGGTCGGAGTAGCACTATCTCAAGTAGTTCTACGACAGCACGGGTGGATTCTAAATATTCCAAAACCGCAGTTGTTCCGACGACACGTCTGCTGGTCCTAGGGATGATTCTGGACACAGTCCAGGAAAAGGTGTTTCTCCCAGAGGAGAAAGCCAGGGAGTTATCCGAGCTAATCGGGATCCTCCTAAAACCAGGAAAAGTGTCAGTGCATCATTGCACAAGAGTCCTGGTAAAAATGGTGGCTTATTACGAAGCGCTTCCATTCGGCAGATTTCACGCAAGAACTCTTCAGTGGGATCTGCTGGACAAATGGTCCGGATCGCATCTTCAGATGCATCAGCGGATAACCCTATATCCAAGGACAAGGGTGTCTCTCCTGTGGTGATTACAGAGTGCTCATCTTCTAGAGGGCCGCAGATTCGGCATTCAGGATTGGATGCTCGTGACCACGGAGGCCAGCCTGAGAGGCTGGGGAGCAGTCACACAAGGAGTGTGATCAAGTCTGGAGAATTCTCTCCACATAAATATACTGGAGCTAAGAACAAATTTATAATGCTCTAAGCTTAGCAAGACCTCTGCTTCAAGGTCAGCCGGTATTGATCCAGTGGGATAACATCACGGCAGTCGCCCACGTAAACAGAAAGGGCGGCACAAGAAGCAGGAGGGCAGTGACAAAACTGCAAGGATTTTTCGCTAGGCGGAAAATCATGTGATAGCACTGTCAGCAGTGTTCATTCCGGGAGTGGACGACTGGGAAGCAGACTTCCTCAGCAGGCACGACCTCCACCCGGGAGAGTGGGAACTTCATCGGGAAGTTTTCCGCATGATTGTGAACCGTTGGGAAAGACCAAAGGTGGACATGATGGCGTCCCGCCCGAACAAAAAAATGGGACAGGTATTGCGCCAGGTCACGAGACCTTCAAGCGATAGCTGTGGACGTCCTGGTAACACCGTGGGTGTAACAGTCGGTGTATGTGTTCCCTTCTCTGCTTCTCATAACCAAGGTATTGAGAATTATAAGACATAGAGGAGTAAGAACTATACTCGTGGCTCCGGATTGGCCAAGAGGGACTTGGTAACCGGAACTTCAAGAGATGCTCACAGAGGACTAATGGCCTCGGGAGCTAAGAAGGGATTTGCTTTCAGCAAGTACCATGTCTGTTCCAAGAGGAACCGTGGCATCGGCCTTTAAGAAAGGACCTGCTCCAGCAGGGACCTTGTCTGTTCCAAGACTTACCGCGACTGCGTTTGACGGCATGGCGGTTTGAACGCCGGATCCTAAGGGAAAAGGCATTCCGGAAGAGGTCATACCTACCCTGGTCAAAGCCAGGAAGGAGGTGACCGCACAACGTTATCACCACATGTGGTAAAAATATGTTGCGTGGGTGAGGCCAGGAGGGCCCCACGAAAAAATTTCAACTAGGTCGATTTCTGCACTTCCTGCCAACAGGAGTGTCTATGAGCCTCAAATTGGGGTCCATTAAGGTTCAAGTTTCGGCCCTATAGATTTTCTTCCAGAAAGAATTGGCTTCAGTTCCTGAAGTCCAGACGTTTGTCAAGGGAGTATTGCATATACAGCCCTTGTGTGCCTCCAGTGGCACCGTGGGATCTCAACGTAGTGTTGGGATTCCTCAAATCATATTGGTTTGAACCACTCAAATCTGTGGATTTGAAATATCTCACATGGAAAGTGACCATGCTGTTGGCCCTGGCCTCGGCCAGGCGATTGTCAAAATTGGCGGTTTTGTCTTACAAAAGCCCATATTTGATTTTCCATTCGGACAGGGCAGAACTGCGGACTCGTCCCCAGTTTCTTCCTAAGGTGGTGTCAGCGTTTCACCTGAAACAACCTATTGTGGTGCCTGCGGCTACTAGGGACTTGGAGGACTCCAAGTTGCTAGACGTTGTCAGGGCCCTGAAAATATATATATATATATAATTCCAGGACGGCTGGAGTCAGAAAGTCTGACTTGCTGTTTATATTGTAGGCACCCAAAAAGCTGGGTGCTCCTGCTTCTAAGCAGACTATTGCTCGTTGGATTTGTAGTACAATTCAGCTTGCACATTCTGTGGCAGGCCTGCCACAGCCAAAATCTGTAAATGCCCATTCCACAAGGAAGGTGGGCTCATCTTGGGCGGCTGCCCGAGGGGTCTCGGCTTTACAACTTTGCCGAGCAGCTACTTGGTCAGGGGCAAACACGTTTGCTAAATTCTACAAATTTGATACCCTGGCTAAGGAGGACCTGGAGTTCTCTCATTCGGTGCTGCAGAGTCATCCGCACTCTCCCGCCCGTTTGGGAGCTTTGGTATAATCCCCATGGTCCTTTCAGGAACCCCAGCATCCACTAGGACGATAGAGAAAATAAGAATTTACTTACCGATAATTCTATTTCTCGGAGTCCGTAGTGGATGCTGGGCGCCCATCCCAAGTGCGGATTATCTGCAATACTTGTACATAGTTACAAAAATCGGGTTATTATTGTTGTGAGCCATCTTTTCAGAGGCTCCGCTGTTATCATACTGTTAACTGGGTTCAGATCACAGGTTGTACAGTGTGATTGGTGTGGCTGGTATGAGTCTTACCCGGGATTCAAAATCCTTCCTTATTGTGTACGCTCGTCCGGGCACAGTATCCTAACTAAGGCTTGGAGGAGGGTCATAGGGGGAGGAGCCAGTGCACACCACCTGATCCTAAAGCTTTACTTTTTGTGCCCTGTCTCCTGCGGAGCCGCTATTCCCCATGGTCCTTTCAGGAACCCCAGCATCCACTACGGACTCCGAGAAATAGAATTATCGGTAAGTAAATTCTTATTTTATCTAGGTCTAACCTTCAAATAGAGCCCTTATCAATGTGTGTCTGAAATGTAGAACCTCTGCTAATTAAAACACCTGAGGGTGAATGGGAGGGGTGCCAATGCCAGCATGAAGGAGCCTAACCTTCAGGTATACAATATATACACACATATATATCCACAGCCCCCCCTCCTTTATCCCATAATCCATCAGCTGTTGCTGGGAGACAGTTTTGTCCAAGAACAAATAATGTTGATGTCTTATCATGGTCCTCTTGTCAGTTCATAAATCAGATGACACTCATTAGCCTCTATCTTCCACAGAGGAAGAAGATAAGTGGATGAACTCACTTATAGACAAACCACAGCAATAGTGCTTTAGAATTGTTTATTTTTTATTAGAACAATAGAGATGGTTTCAGGCTGGGCTGGAGGTAAAGTGACACATTTGAGCATTTAGATTATAGTAAAATACCTAGAAATGACTCTTGGCTTGGCATTTTACTGGTAAAATCTGTGAAAATGGAATTTAGTGCCAATAATATTGATCGGGCAGAGAAATATAACTGGTATAGGAAGACTGTACAACCTTACTATTACAGAGGATGCCACATCCAAGATGGCTGCTGGTTTACTTGTTTGAAAAGTATAAATGAGCTTCTGTATGTAGTCTGTGATTGTTATCTTTATGTCACATGCACTGGGATTCACCGAACCAAGTTCAGAATTATGACATTATTAATAATACACCTAACTGACCCCATCAATTAGGGTGACCATATTATCCCTTTTACCTGGGACGCTCATGGATTACACAGGTTCTGTGGCTGGCTGACTTCAAGCCTACATTTCAGCTGGTTTTAATCAGCCACAGAACCTGTGTAATCAATGAGCGTCTCAGGTAAATGGGATAAAATGGTCACTCTACATCAATGGCTATTTAAAGATGGGTGTTGCAGTGGATCAGTGCTTATTTTGATGTTGTTCTGCTCCTGAGACATGGCAATTCCATAATCTGATTGAGCTTGTCTGTGTTCAAGACTCTAAAGGCCCATATAGACGGGCCGATGCAGGAAGAGATGTGTGCTGAGCGAACCACTCAGTACACATCTCTCCCGCCACTCAGCACAGCGCGATCTGTGCTGAGCGTGCGGGAGAGACGGGGGGCCGCTCACTTCACCCAGCGGGTGAAGTGAGCGACCCGCTAGATTGGCCAATCTAGCAGCAGCGATAGCGATGTGCGGAGCCGCGCATCGCTATCGCTGAGGGGGCTACACACGGAGCGATCATGCTGATATTCTAAGCAATCTAGTCAGATTGCTTAGAATATCGCTCCGTGAGTACCCCCCTTAAGAAGGGAATTCAATTCTCAATTCAGTTCCTCCCCAAGCATCTTGCGACACTGATCCCGATTCCCTGGCTACCAATCCTAGACTGGGTTACATTTTAATATATTCATATGGACCAATTCTCTAGGCTTCAAATTACCAATCTGAAGGTCCTCATTCTGAAAGTCACCCCAAACCAGTGGATTACTTTCCCAACTGTGCCAATGCCTACAGTGATGGTAGGCGTTGTTCACGATGTATTCTATCAATGGGACACGGATTCATATTTTCCCAGCTACAGTATACATGACCATTATTTCATTATTACAACTTTATAGCCTAAGTTTTAACAGCACTTGATTTATCAGTGTTTTCCTTTCAGACCCCTCCAGCAAACTGTACTGCCAATGGGTGTGGCAGTTCTCCACCCTGGGTGCAACTGAATATTCCTTTATCGGAATGTGCTCTCCCTTTCTCAACTGCATGGGACTGCACATGAAACCAGATTCCATGGGGTAAATTTACAGACGTTTCTCAAAATGCCTACATTGTAGAATAATATAGACAGCATATTATTGGTTGCTATGGGCAACACCACCACATTTCATTTTTAGACACTTTAGTAAATCTACCACTATATATATTTATACCCCTCAGCATTGGGCTGCCAAAGTCTGTCAAAATATTTCCTGTTAAAGAACTCATGCCCTGGATATTCTTGTGCAAAATAAATAAACAAATAATTCGTTTTATATATATATATATATATATATATATATATATATATATATATATACACATATACACCGACCACTACATCCTGCACCCTGAAAATCCCGACAGTCGGCATGCTGACTAGCAGGGACTATTCCCACTCAACACCTATAGAGTGAGAATACTGCGCTCGACCCCACCACCGACATTCTTCGGCCGGGATCCCGGCGTCGGGATGCTGACTGTCGGGATCCCGGCCACCGGTAACACGGCCCCAACCCATATATATATTGAAGTTAGTGGTTCCCAAACTGGATGCTATGGCACCTCAGGGTGCGGCACGGCACTTTCAGCACCAGTTGAGTGGCATGGGTTGGTGGTCAAGGACAACATCTAAATATTTATGGTCAGAGTGATAGTCAGACACAAGCAAAACCCTGACCACGACCATAGAAGTGAAGCTTCGGATGACAGGTAAGCTCAAATGTAAACATTTTTGCTGAATTTCTCAATATGACATTTTTGGCCTAGGGTTGCTGTGAAAATCTTCTGATACTCTAGGGAGCCGCGGTCCAATAAAGTTTTGGAACCACTGACCTAGTTGCCTATAACAGGGGGGGTATAATTCACAGACAAACCATTCTAAATAAAAAAAAAATTCCAAAAATATTACATTTGAAAGACAAATTCAAACATTTGTTATAGTTTCCTGAAAGAGTCTTTCGTAATGGAAAATACTATATGTAGGCCTACATAAAATATTAACATTTTATTTTATATAAACACATAATAAACTTACCGGTAATTTAAATTGTGATTTGATGTTGTACACAAACACACATGGGACAGGCACATATATCAACAAACCTGTAGTCCCACAGGGATGCAGTCAATTTACCTACAATCAGAATCCCGACAGTCAAAATACCGACAACCATTGACCGATAGTCAAAATACCGGCATGGTCAAAACACTGACATTTAAAATGTCGACACGGTCAAGATACCGCCATTTAAAATGTCGACAGGTGAAAAAAAATAGGATTTTAATACCTACCGGTAAATCCTTTTCTCTTAGTCCGTAGAGGACCATGGGGTATAGACGGGATCCGCAGGAGACATGGGCACTTTAAGACTTTAAAAGGGGTGTGAACTGGCTCCTCCCTCTATGCCCCTCCTCCAGACTCCAGTTATAGGAACTGTGCCCAGGGAGACGGACATTTCGAGGAAAAGGATTTTTATTGTTAAATCACGGTGAGCATTTCTCCAGCGCACACCTCCAGTATGCCGCAGAACGTGGCATTCAACAGAACACCAGCCGACGGCATGAAGAATATGCAGCAATACGCTGACATAAACCGTAACACAACCTATGTGTGTAAACACAACCAGTAACAGCATAACGCATGTTATGGCCTGAATATCATCAGCCACAGGCTGACTTAAACACAACATACCATGTGTGTAACATACCCAATGACTGCAGATACAGTACGCACTGGGACGGGCGCCCAGCATCCTCTACGGACTAAGAGAAAAGGATTTACCGGTAGGTATTAAAATAAGATTTTAAACTACCGGTAAATCTATTTCTCCTAGTCCGTAGAGGATGCTGGGGACTCCGTAAGGACCATGGGGTATAGATGGGCTCCGCAGGAGATAGGGCACCTAAAAGAACTTTGACTATGGGTGTGCACTGGCTCCTCCCTCTATGCCCCTCCTCCAGACCTCAGTTAGAGAACTGTGCCCAGAGGAGATGGACACTACAAGGCAGGATTTGGAAATCCAAGGGCAAGATTCATACCAGCCCACACCAATCATACCATGTAACCTGGATCATACATAACCAGTTAACCGTATGAACAAAAAACAGCAACGTTCCAAGACCGATTCCAACTGTAACATAACCCTTATGTAATCAACAACTATATACAAGTCTTGCAGAGTTTCTGCACTGGGACGGGCGCCCAGCATCCTCTACGGACTAGGAGAAATAGATTTACCGGTAGGTTTAAAATCTTATTTTCTCTTACGTCCTAGTGCAGGGATGGGGAACCTTCGGCCCTCCAGCTGCTGTTGAACTACACATCCCAGCATGCCTTGCAACAGTTTTAGCATGGCCAAATAGCAAAACTGTAGCAAGGCATGCTGGTATGTGTAGTTCAACAACAGTTGGAGGACCGAAGGTTCCCCATCCCTGTCCTAGAGGATGCTGGGGACTCCGTAAGGACCATGGGGTTTATACCAAAGCATCCAATCGGGCGGGAGAGTGCGTATGACTCTGCAGCACCGACTGAGCAAACGCTAGGTCCTCATCAGCCAGGGTATCAAACTTGTAGAATTTAGCAAAAGTGTTTGACCCCGACCAAGTCGCCGCTCGGCAAAGTTGCAATGCCGAGACGCCTCGGGCAGCCGTCCAAGAAGAGCCCACCTTCCTAGTGGAATGGGCCTTAACCGAATTTGGTACCGGCAATCCAGCCGTAGAGTGAGCCTGCTGAATCGTATTACAGATCCAGCGAGCAATAGTCTGCTTCGAACCAGGTGCGCCAATCTTATTGGCCGCATACAGGACAAACAGGGCCTCTGTTTTCCTAATTCTAGCCGTCCTGGCTACATAAATCTTTAAGGCCCTGACTACGTCCAGGGATCTGGAATCCTCCAGGTCACTTGTAGCCACAGGCACCACAATAGGTTGATTCACATGGAATGAAGAAACCCCCTTAGGCAAAAATTGCGGACGTGTCCTCAATTCAGCTCGATCCACATGAAAAATCAAGTAGGGGCTTTTGTGTGACAAAGCCGCCAATTCTGATACTCGCCTTGCCGATGCCAAGGCCAACAACATGACCACCTTCCAAGTAAGAAATTTCAACTCGACCTTGTTAAGCGGTTCAAACCAGTGTGATTTTAGGAACTGCAACACCACGTTGAGGTCCCATGGTGCCACTGGAGGCACAAAAGGGGGCTGGATGTGCAGCACTCCCTTTACAAACGTCTGGACTTCTGGAAGAGAAGCCAATTCCTTCTGAAAGAAAATTGAGAGGGCCGAAATCTGAACCTTAACAGAGCCTAATTTCAGGCCCCTATCCACTCCTGTTTGTAGGAAGTGGAGAAAACGACCCAGATGAAAATCTTCCGTAGGTGCATTCTTGGTCTCACACCAAGACACATACTTTCGCCAGATACGGTGACAATGCTTAACCGTCACCTCCTTCCTAGCCTTTATTAAAGTAGGGATGACCTCTTCCGGAATCCCCTTTTTTGCTAGGATTCGGCGTTCAACCGCCATGCTGTCAAACGTAACCGCGGTAAGTCTTCAAATACACAGGGCCCCTGTTGCAACAGGTCTTCCCTCAGCGGAAGAGGCCAGGGATCTCCTGTGAGCATCTCTTGTAGATCTGAGTACCAGGCCCTTCGAGGCCAGTCTGGGACAACGAGTATCGTCTGTACTCTTCTTCGTCTTATGATCCTCGACACTTTTATGATGAGAGGAAGAGGAGGAAACACGTAGACCAATTTGAACATCCACGGTGTTATCAGAGCGTCTACTGCTACTGCCTGAGGGTCCCGAGACCTTGCACAATACCTCCGAAGTTTTTTGTTGGGGCGTGACGCCATCATGTCTATCTGAGGAGTTCCCCAAAGACGTATTATGTCTGCAAAGACTTCTTGATGAAGTCCCCACTCTCCTGGATGGAGATCGTGTCTGCTGAGGAAGTCTGCTTCCCAGTTGTCCACTCCCGGAATGAAGACAGCCGACAGAGCGCTCACGTGATTTTCCGCCCAGCGAAGAATCCTGGTGGCTTCCGCCATCGCGACACTGCTTCTTGTCCCGCCTTGGCGGTTCACATGAGCCACTGCTGTGACATTGTCTGGCTGAATCAGAACCGGTAGGTTTCGAAGAAGACTCTCCGCTTGTCGAAGGCCGTTGTATATGGCCCTGAGTTCCAACACATTGATGTGTAGACATGACTCCTGGTCTGACCAAAGTCCCTGAAAATTTCTTCCTTGTGTGACGGCTCCCCATCCTCGGAGGCTCGCGTCCGTGGTAACCAGGATCCAATCCTGAATTCCGAATCTGCGACCCTCCAGTAGGTGAGCACTTTGCAACCACCACAGGAGAGACACCCTGGCCCCCGGGGACAGAGTAATTTTTCGATGTAAGTGTAGATGGGACCCGGACCACTTGTCCAGAAGGTCCCATTGAAAAGTCCTTACATGGAACCTTCCGAATGGAATGGCCTCGTAGGCCGCCACCATCTTTCCCAGAACTCGAGTACACTGGTAAACAGACACCCTTTTCGGTTTCAGCAGGTCTCTGACCATATTCTGGATGTCCTGGGCTTTCTCCATTGAAAGGAAGACCTTCATTTGTTCCGTATCCAGTATCATACCTAGGAACGGTAGTCGAGTTGTCGGAATCAACTGTGACTTCGGTAGATTTAGAATCCAACCGTGTTGCTGGAACACTCTCAGAGAGAGCGCCACACTGCTCAGCAATTTCTCCCTTGATCTCGCTTTTATCAGGAGATCGTCCAAGTATGGGATAATTGTGACTCCATGCTTGCGCAGGACCACCATCATTTCCGCCATTATCTTGGTGAAAATACTCGGGGCCGTGGAAGTCCAAACGGCAACGTCTGAAATTGGTAATGACAATCCTGTACAGCGAATCTCAGGAATTCTTGATGGGGAGGATATATGGGGACATGAAGGTACGCATCCTTTATGTCCAGAGACACACCATAAACTCCCCCTCCTCCATATTGGCAATTATCGCTCTGAGCGATTCCATTTTGAATTTGAATCTTTTTATGTACAGGTTTAGGGATTTCAGATTCAAGATAGGTCTGACCGAACCGTCCGGTTTCGGGACCACAAAGAGGGTTGAGTAGTAACCTCTTCCCTTCTGGTTCATGGGAACCCTGATTATCACTTGCTGTATACACAGCGTTTGAATTGCAGCTAACACTACATCCCGTTCCGACGTGGAAACTGGTAGGGCCGACTTGAAAAATCGGCGCGAGGGCACCTCTTCGAATTCCAGTTTGTAACCCTGGGAAACTATTTCTAACACCCAGGGATTCAGGTCTGAGCTGACCCAGACCTGGCTGAAAAGTCGAAGACGTGCGCCCACCGGTGCGGACTCCCTCAGGGGAGTCCCGACGTCATGCTGTGGGTTTTGGAGTAGCCGGGGAGGACTTTTGTTCCTGGGCGCCTGCCAAAGCAGGTGCTATTTTGGCTCTTTTGCCTCTGCCCTTACCTCTGGCAAGGAAGGAGGATCCCCGACCTCTTCTGGACTTGTGCGACCGAAAGGACTGCATCTGATAGGGTGGCATTTTCTTTTGCTGTTGGGGAATATATGGTAAAAAATTTGATTTACCTGCTGTAGCTGTGGAAACCAGGTCCGTCAGCCCATCCCCAAACAATACATCACCCTTATAGGGTAGTACTTCCATATGCTTTTTGGAATCCGCATCACCCGTCCATTGGCGAGTCCATAAGGTTCGTCTCGCTGAGAGTGACATGGCATTGGCCCTAGAAGCCAGCAATCCAATGTCTCTTTGAGCATCCCTCATAAATAAGACTGCGTCTTTTATATGGGCTAGCGTTAAGAATATAGTATCCTTATCCATATTTTCAAAATTATCTGTCAGCTCATCTGCCCAAGCTGCAACTGCGCTACACACCCATGCCGACGCAATCGTCGGTCATAGTACAGCACCCGTATGAGAATAAATACACTTTAAGGTAGTTTCTTGCCTGCGATCTGCAGGGTCCTTAAGGGCAGCTGTGTCTGGAGACGGTAGCGCCACCTTCTTGGACAAGCGCGTCAGGGCCTTGTCCACAGTGGGAGGTGATTCCCAAATCTCCCTGTCCTGTTTAGGGAAGGGGTATGCCATATAAATTCTTTTGGGGATCTGCGGCCTCTTCTCCGGAGTCTCCCAAGCTTTTATAAAGAATTCATTTAATTCATGAGATGTGGGAAAATTAATAATCTGTTTCTTTTCCTTAAACATGTGTACCCTTGTGTCGGGGACCGAGGGTTCATCCTCAATATGCAAGACATCCCTAATAGCCACAATCATACACTGAATGGTTTTAGTCACCCTAGGGTGCAATTTTACTTCGTCATAGTCGACACTGGAATCAGAGTCCGTGTCGGTAGTAGTGTCTTGTGTTAAGGGACGTTTTTGAGACCCCGACGGGCCCTGTGAATCGGTCCAATCCGAGGATTGACCCCCTGATGTTCCCCTTAATTCAGCCTAATCAAGCATTTCATGTAAAGATGTCACACTTGCATTTAACCTATGCCACATGCTCATCCAATCCTGAGTCGGCACCAGCGACGGGGACACACCACTCATTTGCTCCACCTCCTCCTTGGAGAAGCCTTCCGCTTCAGACATGTCGACACACACTTACCGCCACCTCACACACACAGGGGGTTACCTATAAGGGGACAAAACCCCAACCAGGCCCTTAGGGGAGACAGAGAGAGAGAATGCCAGCACACGCCCAGCGCCCAAACACTGGAATATATGACCAGATAGCGCTTTTATATATTTATAATGTTAATCTCCACTCACTGCGTCGCCAATGTGCCACCCTCCTCTTTTTTCCAGCCTGTGAAGCTCAGCAGGGGAGAGAACAGGGAGCCAGCGTTTTCTCATGCAGCCTCTGTGGAGAAAATGGCGCTGGTTAGTGCCGAGAATCAAGCCCCGCCCACCCGACGGCGGGCTTCGGTCCCCTCATGATATTGTAAGAAAATGGCGGGGGTCCGTGGATTTACTGTCCCACAGCCTAATCCAACATATTTATGCCCAAATTGAAGTTTATTGCTGACCAGGGCGCCCCCCCCTGCGCCCTGCACCCTACAGTGCCTCTTGTGTGTGTGTGACTGGGAGCAATGCCGCGCAGCTTACCGCTGCGCGCTTACCTCATGAAGATCTGATGTCTTCTGCCGCCTGAAGTCTTTTCTCAATACTCACCTGGCTTCTATCTTCGGCATCTGTGAGGAGGACGGCGGCGCGGCTCCGGGACGAATCCCAGGTGAGACCTGTGTTCCGACTCCCTCTGGAGCTAATGGTGTCCAGTAGCCTAGAAGCAGTGCCCAACCTTACAAGCCAGCTCTGCTTCTCTCTCCTCAGTTCCACGATGCAGGGAGCCTGTTGCCAACAGGACTCCCTGAAAATAAAAAACCTAACAAAATTCTTTAAATCAGCAAACTCTTGAGAGCTCACTGCTTTGTACCCTTTCTCCTCTGGGCACAGAATCTAACTGAGGTCTGGAGGAGGGGCATAGAGGGAGGAGCCAGTGCACACCCATAGTCAAAGTTCTTTTAGGTGCCCTATCTCCTGCGGAGCCCGTCTATACCCCATGGTCCTTACGGAGTCCCCAGCATCCTCTAGGACGTAAGAGAAAATCCTATTTTCTCATACGTCCTAGAGGATGCTGGGGATGCTTCAAGAACCATGGGGTTTATACCAAAGCTCTAGAACGGGCGGGAGAGTGCGGATGACACTGCAGCACCGACTGACCAAACAAGAGGTCCTCCTCAGCCAGGGTATGAAAATTGTAAAACTGCGCAAATAGCAGCTCGGCAAAGCTGTAATGCAGCCGCCCAGGATGAGCCCACCTTTCTGGTAGAATGGGCCTTCACCGAATTCGCTAACGGCAATCCCGCTGCCGAATGAGCCTGCTGAATCGTATTACAGATCCAGCGCGCAATAGTCTGCTTGAAAGCAGGAGCCCCAATCTTGTTGGGAGCTCACAGGACAAACAGCGCCTCTGTTTTCCTAATTTGAGCCGTTCTGGCGACATAGATTTTCAAAGCTCTGACCACATCGAGAGACTTTGATTCAGCCAAGCCGTCATTAGCCACTGGTACCACAATAGGCTGGTTCACGTGAAATGATGAAACCACTTTTGGCAGAAATTGTTGACGAGTTCTCAACTCTGCTCTCTCAGCATGGAAGATTAAATAGGGGCTTTTGTGAGACAAAACCGCCAATTCAAACACCCGCCTTGCAGATGCCAAGGCCAACAACATGACTACTTTCCAAGGTAGGAATTTTAACTCAACCTTACGCAAAGGTTCAAACCAATGAGATTGCAGGAACTGCAACACCACATTAAGATCCCATGGTGCCACTGGGGGCACAAAGGGAGGTTGGATGGGTAGTATGCCTTTCACGAAGGTCTGAACGTCCGGAAGGGAGGCCAATTCTTTCTAAAAGAAAATTGATAAGGCCAAAATTTGTACTTTAATTGAGCCCAACTTTAGGCCCGCATCCACACCTGCTTGCAAAAAATTGAGCAAACGCCCCAGTTGAAATTCTACCGTAGGAGCCTTCTTGGATTCACACCAAGACACATATTTCCTCCAAATACGGTGGTAATGCTTCGCCGTTACTTCTTTTCTAGCCTGAAGTAGTGTGGGAATGACTTCACTGGGAATACCCTTTCGGGCTAGGATTTGGCGTTCAACCGCCATGCCATCAAACGCAACCGCGGTAAGTCTTGATACACACACGATCTTTGCTGGAACAGGTCCTCTCGTAGAGGACGAGGCCAGGCATCTTCTATGAGCAACTCCTGAAGATCTGGATACCAGGCACTCCTTGGCCAGTCTGGAACAATGAGTATCGCCTGAACCGTTGTTCTTCTTATAATCTTTATCACCTTTGGAATGAGTGGAAGTGGAGGGAACACATAGACCAACGGAAACACCCACGGTGTCACTAAGGCGTCCACCGCTATCGCTTGAGGGTCCCTCGACCTGGAACAATATCTCGGAAGTTTCTTGTTGATGCGAGACGCCATCATGTCTATTTGAGGAATTCCCCAATGACTTGTCTCTTCTGCAAAGACCTCTTGATGAAGACCCCACTCTCCTGGATGGAGATCGTGTATGCTGAGGAAGTCTACTTCCCAGTTGTCCACTCCTGGAATGAAGACTGCTGACAGAGCGCCTGCATGAGTTTCCGCCCAGCGAAGAACTTTTGTGGCCTCCGCCATGGTCGCTCTGCTCTTTGTTCCGCCCTGACGGTTTATGTACGCCACTGCTGTTATGTTGTCTGACTGAATCAAGAAGGGCAGACCGCGAAGAAGATGTGCCGCTTGCCGAAGGCCGTTGTAAATGGCCCTTAATTCCAGAATGTTTATGTGCAGACAAGCTTCCTGGCTTGACCTTTTTCCCTGGAAATTCTTCCCCTTGAAAAACTGCTCCCCAGCCTCGGAGACTTGTATCCATGGACACCAGGATCCAATCCTGGATCCCAAACCTTCGTCCCACTAGGAGGTGAGAACTGTGTAGCCACCACAGGAGAGATATTCTGGTCCTGGAAAATAGGATTATTTTCCGGTGCATGTGCAGGTGAGACCCGGACCACATGTCCAACTGGTCCCACTAAAACCACTCTGGCATTTAACCTGCTCACCAAATGGCCTCGTAGGCCGCAACCATCTTCTTCATCAATGGAACGTATTGATGGATTTACACTGTTGCAAATCTGATCCGACTGTTTCTTCAGCTCTGTTTCCACTGGAAAAAACAAACTCTCAACAGTTCTGTATCTAACCTTATTCCCAACTCCGACATCCGCGTCGATGGGATCAACATTGATTCTGGCAAGTTCAGGAGCCAACCACTGTGTTGAAGAACTGTCAGAGAGAAACAACGATTTGCACCACTTGTTTCTTGACCTCGCCATAGACAAGAGAGCGTCCCAGTACAGAATAATAATGGCTTTTACTATTGAAGGAAAACCACCATACTGCCATCACTCCAGTGAATTGTCAATGACAATCCTGAATAGCAAACTCAGGTAAGCCTAATGCGGAAGAAACCATACTTAGACCCTCTTTCACCTTTTACAGATTGGAGATCCCTGCCCTGAGAGATTCCATCTTGTAGTTCCAGGCTCAGAAGCACGAAAAAGCTTGAATAATAGCTTTTTTTTTTTGTGACTGGACAGCAGGACAATGTCCTGATCCTGACCCAACTCTAGTATGGCGTCGCATACTACCTCCCTGTCCAGAGGAGAATCGGTAAGATCTATTTGAAAATCAGTGAGGGGAATCGTCTGGAAACTCCAGTATGTCCCCCCATTCCAGGACTGACTGAAGAGTATTAGACGTGGTCCCACCGGTGTGGGCTCCCGCAAGATAGACCCAGCTACATGCGGTGGATGTGGTAGAAACAGAAGATGATTTCTGTTTCTGCAAATGGAAAAGGCTGCTGACCTCTTACCTTTACACTTTCCTCTATCTGCAAAGAAGGGGAAAAACCGTATACATCCGGTCAAAATGAATGCATCCTACAAAAATGCGTCACCAACCGTTGTGAGGGAACATAGCTCAAGAAGGTAGACTTAACAGTGATATCTGCCGAGATCAACTTAACAAAGCCATACCCCAAACCAGGTTTCACCTTCATAGGGAAGATACTCCAGTACTTCTCGGAGTCAGCCTCAGCATTCCATTGGTGAATCCACAACTTCTTCCCAGTCGAGACCGCCATGGAAGTGGCCCGCGAACCCAAGAGTCCTACATCCCTTTTAGTCGCACGGCAGTATGCTGCAATGATATAGACATGACTCAACTTCAAGAGTACCCTGCATACAACTACTCCCCCATGCGCATGTAATGCTAGTATAATCAACGTACATGCGGACACATAATTAGAGCATCACATATCTTCCTGCATACGATCCTTTGTGACAGAGCCCCGTGCAGAACAGGGGTGACTCTCACTTCCTTCTATCCATGAGAAGGAATAACTTTACCTCAGCATTCATTATGAATATTTATATATATATATATATATATATATATATATATATATATATATATACATACATAAATATACTTCAACTGCACCTATACAAACTTATATACATATATATACATATCTAATACGTATACATATATCCTTCTGTCAGGAACAGCAGGCCAATGTATATGAACAGGTACTGAATGCCGATTTTGTGGATCTGATCAGGAAACATTATGGTCGACATAAGAAACATTATTCGAGTCGATCTCAGGGAGTAGTAACTGGGCAAAATAAAATTTTTGCGATCCCTAGGGTTCTGAAAGAAATCTATTCTATGAATATGACTCCCTCCATAAATATTACCACGTCTGTGATCGTGTCACAGACCAATGTAACCTTACTATACATACATATACATATAGGTATAGCACTTTTTGAAGTCAAGTTATCATGTCAATATCCACCCAGTCAGATATCATCCCCCCCCCCCCCTCCCCGTCTGTGTCTCCTATATAGTTTTTTCTCGGTAAAAATATATATCCACTGACATGTTGACATTGATTTACATGTACCAAGCACTATTAGGTGTCGACAGCGCCAACATAGTCATTCCCTTTGTGGCAGAGCCCTCAGCCTCAGATATGCCAACACCTGTGTACCAAACACCCACCGACATGACACTGGCTATAAGGGATAGACCCCAGTACATTCTGTCATGGAACCACATAAGGAGTTTACTAGCTCATTTACACCACGCTCATGATACAGTGCTTTTATCTTTAACTAATATTGCACCAAACGACTGTGCCCCCCCTCGTTTTTCACTCTGAACTATACAGTAGTGTTTTGGAAGGACCAGCATCTCAGCATCTCTGTGAGAAGAAAATGGCGCTGGATAGAGCTGTGAGGGCTAAGCCATGCCCCCTTAATGGCGCGCTTCAGTCCCGCTTATTTTTATATTTTTATACTGAGGGGGGGGTCTGTAATTAGTGCCCAGGCACTTTTTATACTTTTGCCAGTCGCTATTTGAGGAGTTATACTGCCCAGGGCGCCCTCCCTGCGCCCTGAACCCTGCAGTGCCGTTCTGTATGTGGGAGCATGGCGTGCAGCGCGGCCGTCACTGAAGTCTTCAGATCTTCTTTTACTCACCCGGCTTCTTTCTTCTGGCTCTGCAAGGGGGGTGACGGCGCGGCTCCGGGAACGAGCAGCTAGGCGTACCAAGTGATCGGACCCTCTGGAGCTAATGGTGTCCAGTAGCCTAAGAAGCAGAGCCTTTGAACTCGCAGAAGTAGGTCTGCTTCTCTCCCCTCAGTCCCACGATGCAGGGAGCCTGTTGCCAGCAGGTCTCCCTGAAAATAATAAACCTAACAAAGTCTTTTTTCTGAGAAACTCTGGAGAGCTCCTCAGTGTGCATCCAGTCTTACTGGGCATAGAATCTAACTGGAGGAGGGGCATAGAGGGAGGAGCCAGTTCACACCCCTTTAAGTGCCCATGTCTCCTGCAGATCCCGTCTATACCCCATGGTTCTTGAAGCATTCCGAGCATCCTCTAGGACGTATGAGAAATCGGCATGAGTTTTTCATGATTTTGTCATTGAAACCAACTTGTTCATACGTTACCATCCCAGTGGACGTGGAATATAATAGTGTGCCGAGCGCAGCATGGCAAGCGCAGCGAGCCATGCGAAGGGACGCGGTACAATTATATGGTATCCATGTCGACCTATGTTGACAAACACAACTATTTTTTTTAAACCAATCGACTTTTTGACCTGCCGACATTTTAAATGACGGTATTTTGACCATGTCGGTATTTTGACCTTGTCTGTATTTTGACCATTGGTCAATTGTAGTTGGTATTTTGACTGTCGGGATTTTGATTGTAGGTAAATCATACTGATCCCGTTCCACAAGAGAAGATTGAATTTTTCATCTCTCATGCAATTAATGGTACTGGTATATTATATTCTTTGATTACAACATGAACAGTTTTCACATTTATCCTCAAGGGCCAATTCAATTATGTGCGATGTGCCATCGGAACGACGTGGGAACTCCCATAAGAGCGGCACAATGCCACAGCAACATTGCTCCTTTTATCATTCACGCCATAGGGCTGTGCACCATTCTTGCCTACTCTCCAGACTCCCAAATTTTTTGTTAGTCCCCTGCACCCTGGAAAGGGTGGTTACCCCTCCTGCATTCTGCCCACTTCCTAGTGAAATGGGCAGAATAGAAGATAAATGCTGTGAGTCCGTGGTACCGTGGGGAGAAGGTGGGGTCTAGTGACACAATTCTAAGAAAGGAATTCAATTCAATTTTCAATTTAGTTCCTCCCTAAGCAAATGCATTTTACCACGAGGGGGCATGGTTTGATGAAGTGACTAGTCCAGCCCCAACCACATCATTGCCCACCTGTGTCTCCTCTCTGGGCTTCTCCCAGAGTGGAAACTTTTAGTGTCGCACATCACGCATAATTGAATTTGCCATTAAAGCTAGTGTTCACAGATGGCCCTATCTATGGCCCTCATTCCGAGTTTTTTGCTCGCTAGCTGTTTTTAGCAGCAGTTCAAACGTTAAGCCGCCACCCTCTGGGAGTGTATCTTAGCTTAGCAGAAGTGTGAACGAAAGGATTGCAGCGCTGCTACAAAAAAAGATTGTGCAGTTTCTGAGCAGCTCGAAACGTACTCCTAGCTAGCGATGACTTCAGACTGTTCAGTTCCTGTTTTGACGTCACAATCACGCCCTGCGTTCGGCCAGCCACTCCCCTGTTTCCCCAGCCACTCCTGTGTTTTTATCGGGCACGCCTGCGTTTTTACACACACTCCCCGAAAACGTTCAGTTTCCGCCCAGAAACACCCACTTCCTGTCAATCACTCACCGATCAGCAGTGCGTTTGAAAAGCGACGCTAGACCTTGTGTGAAACTGCATAGTTTTGTGTGAAAGTACGACGCGCGTGTGCAGTGCGCACCATACGCATGCGCAGAAGTGCCGCTTTTTTAACTAATCGCCGCGCTGCGAATGAAAGCAGCTAGCGATCAACTCGGAATGAGGGCCTGTGTGACCACAGCGCTCCCAGCCATCCACTTCTAAGGGTAGCCGCCGTCGTTGTCATCCTCATCATCATCACACTGCGGATGAAATGTATATGATTCTGAATACCCGGTAATTGCTCTCAGTTGCGTGTGCAGGCTCCAGTGCATGTGCATTTGCTAAAAATCGCAAGATACGTACACAGACAAACTTGAGTGCATCTCTGAACCAAGCACTTAATGTCTAAGACTTTCATCAGGATATATAGTATTTGATATTTACAGGGCACCACACTAGGGGCCTGATTCAGATTGCATTGAACCGCAATTTGCTAGAGTAGGCGCCAATGCACACACGCAGGTCCCGTCCTGCGTATGTGTGTCCGGCTAATGCGATTGGATCGCATTGGCTGAGAACCCCTCTGCCTGATTGATAGGCAGAGGCTTTCACGGGGTGGCAACGCGGCGTTGCAGGGGCGGGAGGCTACAAAAGTGGGTGGAGCGGTGCTGTTTTTCGGGGCGGCTGTGTGACATCCCACGCAGACACTCCAAAGGAAAAGATGCCGGCGGTGGGCCTGCAAGGTCGTCCACAGTTGCTGCGACCACAACTAATTTGCAGTCGCAGCCTTTGGGCGGGGCGGCCAGCATGCTGGGTGGCCTTGCCCTGCGCTGGGTGGCCCCCAGCATGCGATAGAAAGAGTTGCAGATTTCGCTTATTAGCAGACTCTACAATCCAACCTCAATAGGGTCCTAAATCATTACATAAATAAATGTTAAATAAATAAATTGCTCCTTATTTTCCTTACCAACTGCATGCAATTTATCAAACTGCATAGGTCAAGCTGTTAAGTATGATTGCTGGCTTCTCAATAGCATACCTCCCAACTTTGTGAAGTCTCAAGGAGCGATGTGGCGTCAAAAGGGGGGTGGTCAATTAAAAGGGGGCGTGGCCTCATGTGTATGATGCTATCACGGGCCATGCCCCCAGTCCCTCTGCCTCACTGGAATAGTGCACAGCATCTATTCACCGCTGCTCTGCTCTGAACTGAGCAGAGCAGCGAGTGCTAGGGAGCCTCCCAACTGCCCTCCCCCCACCACCGGACACTGCGGCCCGTGGGAAGGACAGCGGGATAGACCCAAACAACCGGGACTGTCCCGCAAAATCGGTACAGTTGGGAGGTATGCAATAGATCAATATATTACACAGTTTGTGCTCATTTTAATAGGAGAACACTGCTTCTATAATCATTACATGATAGGCAGGGCACCGGTGAACGGGAGGTAAATCCCAATTTTCCCACAGCGGAACACACATGTTTGTGGATGGGATTCTAGAACACAGCCCTCAAATCAGTACTGTGCTTCTGAAATTGGGACAGAAGCAAGGAGTAAGTAACCTGTTATTTGGCTGTGTAAACAGACTGCACTTTTTTGTAGTGCATAGTACTGGGCCCATTAGGAGAAAATATCTGTGCAATGCGGTTATTTAGTAAGAGCTGGAATATAACATACCAATCACCTTCACAAAGTGGAGGCTGCCATTACTGGACTTAATCATTAATCAAGAGAATGCGACCTATCAATTCATCAGGAACTGGTGACATCACTGGGACATGATGCCCTTTGTGCTACATGCCTCCTTGATGTCACTGGTTCCCACTTAATGTATAGGCTGCACTTTCAGCCTCTCCACTGTGACTTTACAGTCCTCTAACCCACATGATTCTCCTACCATTATGCAGGAATAAAGTGCTGCTGACAGCTGGAAATAATACTTATTCCTGCTTCCCCAGAGATCCATTCAGGCTGAAAGGAAATTACTACCAAATTAATTTTTTCAAATGACCTTTTATAGCCACGACTGCGCCCTTGTCAGCAGCAGATTGATAAATTAGTAATTGATGAGTCTAGGAAGTAAAACATTAGTATATCCATTATCGGTTGTGGACTAGATACATCGGGAACTATTTTATTTGTGGGTGTATTGGTGCAAGAACACCTAAATAAATATAGAAAGATGTCAATAAGCTAATCTGCTTTATATGAATCTTATTGGCTTGCTTTAAATGTCAGTTTAATAACCTTAGTAGAGTAGAATTATGTGACTGCTGATCACAAGCTACAGGCACTGTAGTAATGATAACAATTATCAGGATTCATGAAAATGGAATCACATGGAACGATGTGGTTCTCTTACAACATGGGTCTTCAACCTGCGACCCTCCAGCTGCTGTGGAACTACACATCCCAGCATGCCCTGCCTCAGTTTTAGCATACCTTAATAGCAAAACTGTGGCAGGGCATGCTGGGATGTGTAGTTTCACAGCAGCTGGAGGGCCACAGGATGAAGACCCATGTCTTACAGCCTTCCCCAAGACTAGTTTCTCGCAAATGTGATCAACGCTCCACTTATATGGGTAGTACGGGGGTGGCAGCAGTACGAGTGAGAGGCTAAACCCAAATGCCTCCAAGGATTAGCATATGTCAAGGAAATTACCCAACTGCGCCTGCATGCATATAAAATAAATAAATGGGTGATTTGAATAAAGGGGAAATCACAGTACTGTATTGGTAAAATTAATTTGACATTTATTCTTGTGAAAAAAGAAAAATATATATATAAATTGAAACGAAGGAAGATGCAAAAACAAAAAACACCTTTTATTACAGGTAAAATATATGTCAGAATGATAACAGGTCAGAAAAAATCTTCCTGCACCTGTACAATGTTGGGAAAAAAAACAAAAAAAAAAAAACTTTGGAAAAAACGTAGTAAAAAGATTTGAAAAATATATATAGTAAAGTTCCAAATGTCTGGTGTGAAATAGAGTGTGGCGTCCCACCTCTTTTCCACCTTGTTGTGACTGGTTATGTGGTATACTACAGATAAGGTAGATTATCCGGAAAACAAGGGAATGTTCAATTTCCAAGTATAGCCCAGTGGTAATAATAATTGTGAATCCCAGTGGAGGCAAGGTCTTAATTTATAACTGCTGTGATGCTGCGGGGTACCCCAACGTCGGTATAAGTGGGATAAGGTATTCAGGGATAAAGGTATAAAGAAACCCCGGACTCCCCGCTAGTTCTCCCCGTTATAGTCAGCCGGAGGCGCCTGCACTCACAGGTGTCTGCCGACCGCTATTGACGGGGGGACGCGGTCATGCCACTGGGGGGAAGGTAACACTGACTTCGGGACCCACAAGGGGACTGTCCGTCGTGAACCTTCCCTCCTGCGGGGTCAGATACCTTTTTCTCCTGCGCTTGATCCCGTTCTGTTCTTTCTTCCTCCGGTCTGTTCTCTCGGTGTTCTGCTTGTAGGTCTGTTCCCTCTCAGCCGCGCGGCTTCGTTCTATCTTCACGGGATCACTGATCTGTGCGGTTATGTTCCGTCCGGATATTCTTCTCGGTCTTGTAGCTTTTTGCAGGAGAATAGTCTATTAATAGGGTGATTAGTCTATTAATAGGATATCATCACATCATCACCCTATTAATAGACTATTCTCCTGCAAAAAGCTACAAGACCGAGAAGAATATCCGGACGGAACATAACCGCACAGATCAGTGATCCCGTGAAGATAGAACGAAGCCGCGCGGCTGAGAGGGAACAGACCTACAAGCAGAACACCGAGAGAACAGACCGGAGGAAGAAAGAACAGAACGGGATCAAGCGCAGGAGAAAAAGGTATCTGACCCCGCAGGAGGGAAGGTTCACGACGGACAGTCCCCTTGTGGGTCCCGAAGTCAGTGTTACCTTCCCCCCAGTGGCATGACCGCGTCCCCCCGTCAATAGCGGTCGGCAGACACCTGTGAGTGCAGGCGCCTCCGGCTGACTATAACGGGGAGAACTAGCGGGGAGTCCGGGGTTTCTTTATACCTTTATCCCTGAATACCATATCCCACTTATACCGACGTTGGGGTACCCCGCAGCATCACAGCAGTTATAAATTAAGACCTTGCCTCCACTGGGATTCACAATTATTATTACCACTGGGCTATACTTGGAAATTGAACATTCCCTTGTTTTCCGGATAATCTACCTTATCTGTAGTATACCACATAACCAGTCACAACAAGGTGGAAAAGAGGTGGGACGCCACACTCTATTTCACACCAGACATTTGGAACTTTACTATATATATTTTTCAAATCTTTTTACTACGTTTTTTCCAAAGTTTTTTTTTTTTTTTTTTTTCCCAACATTGTACAGGTGCAGGAAGATTTTTTCTGACCTGTTATCATTCTGACATATATTTTACCTGTAATAAAAGGTGTTTTTTGTTTTTGCATCTTCCTTCGTTTCAATTTATATATATATTTTTCTTTTTTCACAAGAATAAATGTCAAATTAATTTTACCAATACAGTACTGTGATTTCCCCTTTATTCAAATCACCCATTTATTTATTTTATATGCATGCAGGCGCAGTTGGGTAATTTCCTTGACATATTCCCCAAGACTAGGAAAAGTCTTATTTTATTCTGCATGTTTTCTTGCAGAAAAATACACTTTATAACAAACTAAAAAAATAATAAACTAGTTATTTCATTTTTTATATTGAGTAGAGAAGGTATATTTTATTCTTACACATTTTAAAAGTTTACCAATGTCCTACATGCAGTTAAGGCAATTATTTTGAGGGCTTAACCAAAATTCGTGCCTATTTCAGACCTGGTTGCTGCAATGGCAACGATCGCAGCCTGAAGCCCTATGTGTTGTGCGCACGCGTAGCGCCCGCACTGCGTGTGCGCACACATCTCACTGGTGCAATCACCTCTGCCTGACTGACAGACAGAGTAGGTCGCTGGGCAGGAGTGGGCTTTTGGTGACGTTCGGGCGGCGTTGGGGGTGTGTGCTCCGGACAACGCAGGTGTGTCCAGACCGTTGCTAGGGCGGGCCGAGGCGGCTGCATGACGTCACACGCAGCCGCTGTGACCCAAAACATGGCAGGTAGTCGCCTGCCTCCAAAGCTAGGCTGCGTAGGCAGGAAGCTACTCGCCAGGTGTGAAAGCATCGCCGCTGTGCGATGCTTTCACACCTCTGCGGGGGAAGGGTAGGGCTTGGCATGCGGGACGGACTAGCCCTGTGCTGGGCGGCCCCTCGCATGTCAGAGATTGTTATCATAGATGTTCTACGATCAGCTCTGAATTAGGCCGTTCATAGGAAAGCACCACCATCTTCTCCATTTCCTAGGTGTTTGTGACATCACTGATGCACGAAGCTCTTGTATTTCATATCTCCCAAAAGTGGAAATGCCATGTCCAAGGGTTCTATTTAACATCTATTCTATCTGCCGGTAGCTTATTTTGTTTAGTATGACTGCATCTCGCAGTGACACTAATATGCCACTGGTATTTAACATGATTTACCTGTCCAGCAGTGGGGAAGTGAGGGGGAGGAACAGGAGGAAGCATCTTATTGAACTATACAGAGAGCATCCTAGATACTACCACACAATACAGAGAGCACCTTGATGACTGGTATAAAATATACAGAACATTCTAGTGACCAATATACAAGAGAGCATCCTGGTGACTGTGGGCCTAATTTATGTGTGTATTCAATGCCGATGTTTTTGCAATGAAGCGGTTATCAGCAGACTGCGCATGTGTTGTGATCGCATTGCGCACGTGCCAAGATACCTTTGTGATCGTGCTCGCACTGACATGTTATACGCAGAGTGATTGACAGAAGGGACAGCTTGGGGGAGTTAACAAAGGGGCTGCAAAAATGCAGACGTGCATGACCATTTGTAAGGCATGTATCTGCCTTTAGCTGCGATCATGTATGTAGATAAACAAGGCGGCAGCAATGTCTGCAATACTTAGAGCATCCTACTGACCCATATACAATAGAGAAAGCATCCTAGTAACTACCATACAATACAGATAGCATTCTAGGGATGTATGTACAAGTGTATCCTAGTGATTGCCCTACAATATAGAGTACATTGCCCTACAATATAGAGTACATTTTTGTGAACCAACACACAATGGGGGGTAATTCTGAGTTGAGCGCAGCAGGAATTTTGTTAGCAGTTGGGCAAAACCATGGAGGTCATTCCGAGATGTTCGTTCGTTGCCGATTTTCGCAACGGAGTGATTAAGGCAAAAAATAAGAATTTACTTACCGATAATTCTATTTCTCGGAGTCCGTAGTGGATGCTGGGGTTCCTGAAAGGACCATGGGGAATAGCGGCTCCGCAGGAGACAGGGCACAAAAGTAAAGCTTTCCGATCAGGTGGTGTGCACTGGCTCCTCCCCCTATGACCCTCCTCCAAGCCAGTTAGGTACTGTGCCCGGACGAGCGTACACAATAAGGGAGGAATTTTGAATCCCGGGTAAGACTCATACCAGCCACACCAATCACACCGTACAACTTGTGATCAAACCCAGTTAACAGTATGATAACAGAGGATCCTCTGAAAGATGGCATCCTAAACAATAACCCGAATTAGTTAACAATAACTATGTACAATTATTGCAGATAATCCGCACTTGGGATGGGCGCCCAGCATCCACTACGGACTCCGAGAAATAGAATTATCGGTAAGTAAATTCTTATTTTCTCTATCGTCCTAGTGGATGCTGGGGTTCCTGAAAGGACCATGGGGATTATACCAAAGCTCCCAAACGGGCGGGAGAGTGCGGATGACTCTGCAGCACCGAATGAGAGAACTCCAGGTCCTCCTTAGCCAGGGTATCAAATTTGTAGAATTTAGCAAACGTGTTTGCCCCTGACCAAGTAGCTGCTCGGCAAAGTTGTAAAGCCGAGACCCCTCGGGCAGCCGCCCAAGATGAGCCCACCTTCCTTGTGGAATGGGCATTTACATATTTTGGCTGTGGCAGGCCTGCCACAGAATGTGCAAGCTGAATTGTATTACACATCCAACTAGCAATAGTCTGCTTAGAAGCAAGAGCACCCAGTTTGTTGGGTGCATACAGGATAACAGCAAGTCAGTTTTCCTGACTCCAGCCGTCCTGGAACATATTTTCAGGGCCCTGACAACATCTAGCAACTTGGAGTCCTCCAAGTCCCTAGTAGGTGCAAGGCACCACAATAAGCTGGTTCAGGTGAAACACTGACACCACCTTAGGGAGAGAACTGGGGACGAGTCCGCAGCTCTGCCCTGTCCGAATGGACAAACAGATATGGGCTTTTTTGAGAAAAAACCACCAATTTGACACTCGCCTGGTCCAGGCCAGGGCCAAGAGCATGGTCACTTTTCATGTGAGATGCTTCAAATCCACAGATTTGACTGGTTTTAAACCAATGTGATTTGAGGAATCCCAGAACTACGTTGAGATCCCACAGTGCCACTGGAGGCACAAAAGGGGGTTGTATATGCAATACTCCCTTGACAAACTTCTGGACTTCAGGAACTGAAGCCAATTCTTTCTGGAAGAAAATCGACAGGGCCGAAATTTGAACCTTAATGGACCCCAATTTGAGGCCCATAGACACTCCTGTTTGCAGGAAATGCAGGAAACGACCGAGTTGAAATTTCTTTGTGGGGCCTTCCTGGCCTCACACCACGCAACATATTTTCGCCACATGTGGTGATAATGTTGTGCGGTCACCTCCTTTCTGGCTTTGACCAGGGTAGGAATGACCTCTTCCGGAATGCCTTTTTCCCTTAGGATCCGGCTTTCCACCGCCATGCCGACAAACGCAGCTGCGGTAAGTCTTGGAACAGACATGGTACTTGCTGAAGCAAGTCCCTTCTTAGCGGCAGAGGCCATAAGACCTCTGTAAGCATCTCTTGAAGTTCCGGGTACCAAGTCCTTCTTGGCCAATCCGGAGCCATGAGTATAGTTCTTACTCCTCTACGTCTTATAATTCTCAGCACCTTAGGTATGAGAAGCAGAGGAGGGAACACATACACCGACTGGTACACCCACGGTGTTACCAGAACGTCCACAGCTATTGCCTGAGGGTCTCTTGACCTGGCGCAATACCTGTCCCGTTTTTTTTTTTTTTTTTTTGTTCAGACGGGACGCCATCATGTCCACCTTTGGTATTTCCCAACGGTTTACAATCATGTGGAAAAAACTTCCCGATGAAGTTTCCACTCTCCCGGGTGGAGGTCGTGCCTGCTGAGGAAGTCTGCTTCCCAGTTTCCATTCCCGGGATGAAACACTGCTGACAGTGCTATCACATGATTTTCCGCCCAGCGAAAAGTCCTTGCAGTTTTTGCCATTGCCCTCCTGCTTCTTGTGTCGCCCTGTCTGTTTACGTGGGCGACTGCCGTGATGTTTTTCCCACTGGATCAATACCGGCTGACCTTGAAGCAGAGGTCTTGCTAAGCTTAGAGCATTATAAATTTACCCTTAGCTCCAGTATATTTATGTGGAGAAAAGTCTCCAGACTTGATCACACTCCCTGGAAATTTTTTCCTTGTGTGACTGCTCCCCAGCCTCTCGGGCTGGGCTCCGTGGTCACCAACATCCAATCCTGAATGCCGAATCTGCGGCCCTCTAGAAGATGAGCACTCTATAACCACCACAGGAGAGACACCCTTGTCCTTGGATATAGGGTTATCCGCTGATGCATCTGAAGATGCGATCCGGACCATTTGTCCAGCAGATCCCACTGAAAAGTTCTTGCGTGAAATCTGCCGAATGGAATTGCTTCGTAGGAAGCCACCATTTTTACCAGGACCCTTGTGCAATGATGCACTGTTTTTAGGAGGTTCCTGACTAGCTCGGATAACTCCCTGGCTTTCTCTTCCTGGAGAAACACCTTTTTCTGGACTGTGTCCAGAATCATCCCTAGGCACAGCAGACGTGTCGTCGGGATCAGCTGCGATTTTGGAATATTTAGAATCCACCCGTGCTGTTGTAGCAGTATCCGAGATAGTGCTACTCCGACCTCCAACTGTTCCCTGGACTAAGCCCTTATCAGGAGATCGTCCAAGTAAGGGATAATTAAGACGCCTTTTCTTCGAAGAAGAATCATCATTTCGGCCATTACCTTGGTAAAGACCCGGGGTGCCGTGGACAATCCAAACGGCAGCGTCTGAAACTGATAGTGACAGTTCTGCACCACGAACCTGAGGTACCCTTAGTGAGAAGGGCAAATTTGGGACATAGAGGTAAGCATCCCTGATGTCCCGGGACACTATATAGTCCCCTTCTTCCTGGTTCGTTATCACTGCTCTGAGTGACTCCATCTTGATTTGAACCTTTGTAAGTGTTCAAAAAATTTTTTAGAATAAGTCTCACCTAGCCTTCTGGCTTCAGTACCACAATATAGTGTGGAATAATACCCCTTTTCTTGTAGTAGGAGGGGTAATTTAATTATCACCTGCTGGGAATACAGCTTGTGAATTTTTTCCCATACTGCCTCCTTGTCGGAGGGAGACCTTGGTAAAGCAGACTTCAGGAGCCTGCGAAGGGGAAACGTCTCGACATTCCAATCTGTACCCCTGGGATACTACTTGTAGGATCCAGGGGTCCTGTACGGTCTCAGCGCCATGCTGAGAACTTGTCAGAAGCGGTGGAACGCTTCTGTTCCTGGGAATGGGCTGCCTGCTGCAGTCTTCTTCCCTTTCCTCTATCCCTGGGCAGATATGATCTTATAGGGACGAAAGGACTGAGGCTGAAAAGACGGTGTCTTTTTCTGCAGAGATGTGACTTAGGGTAAAAACGGCGGATTTTCCAGCAGTTGCCGTGGCCACCAGGTCCGATGGACCGACCCCAAATAACTCCTCTTCCTTTATACGGCAATACACCTTTGTGCCGTTTGGAATCTGCATCACCTGACCACTGTCGTGTCCATAACATCTTCTGGCAGATATGGACATCGCATTTACTCTTGATGCCAGAGTGCCAATATCCCTCTGTGCATCTCGCATATATAGAAATGCATCCTTTAAATGCTCTGTAGTCAATAAAATACTGTCCCTGTCAAGGGTATCAATATTTTTAGTCAGGGAATCCGACCAAGCCACCCCAGCTCTGCACATCCAGGCTGAGGCGATCGCTGGTCGCAGTATAACACCAGTATGTGTGTATATACTTTTTATGATATTTTCCAGCCTCCTGTCAGCTGGTCCTTGAGGACGGCCCTATCTATAGACGGTACCGCCACTTGTTTTGATAAGCGTGTGAGCGCCTTATCCACCCTAAGGGGTGTTTCCCAACGCGCCCTAACTTCTGGCGGGAAAGGGTATACCGCCCATAATTTTCTATCGGGGGGAACCCACGCATCATCACACACTTTATTTAATTTATCTGATTCAGGAAAAACTATGGTAGTTTTTTCACATCCCACATAATACCCTCTTTTGTGGTACTTGTAGTATCAGAAATATGTAACACCTCCTTCATTGCCTTTAACGTGTGGCCCTAATAAGGAATACGTTTGTTTATTCACCGTCGACACTGGATTCAGTGTCCCTGTCTGTGTCTGTGTCGACCGACTAAAGTAAACGGGCGTTTTAAAACCCCTGACGGTGTTTTTGAGACGTCTGGACCGGTACTAATTGTTTGTCGGCCGTCTCATGTCGTCAACCGACCTTGCAGCGTGTTGACATTATCACGTAATTCCCTAAATAAGCCATCCATTCCGGTGTCGACTCCCTAGAGAGTGACATCACCATTACAGGCAATTGCTCCGCCTCCTCACCAACATCGTCCTCATACATGTCGACACACACGTACCGACACACAGCACACACACAGGGAATGCTCTGATAGAGGACAGGACCCACTAGCCCTTTGGAGAGACAGAGGGAGAGTTTACCAGCACACCAAAAACGCTATAATTATATAGGGACAACCTTATATAAGTGTTTTCCCTTATAGCATCTTTTTTATATATTTCTAACGCCAAATTAGTGCCCCCCCTCTCTGTTTTAACCCTGTTTCTGTAGTGCAGTGCAGGGGAGAGCCTGGGAGCCTTCCCTCCAGCCTTTCTGTGAGGGAAAATGGCGCTGTGTGCTGAGGAGATAGGCCCCGCCCCTTTTTCGGCGGCCTCGTCTCCCGCTCTTAACGGATTCTGGCAGGGGTTAAATATCTCCATATAGCCTCCGGAGGCTATATGTGAGGTATTTTTAGCCAAAATAGGTATTCATTTGCCTCCCAGGGCGCCCCCCTCCCAGCGCCCTGCACCCTCAGTGACTGCCGTGTGAAGTGTGCTGAGAGGAAAATGGCGCACAGCTGCAGTGCTGTGCGCTACCTTTAGAAGACTGAGGAGTCTTCTGCCGCCGATTCTGGACCTCTTCTTACTTCAGCATCTGCAAGGGGGCCGGCGGCAAGGCTCCGGTAACCATCCAGGCTGTACCTGTGATCGTCCCTCTGGAGCTGATGTCCAGTAGCCAAGAAGCCAATCCATCCTGCACGCAGGTGAGTTCACTTCTTCTCCCCTAAGTCCCTCGTTGCAGTGATCCTGTTGCCAGCAGGACTCACTGTAAAATAAAAAACCTAAGCTAAACTTTTCTAAGCAGCTCTTTAGGAGAGCCACCTAGATTGCACCCTTCTCGGCCGGGCACAAAAATCTAACTGGCTTGGAGGAGGGTCATAGGGGGAGGAGCCAGTGCACACCACCTGATCGGAAAGCTTTACTTTTGTGCCCTGTCTCCTGCGGAGCCGCTATTCCCCATGGTCCTTTCAGGAACCCCAGCATCCACTAGGACGATAGAGAAATGCGCATGCGCATGGTACGCAGTGCGCATGCGCTAAATATTTTAGCACAAAACTTAGTAGATTTACTCACGTCCGAACTAAGAATTTTCATCGTCGAAGTGATCGGAGTGTGATTGACAGAAAGTGGGTGTTTCTGGGCGGAAACTGACCGTTTTCTGGGACTGTGCGGAAAAACGCAGGCGTGCCAGGATAAAACGCGGGAGTGTCTGGAGCAACGGGGGAGTGGCTGGACGAACGCAGGGCGTGTTTGTGACGTCAAACCAGGAACGAAACGGGCTGAGCTGATCGCAGTGTAGGAGTAAGTCTCGAGCTACTCAGAAACTGCTAAGAATTTTCTATTCGCAATTCTGCTAATCTTTCGTTCGCTATTCTGCTAAGCTAAGATACACTCCCAGAGGGCCGCGGCCTAGCGTGTGCAATGCTGCTAAAATCTGCTAGCGAGCGAACAACTCGAAATGAGGGCCAATGGGGGTCATTCCGAGTTGTTCGCTCGTTATTTTTTTTTCGCAACGGAGCGATTAGTCGCTAATGCGCATGCGCAATGTCCGCAGTGCGACTGCGCCAAGTAAATTTGCTATGCAGTTAGGTTTTTTACTCACGGCATTACGAGGTTTTTTCTTCGTTCTGGTGATCATAATGTGATTGACAGGAAGTGGGTGTTTCTGGGCGGAAACTGGCCGTTTTATGGGTGTGTGTGAAAAAACGCTGCCGTTTCTGGGAAAAACGTGGGAGTGGCTGGAGAAACGGAGGAGTGTCTGGGCGAACGCTGGGTGTGTTTGTGACATCAAACCAGGAACGAAACTGACTGAACTGATCGCAGTTGCCGAGTAAGTGTGGAGCTACTCAGAAACTGCTAAGAAGTGTCTATTCGCAATTCTGCTAATCTTTCGTTCGCAATTTTGATAAGCTAAGATTCACTCCCAGTAGGCGGCGGCTTAGCGTGTGCAAAGCTGCTAAAAGCAGCTTGCGAGCGAACAACTCGGAATGAGGGCCAATGTGCACTGCAGGTGTGGCAGATATAACATGTGCAGAGAGAGTTAGAATTGGGTGTGGTGTGTTCAATCTGCAATCTAAATTGCAGTGTAAAAATAAAGCAGGCAGTATTTACCCTGCACAGAAACAAAATAACCCACCCAAGTCTAACTCTCTCTGCAAATGTTATATCTGCGTCCCCTGCAGTGCACATGGGCCCTCATTCCGAGTTGATCGCTCGCAAGGCGAATGTAGCAGAGTTACACACGCTAAGCCTACGCCTACTGGGAGTGTATCTTAGCTTCTTAAAAGTGCGACCGATGTATTCGCAATTTTGCGAACACAAACCTCGTAGCAGTTTTAGAGTAGCTTCAGACTTACTCTGCCTGTGCGATCAGATCAGTGCTTGTCGTTCCTGGTTGACGTCACAAACACACCCAGCGTTCGCCCAGGCACTCCCACCGTTTCTCCGGCCACTCCTGCGTTTTTCCCGGAAACGGTAGCGTTTTCAGTCACACGCCCCTAAAACGCCGTGTTTCCGCCCAGTAACACCCATTTCCTGTCAATCACATTACGATCGCCGGAGTGATGAAAAAGCCGTGAGTAAAAATACTTTCTTCATAGTAAAGTTACTTGGCGCAGTCGCAGTGCGAACTTTGCGCATGCGTACTAAGCGGATTTTCACTGCGATGCGATGAAAAAGAACGAGCGAACAACTCGGAATGAGGGCCATGGTTTTGCCCAACTGCTAACAAAAATAAGATTTTAAACCTACCGGTAAATCTTTTTCTCCTAGTCCGTAGAGGATGCCTGGAGACTTCCTAAGGACCATGGGGTATAGACGGCCTCCGCAGGAGACATGGGCACTATAAAGAAATTTTAGTATGGGTGTGCACTTTTTCCTCCCTCTATGCCCCTCCTCCAGACCTCAGTTAGAGAACTGTGCCCAGAGGAGATGGACAATATGAGGAAAGGATTTTGTTAATCTAAGGGCAAGATTCATACCAGCCCACACCAATCATACCATATAACCTGGAATATACGTAACCAGTTAACAGTATGAACAAAAAACAGTATCAGTCACAGACCGATCCTAACTGTAACATAACCCTTATGAAAGCAACAACTATATACAAGTCTTGCAGATGTAGTCCGCACTGGGACGGGCGCCCAGCATCCTCTACGGACTAGGAGAAAAAGATTTACCGGTAGGTTTAAAATCTTATTTTCTCTTACGTCCTAGAGGATGCTGGGGACTCTGTAAGGACCATGGGGTTTATACCAAAGCTCCTAACCGGGCGGGAGAGTGCGGATGACTCTGCAGCACCGACTGAGCAAACGCAAGGTCCTCATCAGCCAGGGTATCAAACTTGTAGAATTTTGCAAAGTAGCTGCTCGGCAAAGCTGTAAAGCCGAGACGCCTCGGGCAGCCGCCCAAGAAGAGCCCACCTTCCTAGTGGAATGGGCCTTTACTGAATTTGGTAACGGCAATCCAGCCGTAGAATGAGCCTGCTGAATCGTGTTACAGATCCAGCGAGCAATCGTCTGCTTAGACGCAGGAGCGCCAACCTTGTTGGCTGCATACAGGACAAACAGAGCCTCTGTTTTCCTAACCCTAGTCGTCCTGGCTACATAAATCTTTAAGGCCCTGACTACATCCAGGGACTTGGAGTCCTCCCAGTCCCCCGTAGCCACAGGCACCACAATAGGTTGGTTCATATGAATGAAGAAACCACCTTAGGCAAAAATTGAGGACGCGTCCTCAACTCCACTCTATCCACATGGAAAATCAAATATGGGCTCTTGTGGGACAAGGCCGCCAATTCGGACACCCGCCTTGCAGATGCCAAGGCCAATAACATGACCACCTTCCACGTGAGAAATTTTAGCTCAACTGTTTGAAGAGGTTCAAACCAGTGAGATTTCAGGAAACTTAACACCACGTTAAGGTCCCATGGTGCCACTGGGGGCACAAAGGGGGGCTGAATGTGCAGCACTCCCTTCACAAACGTCTGGACTTCTGGGAGAGAAGCCAATTCCCTCTGAAAGAATATAGATAGGGCCGAAATCTGCACCTTAATGGAGCCTAACTTTAGGCCCATATCCACTCCTGTCTGTAGAAAGTGGAGAAACCGGCCCAGATGGAAATCTTCCGTAGGAGCATTCTTGGCTTCACACCAAGATACATACTTCCTCCATATACGGTGATAATGCTTTGCCGTCACCTCCTTCCTAGCATTTATCAGAGTAGGGATGACTTCCTCCGGAATACCTTTCCCAGCTAGGATTCGGTGTTCAACCGCCATGCCGTCAAAAGTAACCGCGGTAAGTCTTGGAACACACATGGCCCCTGCTGTAACAGGTCCTCCCTGAGAGGAAGAGGCCACGGATCTTCTGTGAGCATTTCCTGAAGATCTGAGTACCAGGCCCTTCGAGGCCAATTTGGAACAATGAGTATTGTCTGCACTCTTCTTTGTCTTATGATTCTCAATATTTTTGAGATGAGAGGAAGAGGAGGAAATACATAGACTGACTGAAACACCCATGGTGTCACTAGGGCGTCTACTGCTACTGCCTGAGGGTCCCGTGACCTGGCACAATACCTCTTGTTGAGGCGTGACGCCATCATGTCTATTTGAGGAATTCCCCAAAGACTTGTTATCTCTGCAACAACTTCTTAATGAAGTACCCACTCTCCTGGATGGAGATCGTGTCTGCTGAGGAAGTCTGCTTCCCAGTTGTCCACTCCCGGAATGAAGACAGCTGACAGAGCGCTTACGTGATTTTCCGCCCAGTGAGGAATCCTGGTGGCTTCCGCCATCGCCACTCTGCTCCTTGTCCCGCCTTGGCGGTTTACATGAGCCACGGCTGTGACGTCTGATTGAATCAGAACCGGTAGGTCGCGAAAAAGATTCTCCGCTTGTCGTAGGCCATTGTATATGGCCCTCAATTCCAGTACGTTGATGTGTAGACAAGCCTCCTGGCTTGACCATAGTCCCTGAAAATTTCTTCCTTGTGTGACTGCTCCCCCATCCTCGGAGGCTCGCATCCGTGGTCACCAGAACCCAGTCTTGAATGCCGAACCTGCGACCCTCTAGAAGGTGAGCACTCTGCAGCCACCACAGGAGAGACACCCTGGCCCTGGGGGACAGGGCTATTTTCTGATGTATATGTAGATGGGATCCGGACCACTTATCCAGAAGGTCCCACTGAAAAGTCCTCGCATGAAACCTGCCGAAGGGGATGGCCTCGTAGGCTGCCAACATTTTTCCCAGAACTCGAGTGCATTGATGAACAGACACTCTTTTTGGTTTTACCAGGTCTCTGACCATGTTCTGGAGATCCTGGGCTTTTTCCACTGGGAGAAAAACCCTCTTTCGTTCCGTGTCCAGAATCATGCCTAGGAATGATAGCCGAGTCGTTGGAACCAATTGTGACTTTGGCAGATTGAGAATCCAACCGTGCTGTTGCAGCACTTTTAGGGAGAGCGACACGCTCTTCAGCAATTGGTCTCTCGATCTCGCCTTTATCAGGAGATCGTCCAAGTATGGGATAATTGTGACTCCCTGCTTGCGCAGGAGCACCATCATCTCCGCCAATACCTTGGTGAAAATCCTCGGGGCCGTGGAAAGCCCAAATGGCAACGTCCGAAACTGGTAATGACAGTCCTGTACAGCGAATCTCAGGTACTCCTGATGAGGGGGGTAAATGGGGGACATGAAGGTATGCATCCTTTATGTCTAGTGACAACATCAAATCCCCCCCCCCCTTCCAGGCTGGATATTACAGCTCGGAGCGATTCCATTTTGAATTTGAACTTTTTCAAGTACAGGTTTAGGGATTTTAGATTTAAAATGGGTCTGACCGAACCATCCGGCTTCGGGACCACAAACAGGGTTGAATAATACCCTTTTCCCTGTTGGACCAGGGGAACCTTGACCACCACTTGCTGTTGACACAGCTTTTGAATTGCAGCTAACACCACTTCCCTCTCCGGGGGTGAAGCTGGCAAGGCCGACTTGAAAAATCGTCGAGGGGGCACCTCTTCGAATTCCAGCTTGTAGCCTTGGGAAACAATTTCCATCGCCCAAGGATCCACGTCTGAAAGAATCCAAATCTGGCTGAAAAGTTGAAGGTGTGCCACCACTGGTGCGGACTCCATTAGGGGAGCCCCAGCGTCATGCGGTGGATTTTGTAGAAGCCGGAAAGGACTTCTGCTCCTGGAAACTAGCCGAAGCAGGTGTTCTCTTTCCTCTACCCTTACCTCTGGCAAGGAAGGAGGATCCCCGACCTCTTCTGGACTTATGCGACCGAAAGGACTGCATCTGATACTGTGGAGTTTTCTTTTGCTGTTGGGGAACAAAAGGTAAAAAGGTAGATTTACCCGCGGTAGCTGTGGCAACCAGGTCCGTGAGCCCCTCCCCAAACAACACTTCACCCTTGTAAGGTAAAAGCTCCATATGCTTCTTCGAGTCTGCATCACCCATCCATTGGCGGGTCCATAGAGCTCGTCTCGCAGAAATAGACATGGCATTGGCTCTGGAACCCAGCAGCCCAACGTCTCTTTGAGCGTCCCTCATATATAAGACTGCGTCTTTAATGTGGGCTAAGGTTAATAAAATGGTATCCCTGTCTAGGGTATCAAGGTCAGCTGACAAGGTATCTGTCCATTCTGCAACTGCGCTACATACCCATGCCGATGCTATTGCCGGTCTGAGCAAAGCACCTGTATGCGCATAGATAGACTTTAAAGTAGTCTCCTGTCTGCGATCAGCAGGATCCAAGAGGGCTGCCGTGTCCGGAGACGGTAGCGCCACCTTCTGGGACAGGCGTGTTAAAGCCTTGTCCACCCTGGGAGAGGATTCCCAACGTACCCTGTCCTGTGCAGGGAAAGGATACGCCATAAGAACCCTTTTGGGAATCTGTAGTTTTTTATCTGGAGTTTCCCAAGCTTTTTCAAATCACTCGTTAAGCTCATGAGATGGGGGAAAGGTTACCTCAGGTTTCTTTTCCTTATACATGCGCACCCTCGTGTCAGGGACAGAGGGGTCATCTGTGATATGCAAAACCTCTTTTATTGCAATAATCATACACTGACTACTTTTTGCCACCCTTGGGTGCAATTTTGCATCATCGTAGTCGACACTGGAATCAGAATCCGTATCGGTATCAGTGTCTACTATTTGGGATAGGGGACGTTTTTGAGACCCAGAAGGGCCCTGTGACCCAGTCCAATCCGTGGATTGACTCCCTGCTTTTTCCCTGGACTCTGCTTTGTCCAGTCTCTTATGTAATGAGGCCACACTTGCATTTAACATATGCCACATGTCCATCCAATCATGAGTCGGCGTTGCCGACGGAGACACACCACTCATCTGCTCCACCTCCTCCTTGGACGAGCCTTCCGCTTCAGACATGCCGACACGCACGCACCGACACCCCCACACACACACAGGGATATATCTATAAGGGGACAATTCCCCAACAAGGCCCTTTGGAGAGACAGAGAGAGAGTATGCCAGCACATACCCAGCGCCAACTGACACTGGAACAAACTCAGATAGCGCTTTTTATATATATATATATATATATATATATATATATCAATGTGTATACACTCACTGCGCCTAAAAAATGCCCCCCCCTGCCCTCTTTTCAGCCCTCTGTCACCGAGTTCAGCAGGGGAGAGTCCGGGGAGCAAGCTTCTCTGCAGCTTCTGTGGAGAAAATGGCGCTGTTAGTGATGAGGGATCAAGCTCCGCCCCCTCCAGCAGCGGGTTTCGGTCCCGCTTCAATATTCAAAAAATGGCGGGGGATCTCTGCATTTACTGCCCTGCAGCCTAATGTGCCCTTATATGCCAGTCCAGAGGTTTATTGCTGCCCAGGGCGCCCCCCCCTGCGCCCTGCACCCATCAGTGCCTGTTCTGTGTGTGTAGCGTGTGGGAGCAATGGCTCTTACCTCAGTGAAGATCTGAAGTCTTCTGCCGCCTTGAAGTCTTCTTTTCTTCTTATACTCACCCGGCTTCTATCTTCTGGCTCTGCGAGGAGGAGGACGGCGGCGCGGCTCTGGGACGAACGGCGGGGTGAGACCTGCGTTCCGACTCCCTCTGGAGCTAATGGTGTCCAGTAGCCTAAGAAGCAGAGCCTATCATTTAAGTAGGTCTGCTTCTCTCTCCTCAGTCCCACGATGCAGGGAGCCTGTTGCCAGCAGTGCTCCCTGAAAATAAAAAACCTAACAAAATTCTTTTTCAGAGAAACTCTGGAGAGCTCTTCTGTAATGCACCCTATCTCCTCTGGGCACAAAATCTAACTGAGGTCTGGAGGAGAGGCATAGAGGGAGGAGCCAGTGCACACCCATACTAAAAGTTCTTTATAGTGCCCATGTCTCCTGCGGAGCCCGTCTATACCCCATGGTCCTTACGGAGTCCCCAGCATCCTCAGAATTACCCCCAATGTCATTAGTTAACCCCTCTTAAATTATCAGTAACGTTTCCAGCATAATCATAACAACCTTATGAACTATAATTAACTCTTCTATAATAATTAACTCCCTCATTCCCATTATTAATTAACCCCATATAATTAAAATTATATTCATTAACCCCCTCATTACCTCCCTCAGTCTCATTAAAAGAACATTTCATCTTAACTGCCTAAACCATTAAATGTTTTTTAAAAAAAATTAAATGCCAGAAATTTTGTTTTTTTCCCTCTAATTTAAATAAGTGTAGAATATGTTTTTAAAAGATATTTAATTCCACACAGTTGCAGGTTAAGGGGTATATTCAAATGAAGTCGGATCCATTCCGACATTCATTTGTTGGAACGGATCCGACCTGGGCTATTCAAAGCAATCTCAATTCGACCTTAAAAAAAGTTGAATTGAGATGCAGGAGCTGAGATGCGGGCAGAGGCGCACCGGAGACGAGGAGGAGACGGGGGGGGGGGGGGGGGGGGGGAGAGCTGGGAGCGCAGCGCTAGAGCAGCAGGCAGTGTAGACGGAGGATGTCACAGCCGCCGCTATGGTGGCCAATCCCGGGATCAAGATCGGCGGGATCCCGGGAATTAGGCCTAAAAATGGCCGGGATTCAATCCCGGGGTTGGAAGCTCCAATCCCGGGGATTGAGGGATCAGCGTTGAGCGTCCACAGGATGCTCAAATGCTGCCCGGCTTCCTGTTTCCAGGTCCCCAGCGCAGCGTGAGAGGTCACGCTGCGCTGTTAGCTGCTGGTGGGTGCCGCCAGCAGCGTTCACAAGATGTTCCCCTCCCGCCCACCCCCGGTATATGGTGAGTTATATGTGCGGGGCGGGCGGGGCGGGGTGGGGCGAGGGGGCGGCCACCTAGGTAAAAGCCTATCCCGGGAATCCCGGGATTGCCCATTTTTCAATCCCGATAACCGGGATTGAAAAAATGGCCCGGGATTGGCTTCCCTAGCCGCCGCTCACTGCAGCATCCACCCGGCTCCAGCAAGCGAGGTCCCGCTTGCTGGAGCCGGGTGGACGCTGCTGTGAGCGGCGGCTGTGACATCCTCCGGCTACGCTGCCAGCTGCTGTAGCGCTGCGCTCCCGGGTCTCCCCCATCTCCTCCGGCGCTGCTCTCATCCTGTGCCTGCGGCTCTCCCTTCTCCTCCGGCGCTGCTCTCCCCATGTGCCCCCACCATCTCCTCCGGCGCTGCTCTCCCCCTGTGTCCCCCCCTCTCCATGCCTCTCTCTCTTCATAATATATATAAATGTTGCTCATACTGTGTGGCGTAATGTCAACTTTCGCTCATACCATGTGGCGTAATGTAAATTTTGGCTCATACTGTGTGGTGTAATGTGACTTTCGGTTCATACTGTGTGGTGTAATGTGACTTTCGGCTCATACTGTGTGGTGTAATGTGACTTTCGGTTCATACTGTGTGGTGTAATGTGACTTTCGGTTCATACTGTGTGGTGTAATGTGACTTTCGGCTCATACTGTGTGGTGTAATGTGACTTTCGGTTCATACTGTGTGGTGTAATGTGACTTTCGGTTCATACTGTGTGGTGTAATATGACTTTCGGCTCATACTGTGTGGTGTAATGTGACTTTCGGCTCATACTGTGTGGTGTAATGTGACTTTCGGTTCATACTGTGTGGTGTAATGTGACTTTCGGTTCATACTGTGTGGTGTAATGTGACTTTCGGTTCATACTGTGTGGTGTAATATAACTTTCGGCTCATACTGTGTGGTGTAATGTGACTTTCGGCTCATACTGTGTGGTGTAATGTGACTTTCGGCTCATACTGTGTGGTGTAATGTGACTTTTGTCTCATGGTGTAATGTGAATTTTGGCTCATACTGTGTTGCATAATGTGAATTTCGGGTCATACTGTGTGGGGTAATGTGGGGTACTGTGAATTTCGGGTCATACTGTGTGGGGTAATGTGAATTTCGGCTCATACTGTTTGGAGTAATGTGCACCACTCTATCTGCCATCCCTATCCTGGCTGACCATACTGATTTTACTGAGAGAATGTAAAATAGTGCTAGACATGCCCAAAAGGCAGTGCTAGACACACCCCTCCGGCGGTGCACCCCCTAATATAATTAGCTGCGCACGCCTATGGCTACTGCTCTTTAAACAGCCAACACTACATCGAAAGGGGTGTAGTCACACTACTTTCGGGCATGGTTATACCTCCCTGCTGGCTGGCAACTTTCAGCCTGGGGGCAAACACAAGCATGTGGCTTCAGCTTTTCTAACAGTAAACAGTATTTGGAAAAATTAGTGTAACAAAAATCTAGCAGGAGTGGTTTATCTAGGACACTGAAGACAATCGGATAACAATATTATTGGTTCAGAACCATAACTAGATATCTTGGTGCCCTGTGCCAGAAAGAGAATTGGTGCCCCCCCCCCCCCCCCATACTCCAAATAGGGACAATGCACGACAAAGACGCATATAAAAAATATAGGTATGTGGCTTCATGGGGAAGGGGCGTGGCCACAGAGTACTACCAATTCACATTACACCGCACAGTACTGTCCGATTTTCACACTACACTGCACAGGAGGGTTCGTTATTCACATGACTTTGCACAGTAGTGTCCGTTTTTTTACATAACACTGCACAGTAGTGCCCCTTGTACATGTTACATCAAACAGTAGAGCCCCTTATACACTTTACACCACAGCAGAGCTGCTTATACATGTTAAGCTACATAGTAGAGCTCCTTATACACGTTATGCCACAGAAAAGCCCCTTATACACATTACGACATGGTAGAGTCCCTTATACAAATTACACCACAGTAGAGACGCTTATACATGTTACGCTGCAGTAGAGCCCCACGCCACAGTAGAGCCCTTTATACAGATTATGCCATGGTAGAGCCCATTTTACACGTTACGCCACAGTAGAGCTGCTTATACATGTTAGGCCACATTAGAGCCCCTTATACACATTACATCACAGTAGAGCCCCTTATATACATTATACCATGGCAGAGCCCCTTATACACAATATGCCATGGCAGAGCCCCTTATACACATTACATCACAGTAGAGCCGCTTATACACATTATGCCAGGTAAAGCTCCTTTCAAACTTTATGCCATGGTAGAGCCACTTATACACATTATGCCATGGTAGAGCCCCTAATACATATTAAGCCACAGTACAGCCCCCCACCTCAATCCTTTTCCCCTCCCCCCAAAGCAGCTATGCTGCTTACCTTTGTTGCTGTGTGCCGCAGAAGTCCGTAAGAGTCCAGCACTGTGTGCAGATACCGCGCACACATGCCGACTGAAAAGAGCAAGAAATGGGCAGTGGAGTGATGTCATCGGTGCCGACCCCGCAGTGGGATTCCCCTCACCCGCCTGGTGGCACTGGCGATGGAAACCGGAGGACAGGCAGCTGGGAGACAGATGAAAGACACTTTCCAGCCGCTCTGACTAAATTGTAGCAGCTGGCTCCCCACTTCTGCTTGTCTCCCGGAAACAGGCATTTGATGCAGCATGCAGCTGCAGTTGACTGACGGCCCTAGGGCTGTAAAATTGCAATGGCCTGGAAGGCAGTCGGCACTCTGCCCCTTGGCTAAGACCACCGCTGCCTCCCTGGCAGACACATGTACTTTGTACTCACCCTTCCTCTAATCTCTGTAATATGCAGCCTTTGATATATAAATTTTAAGTAGTGGCTTTACTCGCTATCTGGGGAGAATACCATACAAACAGCATTTCAATTATCAGTTCCTAGTGCATAGTAGTGGTTTCAAACATCAAGTCCCCAGGGACTGTTTTACAGATCTCGACCTAGTTGGTGCACAGGTGTATTTATTACTGGCTGACATTTTAAAAGATCCACAGGTGGAGTTAATTATTTCATCTGTGATACTGGGGAGATCAAGCTGGGCATACAGTACTAATACAATTATCGGCCCGATACGCATATTATCGGTGGATCGGGCCAATAATCACATACTGTAGTGGCTACAAAGTGAGGAATGGGGAAATGTTTCTTCCCTGGGGTAGGAACTCAGATATTGTGTGGCCATACAATGTGAAATATCTCACAGTGTATGGGCTATTTCACATGCTCCGGTTTTGACCGGCACGGTAAACTCCCGGACAGCCCCGAGTTGACCTGCCATGCAGACCAATCTAGCAGGTCGCTCATTTCACCCGCTGGGTGAAATGACCGCCCCCCCCCCCCCCCCGTCTCCCCCCGCACGCTCAGCACACATCGCGCTGTGCTGAGCGGCGGTAGAGATGTGTGCTGAGCGGTTCGCTCAGCACACATCTCTCCCACATCGGCCCGTGAAAACGGGCCTTTAGGGATAACTGAGAACAGGAGTTGAAAAACACCACCTTATAGACACAAGACAGTAATTACTGCCTGAAAAAGGACATAATACTATTATATATTTTAAACACTTACAACACATTCTATTGCATACAAAGTAAAGAAAAAACAGAAAATTGCTTCCAGATTATAAATGAAGAGATGTAGAGTCTAAAATTGGCCAATATTTAAGATAAACATAAAAGAATTATCAAGGTGAATACTACTTAGGATGAAATAAAAAGTGTCCATCCATTTACAGAAAGTAATGGATGGCTGGTGGGGGCTATTCAAATGGACGCGAGAGCCTTACGAAGGTGGCAAGCAGAAATCTTCGAAAACCTGGACTTTTGGACACCCAAACGCGGCGCTTCCAGTACTTTAGACAGGTTTATTCACTTTACGTGTCTAAACCTGGTGCATTGGAGTGTGAAATGTGCAATGACTAATGGGTGCCCAGTTACTCTTGTCAGCTGTCTAAACCTGATGCATTTGGGTGCAAAATGTGCGATGACTAATGGGTGCCGCTACTTGTGCCTGCTGGAACAACCAACTAAATATCGCCCCGTCACTTTAGATGGGACATCTGGAGTGAAAGGGGCGCAAAAAAAAACCCCACGACTAAATTCCCCCAAGTATTATGTTTATGAAAATCATTCATGAGATTACATCACTTTATAATGTATATGACACACAGCATGTACAGGTGTAAGTTACACCTGTAATTATATACACATAAGTCATCTTTCATTAATGTCCATACGAGAGACCCATGTACAGTACATATTTACTGTAGAGAAACATGGCATGGTTTTTTTCAAAATGGCACTTATAACATTATAATCAAGGTTTCATGGGCAATCAATTTGTAAACTACCCGATAACCTAGTTTTATAAATATACACTGAATCGGTCGACAACTGTATGAGAAGTCACATAGAGATGTAGTGAGAGGCATAAAGTGTCTCTATCATGCCTGAGGCAATCTAGTTGTCTAACTACAAGTTCCAGCATGCTGGGGTTTATAGCTCCACAGTAGTTGATGCCCATCTATCCATATACAGCATACACACACATAAAATGTTTCTTTCATAAATCATAAATATCGCCATGTGTACACTTCTGGTGTATATCAGGGTCTTAGCAATCCTCTCAGCTGTCCCTACAGAACACAGCCAGCAGCAGCTATCAGTCACATGCCGGCTGTGTGTCTACATGTCCCTGGCCTCCCTCTCTGCCTGCAGGTCTGTCACACTAGCCCATGTCTACAGAGCATTGTACAGGTGCCGGAGAGGCGGTGCACACAGTATAGAAAGCCTATAGACCTGCCATCCGCCTCGGCTGTGTCAGGACTCTCCCTGCTGCACCTCGCCTGTGTCAGGGAAGACATGCCCTCCCTCCATGTTTATTGTGGGGCCTCCTGTGCAGCCAGCGTGATGATCCGGGAGATTACATTGCCCTGCAGCCCACAGCACACCGGGCAGTGCCAGGATGCCGAGCCACGGAGTGCCCAGGACGACCACAGTGTGTGTATAGTAGTAAAAGGCACCATGGAGGAGCCATCACTAGACACGCCTGACATTACTGTACTAATAAAGCAGAGACGCGCTGAGCTCCCAGGGAGGCAATGCAGACACACAGGTCATGTTATCAGTGACTGGGAGCGAACAGCGATAACCATAAGGGTTAATGTCCAGGAATAGGAGTCATCTGCATTTCTGGTAACAAGACCAATGAAATGATACGAAGACCTGACCAGCCAAGTACCTGCAGGAGGGGGAGACACAAGCTGGGGAGCCAGGGAGGCTAGAGGTGGGAAACTTCAGGTGTTCCACCCTCCTCATGTGCCAGCTCTCCCCCAGCACTAAATCCACATTTCCATGCACAATTTACCATGTGTCTACTTACTCCTGACAGGATATGAAAGCTGGCATTTATTAAATGCTGCTTTCTCCTCAGAAGTCTATTCCCCACTCCCATTTAATAATCATCCTTTATAGAAAATGGCAGTAAAAACAATCCCTTTGAAGCAGTGACATTGCAAGGATTTAAAGCACCCCATCCCCAGTGTATTACTGTGAATCATCTGGCATTGCATTCTGGAAATCCTGGAAATAGAGATATTCTACATACAGTACCCGGCACCCTTACTATATGTAAAATACAAACACAGAAATATGTTTTATTTTTTTATATATATATATATATATATATACACACACACATATATATATATTATAAACACACACACACACACACACACATATACATATATATATATATATTTATTTTTTATTTAGGAGCTGATTCAATTAGACTCACCCCGCAAGTCCACGCGAGTGACTATATGCCGCACTTACGGTAGCTATGGACTCACTGATTTTTGTTTCGTACAAAAATTTGCGACTCTGGGGAGAGAATGGGCTGCGATATGAGTTACCGTTGCTGGCGTTTCCTCGCCATTCCTATGGCAACTCGCCCCTTTCGCTGCTAATTGAATCGAGCCCATGGTGATTTTGCACATGCGCCAAATATGCACAGTAACATAGTTACATTTATATTACATGATGATTATAACAGACATTTCAGTAGCAACATGACAGGTGCACAAATATGAGTATACATTAAAGAAGACATCTAGTGACAGCAGTGTAAATGTCTCAGCTTGCAGCATGCCCTGTACACACACACACACACACACACACACACACACACACACACACACACACACACACACATGTACTCGTGCCTGCTGTCAGCTGGAAAGGTGAAGATCTCACTCTTACCCAAAATCCTGGTCCATAGATTTGAAGAAGAATTTGTAATTGTTGACAGGTCTGTTGCTGAGGACATTTTTAAAATCTGCTAGGGTGACTTTTTCAGGAGACACAGGCAGTTTCACCAGATATGGGGTCTCTTCTTCATCTATATGGTAGATGATTTTAGTCTCAGCCATGAGCAAAAAAATGTCAGAGGGGGGTACACCCCCCCAATTGTACAAGGCTCCTTTCTGTGGAAGATGATGCAGGCTCAGGCGCAGAATGCTTCCCAGATCATGTCGAAATATGGAAGCAAAGTCTGTATTTTCCCCTGACAGTCACTCAGTACTAGGCTGTCACAATGCACTGTTCCAGGGTTTCTCTGAAAACAGGAAGGGAGATGCAGAATCCTGATCTAGCAATGCACTATGTAATGGCTGCGGATAGGGCATTCTGCTCCCTGCAGCGCCCTCTGGCGGCACACAGGAGGAATACAAAACACCACGGCTTTTTTTTAGGAGTGCTGATATACTCTGTCCAAAATAAATACAGTAGTTGTTTCATATTTCCTGTAGTCATCTCTTTTACTTTTCTTGTTGCATTTGTATTAAACTGGTTTTCTTTTCTGATTTTCTTTCTTTTAAAGGACCTGATGCATATTATACTGTAGAAGAATGCAGGGGTGTATCTAGGGGTCCAAGCGCCAATGGCAAAGTAAAGGACTGGCGCCCCCCCTCCCATATTTGAAATAGGGAAGGCACGTGTGCCAAAAAAGGGGTGTGGTCACTCATAGTACCCCAATTCAAATTACACCAAATTACAACACAGTAGTGTTCCTTACATTACACAGCACAGTAATGTCCGTTATTCGTGTTATGCTACACACAGTAGTACCCCTTATACACATTATGCCACACAGTAGTGCCCATATATATATATGGGAAGGTGCGCGCTCTCCTGGGAAAGTGGGCGTGGCCTCACAATTTTATATTATGATATCAAACTTTAAATATATAATCACACCCTCCCTACACACGCACACACACAATTAGCAGCCTTACACACCATGCCCACAGTAGTGCTTCTTACACATAATGTCCCCAGTATAGTGTCAGACACACAGAACATTCCAGTGTAGTGCCAGACGCACATAATGTCCCCAGTATAGTGTCAGACGCACATTACGTTCCAGTATAGTGCCAGATGCACATAATGTTCCCAGTTTAGTGCCAGATGCACATAATGTCCCCAGTTTAGTGCCAAATGCACATAATCTCTCCAATATAGTGCCAGATGCACATAATGTCCCCAGTATAGTGCCAGATACACATAATGTCCCCAGTATAGGGCCAGATATACATACTGCCCCCACAGTGCTAGATACACATACTGCCCCCACAGTGCCAGATACACATATGCCGCCACAGTGCCAGACACACACATGCCCCCATATTGTTTTCAATTTTAGAGGCAGCAGCTACCCCCCGCCCCCATGTAGTTCCTCACCAGCAGGGATGCCCAGTAATGATCACAGCATGCAGCAGCGGCAGCCTCTGTTATTTGCGCCAGGGTCCGGCATGGAACTGCAGTCAAAAAACTGTACATAAACTACGTCAGCCCTTGCTGCCTGGAGCTCACTGCAGCAAGGGCACTGGGAGGTGTTGATTATGTAGAGTTTCTTGATTGTAGTGTAGTGCGGTGCCGGACCCAGGGCCGGATTAACAATGGGGCGGATGGAGCTGCAGCTCCAGGCCCCCCATCAAAATAGGCCCAAAGCATCTGCAGCGCTGCTGCTGTAGACAGGAAAAGATGTTTTCCTGCTACAGCAGCCATCCAAAGGGTGTCCGAAGCCACACACCCTCGGCCGCGACCCCCCCCCCCTTCACCTCCTCGCGCGGCACTAGCTGCATAAACTGTGATCTTATGGCGGTGCAATAGGAGGCAGCTTTACTAGCTCTGGCCTCACTGCGCCGCATTCTCAGTGATGTCAGCACATGTGACATTGTCACCACCGCGCACACTCTGAAGGAAGCAGCGGCAGCAGCAGCAGTGACTGAGCACAGTGTAGCAGCAGCTGAACAGACTGCTCCGTGAAGGCTGGAAAAGTCACCAAGCCTCATGAGGTAAGGAGACGTGCTGGCTGTCAGCCTGGCTGCCATACTGCTAGGAGTATAAGTCTAACCTTGACACTGACTCAAATATATGGCTATATATATATATATATATATATATATATACACACTGTATATGTGTGCATACCCTCCAACATGACCCGCCCCACTAGGTACAAAATGCTCTGTTTCTGGACTTCCCTCTTAATTTATTATTGCCATCACCTGTGAAGAAACAGCTTTCTTATCATTTAGCTAGTTCAGCACAGGTGATGGAAATCATAAATTAAGAGGGAAGTCCAGGAACAGAGTATTTTGTACCTAGTGGGGCGGGTCATGTTGGAGGGTATGTGTGTGTATACTGTGCATATACATACATACATACATACATATGTACACACCGGTGTCGTACGGTATGCCGGCGCTCGGGCTCCCGGCGCCCAGCACCCGAACATTCTGTCTCTGGAGCACACAGTTCTATACCTGATTTTAGACAATGTCCTTATTTTAATGGCATCATCAGAGTGACCTGCTGTAAGTATTTTGGTGCTAAACCCACCTTCAGATACATCTGACTAAAAATATGCCTTTTTTGTATGTTCATCACTTTCTTGTGTACAGATGGAGCCACGCTAGTCTCTGGCCGGATGGTGTAATGGTTAGCATAACTGCCTCACAGCACTGAGGTCATGGGTTCAATTCCCATCATGGGAATTGTAGCCTAGCAGTGTGGAGTTTGTATATGCTCCATGTACTTGTGTGGGTTTCCTCCAGGTACTTTGGTTACCTCCCACAATCCAAAAATATACTGGTATATATATATATATATATATATATATATAAGAATGGTGGGCACAGGTGTGAGTAAAAAGTATACAGAATTTAATACAAATAGCAGCTCACATACATCTTAGTTTCTAGTCACCGGCTTGGTCTCCTTTGTTTAGCCGCTTCCAGATAGCGTGCATCCACGGGTACCGCACTGCGTGTAACAAACACAGCTGGTTCAGATTTCTTTTTCCCGGTGTCAGGACAAACAGCTGGACATCATCACATTCGCCTTCCATAAGCCACGCCCAACGCGCTTCATAATAGACTTCATCAGGGGGTGTGGCCTCATCACTAGCAAGCACATATTTATACTAGAGGCAAATACCACCTCCACTGTATGCTAATATGAATGTCCTCAGTTACCGCATTGTGAACTTCCTTTACACATATTAAAACAGCATATATACTCGTTTTTAAAAACACATATACCTCTTTTACATCTCCAGTGCCGGATCCCACCCGGGAAATGGAAACGTGTCCTTCCCGGGTGGGATCCGGCATTGGAGACTATGTGCTGGCTTCCATAGCGGCAGGGGGCGGAGCCGGCAGCGAGGGCGGAGGCGGCGTTGGGAGATGAGCTCATCTCCGCGCTGCCTCTCCCTATCTAGTAAACGGGTACCGGCTTGCCTCGACCCGGGAATCCGTTTACGCTGCAATTGACCCGTTATTCAACCCGGGAATAACACCGCTTTATTCCCGGGTTGAATTACCGGGTCAGGCGACCCGAGAATCTGGACATGGCGCTTTCACACCGCACACTGACTCGCATCGACCCGCAATATAACGGGTCGATACCAAGTTTTCTCTATCGTCCTAGTGGATGCTGGGGTTCCTGAAAGGACCATGGGGAATAGCGGCTCCGCAGGAGACAGGGCACAAAAAGTAAAGCTTTTTCAGATCAGGTGGTGTGCACTGGCTCCTCCCCCTATGACCCTCCTCCAGACTCCAGTTAGATTTTTGTGCCCGGCCGAGAAGGGTGCAATCTAGGTGGCTCTCCTAAAGAGCTGCTTAGAAAAAGTTTAGCTAGGTTTTTTATTTTACAGTGATTCCTGCTGGCAACAGGATCACTGCAGCGAGGGACTGAGGGGAGAAGGAGTCAACTCACCTGCGTGCAGGATGGATTGGCTTCTTGGCTACTGGACATCAAGCTCCAGAGGGACGATCACAGGTACAGCCTGGATGGTCACCGGAGCCGCGCCGCCGGCCCCCTTGCAGATGCTGAAGTCAGAAGAGGTCCAGAATCGGCGGCTGAAGACTCCTGCAGTCTTCTAAAGGTAGCGCACAGCACTGCAGCTGTGCGCCATTTTCCTCTCAGCACACTTCACACGGCAGTCACTGAGGGTGCAGGGCGCTGGGAGGGGGGCGCCCTGGGAGGCAAATGAATACCTATAAAGGCTAAAAATACCTCACATATAGCCCCTAGAGGCTATATGGAGATATTTAACCCCTGCCTGATTTTTCTAAATAGCGGGAGACGAGCCCGCCAGAAAAGGGGCGGGGCCTATCTCCTCAGCACACGGCGCCATTTCCTCTCACAGCTCCGCTGGTCAGGACGGCTCCCAAGTCTCTCCCCTGCACTGCACTACAGAAACAGGGTAAAACAGAGAGGGGGGGGCAAATTTATGGCGATATTTTGATATAACAAAGCAGCTATAAGGGAGCACTTATTATAAGGCTATCCCTGATATATATATAGCGCTTTTGGTGTGTGCTGGCAAACTCTCCCTCTGTCTCCCCAAAGGGCTAGTGGGTCCTGTCTTCGTTAGGAGCATTCCCTGTGTGTCTGCTGTGTGTCGGTACGTGTGTGTCGACATGTATGAGGACGATATTGGTGTGGAGGCGGAGCAATTGCCAAATATGAGGATGTCACCCCCTAGGGAGTCGACACCAGAATGGATGCCTTTATTTATGGAACTACGGGATAGTGTCAACACGCTAAAGCAGTCGTTTGACGACATGAGGCGGCCGGACAATCAATTAGTGCCTGTCCAGGCGACTCAAACACCGTCAGGGGCTGTGAAACGCCCTTTGCCTCAGTCGGTCGACACAGACCCAGACGCAGGCACTGACTCCAGTGGTGACGGTGACGATTCAACCGTATTTTCCAGTAGGGCCACACGTTATATGATTTTGGCAATGAAGGAGGCGTTACATTTAGCTGATACTACAGGTACCACTAAACAGGGTATTATGTGGGGTGTGAAAAAACTACCTATAGTTTTTCCTGAATCAGAAGAATTAAATGACGTGTGTAATGAAGCGTGGGTTGCCCCTGATAAAAAGCTGATAATTTCAAAGAAATTATTGGCATTATACCCTTTCCCGCCAGAGGTTAGGGAGCGCTGGGAAACACCTCCTAGGGTGGACAAGGCGCTAACACGCTTATCTAAACAAGTGGCGTTACCCTCTCCTGAGACGGCCGCACTTAAAGATCCATCAGATAGGAGGATGGAAAATATCCAAAAAAGTATATACACACATGCAGGTGTTATACTACGACCAGCTGTAGCGACTGCCTGGATGGGCAGTGCTGGGGTAGTTTGGTCAGAGTCCCTGATTGAAAATATTGATACCCTGGACAGGGACAATATTTTACTGTCGTTAGAACAAATAAAGGATGCATTTCTTTATATGCGTGATGCACAGAGGGATATCTGCACACTGGCATCACGGGTAAGTGCTATGTCCATTTCGGCCAGAAGAGCTTTATGGACGCGACAGTGGACAGGCGATGCGGATTCAAAACGGCATATGGAAGTTTTGCCGTATAAAGGGGAGGAGTTATTTGGAGTCGGTCTATCAGATTTGGTGGCCACGGCTACAGCCGGGAAATCCACCTTTCTACCTCAAGTCACTCCCCAACAGAAAAAGGCACCGACTTTTCAACCGCAGCCCTTTCGTTCCTTTAAAAATAAGAGAGCAAAGGGCTATTCATATCTGCCACGAGGCAGAGGTCGAGGGAAGAGACAGCAACACGCAGCTCCTTCCCAGGAACAGAAGCCCTCCCCGGCTTCTACAAAAGCCTCAGCATGACGCTGGGGCTTCTCAAGCGGACTCGGGGACGGTGGGCGGTCGTCTCAAAAATTACAGCGCGCAGTGGGCTCACTCGCAGGTAGATCCCTGGATCCTGCAGATAATATCTCAAGGGTACAGGTTGGAATTAGAGACAGATCCACCTCGCCGTTTCCTGAAGTCTGCTTTACCAACGTCCCCCTCCGAAAGGGAGACGGTTTTGGAAGCCATTCACAAGCTGTACTCTCAGCAGGTGATAGTCAAGGTACCTCTTCTACAACAAGGGAAGGGGTATTATTCCACTCTTTTTGTGGTACCGAAGCCGGATGGCTCGGTAAGGCCTATTCTAAATCTGAAGTCCTTGAACCTGTACATAAAGAAGTTCAAGTTCAAGATGGAGTCACTCAGAGCAGTGATAGCGAACCTGGAAGAGGGGGACTTTATGGTATCCTTGGACATCAAGGATGCGTATCTCCACGTTCCAATTTACCCCTCACACCAGGGGTACCTCAGGTTCGTTGTACAAAACTGTCACTATCAGTTTCAGACGCTGCCGTTCGGATTGTCCACGGCACCTCGGATCTTTACAAAGGTAATGGCCGAGATGATGATTCTTCTTCGAAGAAAAGGCATATTAATTATCCCATACTTGGACGATCTCCTAATAAGGGCGAGGTCCAGAGAACAGCTAGAGATGGGATTAGCACTGTCTCAAGAAGTGCTAAAACAGCACGGGTGGATTCTGAATATTCCAAAATCCCAGTTAATGCCGACAACTCGTCTGCTGTTCCTAGGGATGATTCTGGACACGGTTCAGAAAAAGGTTTTTCTCCCGGAGGAAAAAGCCAAGGAGTTATCCGACCTTGTCAGGAACCTCCTAAAACCAGGAAAGGTGTCTGTACATCAATGCACAAGAGTCCTGGGAAAAATGGTGGCTTCTTACGAAGCAATTCCATTCGGCAGATTCCACGCAAGAATTTTCCAAAGGGATCTGTTGGACAAATGGTCAGGGTCGCATCTTCAGATGCACCTACGGATAACCCTGTCTCCAAGGACAAGGGTGTCTCTTCTGTGGTGGTTGCAGAGTCCTCATCTATTGGAGGGCCGCAGATTCGGCATACAGGATTGGATCCTGGTGACCACGGACGCCAGCCTGAGAGGCTGGGGAGCAGTCACACAAGGAAGAAACTTCCAGGGAGTATGGACGAGCCTGGAAACGTCTCTTCACATAAACATTCTGGAACTAAGAGCAATATACAATGCTCTAAGCCAGGCAGAACCTCTGCTTCAGGGAAAACCGGTATTGATCCAGTCGGACAACATCACGGCAGTCGCCCATGTGAACAGACAGGGCGGCACAAGAAGCAGGAGTGCAATGGCAGAAGCTGCAAGGATTCTTCGCTGGGCAGAGAATCATGTGATAGCACTGTCAGCAGTGTTCATCCCGGGAGTGGACAACTGGGAAGCAGACTTCCTCAGCAGACACGATCTTCACCCGGGAGAGTGGGGACTTCATCCAGAAGTCTTCCACATGCTGGTAACCCGTTGGGAAAGACCAATGGTGGACATGATGGCGTCTCGCCTCAACAAAAAACTGGACAGGTATTGCGCCAGGTCAAGAGATCCGCAGGCAATAGCTGTGGACGCGCTGGTAACGCCTTGGGTGTACCAGTCGGTGTATGTGTTTCCTCCTCTGCCTCTCATACCAAAAGTATTGAGAATTATACGGCAAAGAGGCGTAAGAACGATACTAGTGGTTCCGGATTGGCCAAGAAGGACTTGGTACCCGGAATTTCAAGAGATGATCACGGAAGATCCGTGGCCTCTACCTCTAAGGAGGGACTTGCTTCAGCAGGGTCCCTGTCTGTTTCAAGACTTACCGCGGCTGCGTTTGACGGCATGGCGGTTGAACGCCGGATCCTAAAGGAAAAAGGCATGCCGGAAGAAGTCATTCCTACTTTGATTAAAGCAAGGAAGGAAGTAACCGTGCAACATTATCACCGAATTTGGCGAAAATATGTTGCGTGGTGCGAAGATCGGAGTGCTCCGACGGAGGAATTTCAACTGGGTCGATTCCTACATTTCCTGCAATCAGGATTGTCTATGGGTCTCAAATTGGGATCTATTAAGGTTCAAATTTCGTCCCTGTCGATTTTCTTTCAAAAAGAATTGGCTTCAGTCCCTGAAGTCCAGACCTTTGTTAAGGGAGTGCTGCATATACAGCCTCCTGTGGTGCCTCCAGTGGCACCGTGGGATCTCAATGTGGTTTTGGACTTTCTAAAATCTCATTGGTTTGAACCACTAAATAAGGTGGATTTGAAATATCTCACATGGAAAGTGACCATGCTTCTAGCCCTGGCTTCTGCCAGGAGAGTATCAGAATTGGCAGCTTTATCTTACAAAAGCCCATATCTAATTTTCCATTCGGACAGGGCAGAACTGCGGACTCGTCCGCATTTTCTCCCTAAGGTGGTGTCAGCATTTCATCTGAACCAGCCTATTGTAGTGCCTGCGGCTACAAGTGACTTGGAGGACTCCAAGTTACTGGACGTTGTCAGAGCATTAAAAATATATATTGCAAGGACAGCTGGAGTCAGAAAATCTGACTCGTTGTTTATATTGTATGCACCCAACAAGATGGGTGCTCCTGCGTCTAAGCAGACGATTGCTCGTTGGATCTGTAGCACAATCCAACTTGCACATTCTGTGGCAGGCCTGCCACAGCCTAAATCTGTAAAGGCCCACTCCACAAGGAAGGTGGGCTCATCTTGGGCGGCTGCCCGAGGGGTCTCGGCATTACAACTTTGCCGAGCAGCTACGTGGTCAGGGGAGAACACGTTTGTAAAATTTTACAAATTTGATACTCTGGCTAAGGAGGACCTGGAGTTCTCTCATTCGGTGCTGCAGAGTCATCCGCACTCTCCCGCCCGTTTGGGAGCTTTGGTATAATCCCCATGGTCCTTTCAGGAACCCCAGCATCCACTAGGACGATAGAGAAAATAAGATTTTACTTACCGATAAATCTATTTCTCGGAGTCCGTAGTGGATGCTGGGCGCCCATCCCAAGTGCGGATTATCTGCATAAATTGTACATAGTTATTGTTAACTAATTCGGGTTATTGTTGAAGGAAGCCATCTTTCAGAGGCTCCGCTGTTATCATACTGTTAACTGGGTTTAGATCACAAGTTGTACGGTGTGATTGGTGTGGCTGGTATGAGTCTTACCCGGGATTCAAAATCCTCCCTTATTGTGTACGCTCGTCCGGGCACAGTACCTAACTGGAGTCTGGAGGAGGGTCATAGGGGGAGGAGCCAGTGCACACCACCTGATCTGAAAAGCTTTACTTTTTGTGCCCTGTCTCCTGCGGAGCCGCTATTCCCCATGGTCCTTTCAGGAACCCCAGCATCCACTACGGACTCCGAGAAATAGATTTATCGGTAAGTAAAATCTTATTATTTGTGCGATGTGAAAGGGGTAATATAAACATCAAAAATGTCCAATTGTAAACAAGTATAAAATACAGAACATATATCACACACGGCACAAGTGCACAGACACGAAGTCTGCATCTACCGGCGCCATTTTTTGTGTAGTCCACAGATATATATCAAGATCATTCTAAGACCCATGAGGACCTTAATCTGGCTCTGGCCGGAGCCCGGTGCCAGTTACCATGGCTGACACTGCTGCAGCTGTAATCTTTACTGGTCATCCCTGCAATTGAGGAACTACATCGGGGTAAGGGGATAGCTGCTGTCTCTAAAAGTAAATCTACCTAACGGCAGCCGGTGGCACAGCTGGATGGCGCCCCTCCTCGGCTGGTGCCCCTGGCGAGTGCCATCCTGGCCAATAGGTAGATACACCCCTGGAAGAATGCATAGAGTAGCATCTATCCTGTTCATATGTGTGTGTGCTTACATATATATATATATATATATATATATATATCTCCCGTATGTTTTGGCAGAGGAGGCAGGTATAATAGTACAACATTGCAGAATATGTTAATGCTATAGTTATTAATAATAGTAAATAAATAAAAAGTACCACCCAACATGCTGCTTCAATTCATACGCATCTGGTTACCTTGGACCAACTACTACGAGGCCTTACCCCCTTTGTCAACTATATAGCTTCCCACTACTGACATCCTCATTTTATGATGATGTTCTGACACACACCGATTGGCTCTCACACCCCCCTCTCCCACCTCCCCCTTTTTCTACTTTCCTTTCCCCTTTCCGTAAATGCATGTTTATTACCGTTCTCATCACAATTTTTCCCCATATCCATTTTACATCTGTTAATTGCATAAATGCGGTTAGCATACCGATGGACGGGATCCCGGCTGTCACAATATCACCGCCGGGATCCCACCACGGGCACTATACCTCTCCTGGAATATTGGTGGGGTAGGTTCCTGTCCCCTCACCACCTCCCCACTTGACCCTATCCCCTCCCGCCTCCTCCGCTACCTCTCTCCTTCTGCTTGTTCCCATCTTTCCCACCTTCTCAATCTCTCCCTCTCATCAGGCACTGTCCCCTCTGCCTTCAAGCATGCACTCATCTCTCCTATTCTTAAAATTCCTACCCTTGATGCAAACACTCTCTCCAACTACCGACCCATCTCTCTCCTCCCTTTTGCCTCCAAACTCCTTAAGCGTATTGTCTACAACCGCCTTACTTCCTTTCTTTCCTCACACTCACTGCTTGACCCATTCCAGTCTTGCTTCCGTCCTCTCCACTCCACTGAAACTGCCCTTACAAAAGTATGCAATGACCTCCATGTTGCTAAATCTAAGGGACACTACTCTCTACTTATTCTACTTGATCTCTCTGCTGCTTCTGACACTGTGGACCATCCTCTCCTACTGCAAATCCTTCACTCCATTGGTCTGCGTGACACTGCCCTCTCTTGGCTGTCTTCCTACCTTTCCTACCGTTCATTCTCTGTCTCCTCTCATGACTCCACCTCCCCCTCACTTTCACTAGCTGTAGGTGTACCCCAAGGTTCTGTCCTTGGTCCTCTTCTCTTCTCTCTCTATACGTCCTCACTAGGTAAGCTCATTAGTTCTTTTGGTTTTCAATATCATCTCTATGCTGATGACACTCAAATCTATCTTTCCTCTCCAGACCTCTCCCCTGCTCTCCTCACTCGTATCTCCAACTGTCTCTCTGCTACCTCTTCCTGGATGTCCCAGCGCTTTCTTAAACTTAACATGTCTAAGACCGAGCTGATCATCTTCCCTCCCTCCCGCATAACCTCACCTCCTACAATCTCATTATCTATTGATGGCACTACTATCTCCTTTAGCCCCCAAGTGCGCTGTCTTGGAGTAATCCTTGACTCCTCCCTCTCCTTCAAACCACACATTCAGCACCTCTCACAAACCTGCCGTTTTCATTAAAAAAAAATATTTCCAGGATCAGACCCTTTCTGACCCAGGATGCTACTAAGACTCTTATCCACTCACTGGTCATCTCCAGACTGGACTACTGTAATCTCCTCCTGACTGGCATTCCTGACAAATACCTCTCTCCACTCCAAACTATCCTCAATGCTACTGCCCGGCTCATTTTCCTCACCAAACGCACTACGTCCACCTCTCCTCTCTTACTAGACCTTCATTGGCTCCCCTTCCCTTTCAGAATCCATTTCAAGCTTCTCACACTTGCTTACAAAGCCCTCATCCACTCCTCTCCCATCTACATCTCTGACCTTATCTCCCTTTACACTCCCACACGTCCTCTTCGCTCTGCTAATGCACGCCGACTCTCCTGCCTACGGATTACTTCCTCTCACTCCTACCTCCAAGATTTTTCACGTGCTGCACCACTTCTCTGGAATTCCCTACCTCTCCCCCTCAGACTCTCCACCTCTCTACAAAACTTCAAACGGGCTCTCAAGACCCACTTCTTCACAAACCCAGCCAAATCTCATCCTAAACCTCTGTTCCACGCTCTCTATGTACCCCATCTGTCTCACCCCTGTCTGTCTACCCCTCCCCTTTAGAATGTAAGCTCTCACGAGCAGGGCCCTCTTCCCTCATGTGCTTACCCTTTTCTTACTTTAATAATCTTCAGCTGCACCAAATCCAGCAGTCTTCTGCCACCTGATACCTATTCCAGTGTCATCTGCTGATGTAGCTATGTTTATTTACCCTGTACTTGTCCTATATTGTCGTCAACTGTTAGTTGCTGTTTTCCTGCTTGATTATTTATTTATGTACTCTGTAATTGGGCGCTGCGGAACCCTTGTGGCGCCATATAAATAAAGAATAATAATAATAATAGTATGTGATTCCCCCTCTGTCGGTGTCCACGACACCCATAGAGGGAAAATAGAACCTGTGGTGTGCGCAGCTCTCCACCGAGCCCGCATGGGGCTTTGTTGCGCTCACCTCCCCTGCCGGCATTCTAATGACAGTGATCCTGACATCGGTATAATGACCGCCAGGATCCCGGTCGCCGGGATCACATACTGATCCCCATAAATTTTGTTGCCCAAAAAGAAAATTATATGACAATCTGTTTGGATTATTGTTCATGTGACACCTTTATTTCCATTTTGATTGCATTTTATGGTTTTCACCATGTCACACTATTGCTGATATTACTTTGTATGATGTGTTTACAACTGTACTGCTGATTGCATTTGGTGTTATTTTCCATAATAA